>NC_060149.1:280673336-280980836 GCF_021461385.2 Schistocerca piceifrons
AAGACTCTGTAATCACGGTCTCACTCAACCGAGTGAAACCAGCTTTCATTGAGCCTCAGGTGAACCTCCCTGATTCTGCCCCTATTTCTCCCACTCCTGCTTCGAGCAGCCATCCATCTTCTCATACCATACATTTGGGTATTTATTCTCCACAGCGTGCTTCTCTGCCAAGCACTGCTTCTTCTCCACGTTCATCTAATTCGAGCGGCCAATCTTTTTGAGGTTTCACTCCTCACAGCCCTCACAGTTGAACTGCCAACCACTCGGATTCTACCATTGTCTTACCATCTTTGTGTGACAGCTCTTTGTCATGCCATTCAATCCACAGTGGCTCCTCATTGCCTTCGGTCACACTCCCTCATCCGTCAGCTGATCGCCCGAGGTTGTCGCTTGCGCAGTCCAGTGCACTTGCCACCCCCCTCTTCGCAGATGCTTCCCCTTGCCATGGCTTTCCCACACCTCCCTTTCTCCCTACCATTGCTCATACAGGTGCCACCCAAGAATTCACAACACATGTACACCCTGATGACATACATAAATTATCTGTTGTCGTAGATGGCGATACGGTGTGTGTGGTACTCACATGTGACAATGTTGAGGGAGGAAGTGCAGAAACTCGTGTGGTGGGCCGCTTTAAATTGAGCACAAGTGCTGTGTGTGGCAATTTACGTGCCTTTGTTAGGCCTTCTGGCAAGGTGATTCTCTGCCTGCCTGCTGACGAAGTGCTACACCTCCACTCCAGGAAGGGAAGTTGTCTTCAGCCGCCGGCATTGCTTGCTGACTTCGCCGTCGACGTACTGGGTTTAACCCCCCAGTCTCCTACCAGTCGACCGTTTCCACCTGACACGGAAGAACTGTACGTTACCTTTCTAACTTCTCACCCCCCCATTCACAGGGACGTACTCCATACTGTGCGGGGAGGGGGGGGGGGGGGCTATGTGGTGTAGAGTGCCATAAATATCGATATTTCTTCAGTGTATAAGTGTGCTATCTTTGAGGAGAGGGCTTTGGGAGGATGCTGGCCGCTAACGGCAGTTAGCCTCCAGACTTGTATCTGTGTAGAAGCAAAGTGCTAATAAATCTGTATCTGAGAGAATTCCAGTTGTTTACCTACAACTATATCCTATTCCCTCAAGTCCATATAAAGAGCTTTCTGATAATTACAAGTCATTACAGTTGGAATGCATTGGTAAAGGACCACATAAGCCCTGGTTTATGTGTTCCAGAAGTGTTCAGACTATTCATTAATCAAAACCCTCAGATGACAATCAGTTTCACATTGTATTAAACAATATCTGACCGTTACTTCAGCTTAAGGTTTGGAGCACCAAGTTCAGGTACATGCTGCCAGTGTGAGTTGTACTACATCAAACTTAAAACTGCTGCAAATGAGAAAGAGTGGTTACAAGTAGAGCAGGAGTGTAAACTGCATTACTATAGAGATGAACAAGCCTGTAATCAACTGGAAATGGATGCTGCAAGTGTGAGTAGTATCACTTCAAGTGGCTACTTACGAGTACTATACTGCCCTTCCCCTACGCATTCCAGTATGTCATACCAAAGGCAATATACATGTTATAATTTTTCTGTTCACAACATGAATACAGGGTAGGCTTCTATGTATTTATGGCATGAATCAGTTGTCAAATGGGGCTCTAAAGAAACTGTGAAATGGAATAAAAAAAAAAAAAAGGTGACAAATTTTCAGAAACTAACCACAGTGAAGAAAGTAAGTTGATAATTTGGCCAGGCCGATATGTTGGTCAGAACAACAATTGATTCATTGTTTGATCCATAATGGGTATTTTAAAGAAACACACAAGAAATTTGTGGTCTCTGGCCACAACTTCTTACCAAGTGACTGGGACTTTGCCCTCAATGAGTATCACAAAAAATTGTTTAAACCTAGGGCCCCTGAAGACTGGAAAAATGTCATTGCCAAATCTTTGATGCATGAACCATTCTCCATGGCAGAAATGAGCCAGATTGACTTCAGAGACTGTCAGTGGGTGACGGCTGAACTAAAAAAATGAAAAGTGAAAATAACAGAATTCATGTGGCTCAAAAAGTCCCAGCCTGACCATGTTTCACACTACACAAGGTTGTCACACAATATTCTGCAATCGTGGAATTGTCATCCAGTGTTTCCACCTACCTATGAGTTGCTTGACCATGATCAGCTACCAGTCTTGTATCAGACTTTGCTTCTGATCAGTAAAAAGAAAAAAAGTGCATCTGATATATAAGATTCAGTTCATGCAGAAATAATAACATCATGACTTCTAGCAAAACCTGTCCTCCAAATGAATCTGCTGCGTGTTCTGTTTCAGTGTTCAGAAATTAGATGAAAGGCCTATCTCATTAATGGCCAATAGCAAGTTTGATGTAATTAGTTGTGTTGAACACTTCTCAGTTGATGGACAAATAAGGACATCATGACATGCAGAATAATTTTCTATCTGTTGTGTGTTCCATTTTAAAGTTGTCAGTTAGTGTGTATTGTTTAATGCTCTACAGAACATCTGTAATAACACATCTCTCGTTCTGAAAACTTTTCATGTTATGAGTCTCCACCTCTTCCTACAAATGAATACATCCACCAGAGTGTAGTGGAATAACATGGTATGTCGCTACTCCAGTGCTCCCCAGCTGAAGCCACATGACCACAGAACAAACACACTTCCTGTGAAATCATGAAATAAGATATACCACATTCTTCCAGGCACCCATTCAAATATTATCATTCAATAATGTTGTATTTGTGAGGAACATCAAGTAGCAGAATGTCTATGATATTATCCATTTAAAAAATCTGGTGTTGTCAAATGTTGGCACTATTTTGTCCTCTTTCTAAAATGTTTGTGGCTCATAGAAATATCTGTTGGTTAATGAAATACTTCCAGAATAAAATTTTGAAGCTTCAATAGAAAATGTGAGAGCAATTTTCACACATAAAAGTGAAACCCGGTATAAAAGCTGTTACCTTATAGTCCCTGTTTTAAAACAGTATTATTGATAATGTAACTGAACTATACTTCAATAATATGTAAATAACTTGTAGATAATTTCCAACATGTTTGGAGTCTATAAGTAGGCGTAGTGGATAATGACAGTTAAAGCATCACAACTAGTAAGTTAGAATTAGTCAGGCAGTAGCAACCAGTCAATCAGTTATAGTGGTATGTAATTAAGAAGCTGGCTGTATGATGCATGCTGTGCAGAGAGGGATGAGAAATACTCTGTAGTGTAGCAAGTACACTCTATTTCTGTGTCCCATGTCACATGCACCAACAGTTGCCTATGTTGGAAATGTCAATGCTGTGGTAAGCACCACATTAATCTACTGTTTCTGCCTCTGATTCTCTCTACAAACATTTATGTTCTTGGAAAACCATCACTGTCACTTCTTGATATGATATCTGTTGTGCCTGCCTCATACCACCCATAATTAACACTACAGTAGCTAAGTACTCTCACCATTCCTAAACTATCATGAAAATTGATGGTAAAAATTCTACGTGTACCCTGATGCACATGCATACATTGGCAATTTCCACTGTGAATTATCCACAGCTGGCTGCTGTGGCCGAGCGGTTCTAGGCACTTCAGTCTGGATCTGCACTGCCGCCACAGTCACAGGTTCGAACCCTGCCTCAGGCATGGATGTGTGTGATGTCCTTAGGTTAGTTAGATTTAAGTAGTTCTAAGTGTAGGGGACTGATGACCTCATATGTTAAGTCCTACAATGCTTTGAACCATTTGAATTATCCACATCTATCTTATATGCACATCACCATACACTGATGAACCAAAATATTGTGACCACCTGTTCCATAGAGCGTTGGTCCACCTCAGAAACTCAATAAAACAGAGATTCTTCTTAGTATGGATGTGACATCCTTGTGAGGCTCCCGTAGGTATGTGGCACAGTTATACAATTTCCATAAATTATAAGTCAGTCATTTGTGGATGAAGAGTTTACAGCCTACAGCATCCCATATGATTCTGATCAGACACATTTGGTGCTCAAGACTTCAACATGAGTTAGAATCATGTGCCTTAAAGTAGTGTAGAATGATTCTAGCCTTAGAAGATGAACAGATGTTCTGCTGAAAAACGGCAAGGTCTTCAGGGAAGACATCAAGAATGAGTGGCTGCCAATGGTCCACAATGATGTTCACATAGTCCTCAGGTTGTATTACTACTACAGGTCCATATCCCCTATAGCATAATACAATCCATACTAACCTGTGCCTGTGGCATGATACATGTTTTGAGCACCATTTGCCTGAAAATGGCAAATCCAGACATAGCAATTGACCTACTGTAACAAAAATGTGGTTTATCTGATCAGGTGACGTGTTCCCATTGATCCATGCTCCAATTTCAATAATCATTTACACACTACAATCATAATTGATTATGTTGTTGGGTCAACATGGGAACACATAGGGGTGCTGTGAAACCACATATTTAACAATGTGTGCTCAACAGAGTGCTCCAAAACCCTTGTGCCTGTATGAGCACTGTACTCTGTCATTAAATCTGTCATAGATGGCCACCTGTCCCACTTTATGAAGTGGGCATGGGTCTGACCTCAACGTTCTGAGATGAGATGTGAACATCCAACACCTGGTTGCCTATGTGTGATTTCACTGTCCTTCAGTCACTTTTTATAGATGTTCACAACATTAAAATGCAAGCAGCTGACCAAATTCCCCATTTCAAAAATTCTCATTCACAAGTGCCAAGTCATAACAATCTGTCACTTACATTAGCGTATTTCACAATTTTTGGCATTTATCATCACTTGAATCATTTCCCATTCATCTCTGGTCTGATCACATATTTTCCTTATCACATCATGTGCATGCTATGCCACCAGGTGCATTCAGTGTCATGGTGAGCAGTGGACTCAATGTTTTGACTCTATCAAACCATATTTAAAAGAGATGTCAGGGCAGCAAAACAACTGGCAACTAACAGGTTAATTTTAAATCGTAAAAATAAGACAAAGACTGTGTGGTCAGTCATTAAATCTGTGTTAGGTGTTAAAACCTATAACCAAGAAATTTCAAAAATTGACATTGAAGGAAATACTGTTGTAAATCCAACTCGAATACCAGAGTACTTTAATGAATTCTTCAAATGTAGCAAAGTCTGATGTAGATGTAACGGATTATCCCAACTAAGTAAATCCCTTTTACCTAGGTGAAAACTCTGAAAACTTTACAAAATGCTTGAAAGATTCTGTGGAGGATGTAGAAAATGCTATTCTAACATTAAGAAACAAAAAATCTGCAGGTTGGGATGAATACCCACCAAAGTAATTAAAGTGGTACACAATAGAATTACAAATCCTCTAGCTCAAATAATAAATCTATGTTTTGAAGAGGGCTGTTTGCCAGATATACTGCAATATGCTGAAGTCATACCACTCTTCAAGAAGGTATCAAGAGAGATCATGGGAAATTATCATCCTATCTTGATTCTCCCAGACCTATCTAAAATATTTGAAAAACTTGTTGTTGCACAAATCCAAAACTTCATTGAAAAATATTCTGTTATTGTAAACAATTGATTTGGTTTCCAGCAGGGAAAAAACACCATAGATGCAGTAAACAGTTTCATTGAGAAAATAAGTACATCATTAGACAAGAGAAATAAGGTGGCAGGAATTTTCTGCGACCTCACAAAGGCGTTTCATTCTGTAAACCATGCATTGCTTGTTTACAAACTTGAAAAGTATTGCATTAGTGGCAGTGCCCTACAATGGCTTAAATCCTACTTATCCAACAGAAAACAAAGAGTTGGCATCTATTCAAATGGTGCGCATTATTTTTCTGACTGGAAAAAAATTTATATATCTTGTTCCACAAAGCTCCATGTAGTTCAAAACCAGACAGTCAGAATGTCAGCGGATTAAGATTGTACACAACAACCAAGATATAGAAGAAATTGACTCAGTTAAACTCTTAGGTTTAAATGTAGATAAAAATTTGAACTGGGAGGTACACATTAAATACCTGGCTAACAAACTGAGCAGCTTTACAGTTGCAATGCAAATATTATTGACTAGAAATGACATGGACATGCAAAAAGTAGCATATACAAGCTACTCCAAATCCATTATTAGGTATGGTATTGTTTTTTCGGGTAACTTGACAAACATAGTGCGGATACTAAAAATACAGAAAAAAAATCATTCGAAATACGTGTACCGCAAATCACAAAGGACCATTATTTAGAAAACTTAAAATATTTACTCTGCCATCCTTATACATATATGAGAGTATTGTATTTTTGTACACCAAACATGAATTATTTGAGGGAAACCATTTTGTCCATCCACATGATACTAGAAACAAGAAAAAAATGTATGCTCCCCACCCAACGTGTCAGACTATATGCCCAGGGACCTCAATACATGGGAATGAAAATTTGCAATAAATTGAAAGGAAACAAGTTGATGCATATGAATTAAGGTTCATGTAAAAGAAAGCTATATGAGGTACTGACACTAACGTGTTATTACTAAGTGGATGAATTCATACAGGACAAGCTGGGTAGAATGTGTTGAACATTCCAAAAAATATCCTTATAGTGTTATTATTTATTGCAGTGCTATTATTTATTAATGTAAAAATCATTGTAACTGTATTATAAATTTTTGACATGTCTCCTGTATGCAAACCAAATGGATTGCAAATGTACGTCATGAGATGAATAAAACACAATTAACACAATTCAAAAAAATTCACAACTCACTGGTCTAGCTGCAGCTAGGAAACGTAAGTGAGAAGAATTTGTGTTTATATATACTTCCCACTCAAAAGAACTGTGTTCATGTAGACTCAATGAGAGAATGTGAAGGTTATGACCGTGCTATTTCAGGTAAACAATGTGCTAAGTTACACTGTAAATCATTACTACCATTTCAGCATAATAATTAAAATAAATTCCTATAAAATGTATTTTAAACATCTGCAATGTCGATTAAATTTCAGGCATGCAGCTGCGCAAATAAAATTTCCTCCACAGATATTTCAGTCACGTATCATCCAGCCATCCTCAGAGTGAGTCACAAGACATACGACAAGATGCCAAGCGCGGCCTTATATGCTCCACCGCAGCGGTACTGTGCATGAGGGTCACAGGTGCTGGTCAGTGGCAGAGACATACGCTTATACATGCACCACCTGTGGCAAAGGCGTACAGACATTCGATTCGCTTATCGATGTATGATTGGCGGCGGTGACAGGATGATGACTTCTCTGCAGTTTAATTACTCCAAGAGTCAGATTCCATGCTTTGTCCAAATTAAAACCATTATCTCTATTTATTAAATTATTAGCTAATCTAATCTGTATAGCTTCCTTGAAGACAGATTCCCAAAAAGAAGAGGTGGATGTTAAAATCTTCACATCACTGTAATTCATGGAATGCCCTGTATCACACAGCTGACTTGTCTGGCTCTAATAAGCATGTGTATCTTCAATGCTCCACACACCTCTCATGAACAGTGTGTGTTGTTTGACCTATGTACGACTTCTCACAATTTCCGCAAGGAATCTGATACACACCCGCTTTACGAAGCTGTAAATCGTCCTTCACAGAGCCAAGTAAAGCTGCAATCTTCGTGGGGGGCTGGAAGATCACCTTAACAAAGTGTTTCTCAAGAATATGGCCTATCTTTGAGGAAAGAGCACCTACATAGGGCGAAAATGCACTAGACCTGAAGGAATTACCATCTTCTTCCCCATCACATACCTGCTTTTTAGGTTTTGCATCGAATGCCCTACGAATTTGTTGCGGAGAAAATCCATTCGATTTAAAAATGCTCTTGAGGTATGTGAGCTCTTCTTGCAAATTGTCTTTATTGGATATACAGTGTGCCACTAAGGTCTTAAGGACACCTATGGTCTGTGAAGGGTGATCACAGCTACTGGCATCAAGATATAGATTTGTGTGTGTTGGTTTGTGATGTAAGGCATGTTTCTGCCGCCGATCAGCATCTGTGACCCGCATGCGAAGTACTGCCATGGTGGAGCATATAAGGCCACGCTTGGCATCTTGTCATCAGTCTCGTGACTCTCTCTGAGGATGGCTGGATGATATGCGGCCGAAATATCAGTGGAGGAAATTTTATTTGCGTGGCTGCCTGCCCAAAATTTAATCGATTGTTCATTACACCGCGAGAAGTTAAAATGTACATCTGCAATGTCAATTGCATTATTGCTAAATTCCTAACATCATTTACTGTGTAATTAATTGAGTCTAACAATGAACATCAAATGAGAGTTGCTGGTCAGTAACACAATGTGTAGTTCCATTCTAATTAAAATGAATAAAATTTCATCCAAAAGTTACATTAAACAGGAAGACTCAGAGAGAGACACTGGTAGATAAAATAGTGAATTTATGACATCATATAGAATGATATATGAAATCTTCTATATTTTCTTGCTCATTCAGTTTTCCATCGACTTTATGAAATGTTGGAAGCCTTATATTCTCCTTCTGTGTTGTGTCCAGAAGATGTAACGATAAAATATGTCTTCCTAAATAGCCTTTTAAAACCTTGCAGACTGATGGTAAATTGACACAACAAGAAACCTGAGAAAATTTTATTGCATTTACACACTGTAAAAATGTTCATAATGTATATAATGTTGTCCATGAGGTATAGAGAGATATTTGAGTGAGCCACAATACTATAACTAAGTAAACAAATTGAAGGAGACATCCATATTACCCAAAATACTCCTTGAAAGTATAGCATAATTTAGCTTCATACTTTGATAAAGAGCACTGAAAAGTATGAATGGAATATCAGTTATATAAATATAAAGTAGGAGTTACCTGAAACAAGATAATACTGCAAAAATGTGTAGAATTTGCATGTGTAGGTCACGCACAAAACTCATATATATCTATGGAACAAGGTACCACAATCTTCAGAGAAAAGAAAAAAGAAACTGGAAAGAGTCTATGCAAGAAAATTTTATTAGTACTTTTTATTCTGTACTTTGTCCATATATATAATTAAATTTTATTTTTACTATATTAGAGTTTCTTACATTCTATTCCACTCTGTGCAAAAATAACACTAGAAGTTTCATAGTTTGTAATCTCTCTTAGACTCTACTCTACAGTGGTTGGCAGTTCTCACGGTCATAGTGCTGGTTGCTTAACAATTACAAAATACAATTAGTAACTACACATGTATAACTTTCAGCAGTTACACTAACGCACAGAAATCTACATCAAAATTACAAAAATACATACAAAGGAAACACTCATAGAGAAAATTTGAGATCAGATATTATTTATAAAATCTCAGTGGTGAATCACACTTAAAATTTTAATTAATGATTTTCAGTGAACATTGCAAGATACCAACAGTATGCTTGTATGCTTGTTCTTTGATGTTGACTAGATTTGTGTAAATTAATACCTCATATTACAGGAATTGTAGCTTTTAAGAATGACATTCACATTGTATGTTTAGTGCTAGCAATAAATTATCTTTTACAGATACATCCCACTCAAACAACTGAGGCACAATAATTAATTGTCATTAACACTTCTGGATATTAAATTTATGAATAGTGCCCTAGTACATAGTGTAACAAAGGTACTCTGAATTAATTAATACTTGAAACAGTTTGCATGTTTCAGACAAAGTAACATGTGAGAAAACTAAAATATACAGCTCCCAAGTCAAGATTAATCTAGGTTTTATCTGAATTGAACTGAAAAGTCTGTCACAGGTGTTTTATGAAGCTGACATTCCAAAAGAAGAACAGCAATTTCAAAATTTTCACATGCATTTACATATGTGTATTTACAATCCTATCAAAATTAAAATTCATAATTAAACTTCAATCAAACAAAGAGAAAAAGCCTCCCCACACAAAGTGACACCAGACTATTTTGTGAAAAGAAGATGGCATTGATTCCAGCTTTTGCAATCAAGAGTTTCTTTATCAGGAAAAAGAGAGGAAATGGTTAGAGGCAATTTATTGATGGCAGCAGCAAAATGCAAATAAAAATAAAAATCAATGCTTAGAACAGTGGCTCAGCTGTGCCATGTCATGCAGACTATCTCACAGTAGGGTGTTGTAAAGTGTGAAGACTGCTTGGTGTCACACAGCAATGTGAGTGAACTCTGAGGACAGGAAGGGTGGCACACTCACTATACTCAGTTGAAGAAAACACTGATTATTCTAGGAGTTTTGTGGTTGCTGTCAGTAAATATCACTGAGCTGAGTACACACTAGTCTAATCTGAGATGTATTCCACATGTTGGGCATATGAATTTATGACTTAAACAACACTTTCTTTATAATGATATTTGAAAAACTTTTTCTGATGCCACTGATCATCACATGAAATACTGCATGAGAAGTTTTTCTTTTGGGTGGTTGCAGTCATATACCACAAGAACAAAACGAGTAATTTTCAGAAACACAACAGGAATTTGTCTGAGAGAGGAAGGGGTGGGCCTGTAGGAGCATCTTACAGTAAGTGTTTCATGTATATCTTCTCATTATTCTATAAATGGTAGTGCTGAAGTGAAAGACTTTTTGATGATTTAATTCTTTTGTTTGGAGAAATTATTCTCCTGAAAAATGTAACACGTACACCAAATATAATTTACGAATGTTCTACATCTACATCTACATTGATACTCCGCAAGCCACCCAACGGTGTGTGGCGGAGGGCACTTTACGTGCAGCCAGACTTTCACATATAGCTGAACTTGTTTGTGAATGCAGATATGAACATGTTCCTAGCATGATTGCCTGGAGACTGAAAATTCCTAGTACAAACTACAGGATATTATTAAATAATGAGTTGAGTGTTGGAGAGGACCATATGTCCAGAGACCCACCATTTCCAAGCTATGGGAATAAGTGTGCAAAGCAATATTATCCAGATAGTTCCTTCTAGAGTCACACTAAATTATTATTGCTATACAACCTAGGTGAGATAAGATAGCGAGACACTTTATTTTACATATGTGATCTTGTGGCATGGAAGCAGTTCATCTTCAGACAGGGATTTCTATTCACCTTGTTATTTGACTGTGCTTTCTAACTTTCTTAGAAGCTGACTACAGGAAGTCAGAAACAAATTGTAGGTAGGAGATGTCTACTTGCAAAGTCACATGGACATTTCTTGTCCAAGATGATTTTTCATACAAGTCTCTAAGGAAAGCATGACTGTACTAAGCTCAACATTCTTTGTCTCTGCTGAAGCAGAATCTAGCTGTGCAGCTGATATGATCAATGGAGTATATGACTGTCATCAAATATTCACCTGCACTCAGCATGTGTACTCAGCTGATGTCATAAAATGTATAGGGGTGCACAGACAATAAGAATACAATGAGAAAATCTCAGGTTTGGATGACTGTGTTATAAACTTATTTCTTTTGAAGCAAAAGTTTTATGTACTGGTACATGCGGTGATAACTATGAATGACAAACAAGCACAGAGCTGTAATCTTCCACTGAGGATCCTAAGTAGATGACTTGAGACAGCAGGCCATTGCATATTTCCTTGCCCGAGGCCCATGAGAAAGACAGGCCGTGGCGCATAGGTCTCGAAGGTAGTCCTGAACTCGCTTGCTCGCTCAGCTCAGCAGACAAAATGCATTCCTAAACCTGTTAACTCACAGCTGGTTATGCAAGCACTAATGAGAATTGCATCTCCCATTGGAATCTGCTATTATGAAGTCTTACTGATTAACAGTACTACAGTAAAATTTAATTTAAGATCAATACTTGACATAAATGGTATAATGGCGTGTTTATAGCATTTAGTCTCTTCTGCTTAACAGTACTCATTACATGCTGGAAGTGGTGCCTTATGCAACTGATAATCATTTTAGCATGATTTTATTTTATTGTATGCCAGTACAGCCATAACAAATTACAAATAGAACCACGGACTTCCCATCATTATAGAACTAATAACAGTAAGATTCCATAATAGCAGATTCCAGTAGAATATTCAGTTTTCATTTGTACAGACGTGCTTAGTTACGAGTTAACAGGTGTAGAAACGTAGTTTGTCTGCTGATTTGAGTGAGCGAGTGAGCACAGGACTACCTTCATGACGTACGAGCCACAGCCTGTCTTCCTTGTAGGCCTCGTTCCTTGCCCTGTGATATAGTGGTTAACTAAAGAAACAAAGTAAAGCAGTATGGAAGATATTTTCATCTAAAAGATATGTGTCTTTCAATATACAGCATATCAAAGTAAGAGAACACTCCCTTGGGAGGCAGTTAACTGCATCAAAATTTTTCTTATATGTTTCATAAGCAAAAAAGTAAAAAAGAAATCATACTAATTATGGTATATTATGAAGCGAAAATCATTTGTACACATGGGGGATAATATTTCAATGGCAAAAGTATATTAAATGTTTCTAATATACACATTACTTCACTAAAGTTAATTTCCCCTTCACTACAATCTTGTTATGATGAAGTCAGAAAAAAACTGTATGACTTCAAAACTTGAGTTAATCCTTTGAATGCAAAAATTTTGTATAGCTACAAGAAAAGTTGATACAGAAATTGAACCTGACACTGTGGTAGATTCACAATGAAAGAAGTTTAAAATATGACGTTTTATGAATTTCACACTTCAACATATAACAGACATACATTCACATTACAATTTTATTTATTTACATATTAATACAGAAGAACAGTCAATCAATGCAGCTTTCTTCTATCAGTTAGTCTTACAATAATTTCATATTTACATGTGTAAGGCACACAGATGGTGCCTCATATACTAGAACAATCCTATATAGATTGTATGAAATAGTTTGCTCACCTTCCACCAGCTGTTTATTGAAGCAACATAGTGTTCCAAGCAATTAAGACAGGCTTAGGTGATTGGACAGACACACATAATTATAAAACTATATTTATGACCACAGTCAGTTGCAGCATCATGGAGCATGTTTTTTGTTTCAGTGATCTGCTGTTTTTGGAGACCAAAACTCTCTGTTATATGGATTAATGCAGATTTTGCAAACAGTGACTTTTTTTTACTTAGAAAATTCTATTTATTAAAAAGATTCAGAAGACAGTGATGAATAATAGTGACAAATTCATGAGGCTGTTAATGGATAGTACTGTTGTATGAGACCATCATAGGGATGATGATGAGGTGCCATACTCCAAAGAGCGTAGGGGGACGATGCAGGAGACCCACACCGCTGATTAGGCAAGGTTCTAGCAGAGGCGGTATGCCATTGCCTTCCTTCTTTCATCATAGGGATTCTTACTGAATTCCAGTGGCAGACACTACAAGAGAGGTGTTGTGTGCACCATTCATACTGTAGAAGTTCCAGGAGAGTATGTCCCAGGAAGAGCCAAGAAACTTATTACTTCCTTCCATAAATGTATCACAAAATGAACATCATTGTAAAATCAGAGAAGTTTGAATTTATGCAGATGCTTATTGACAGTCAAAATACCCACACACTATTCAGAAATGGAATAGAAAAGTTAAGAAACAATAATGGTCCACTAAACATCCACCATTCCACAAGTTAAGATGACTTGTGGAGTATATAGTCACAGATAGCAACAACAAAGGCCTTCTTCCACATTAGACAACACACACACACACACACACACACACACACACACACACACACACACACATGCAGCTCACACGCACATGACCAACGTCTCTAGCTGCTGAGGCCAGAACCTAGCCTCA
The DNA here is from genome assembly GCF_021461385.2 of Schistocerca piceifrons. NCBI lineage: Eukaryota > Metazoa > Arthropoda > Insecta > Orthoptera > Acrididae > Schistocerca > Schistocerca piceifrons. The sequence goes on from NC_060149.1 coordinate 280,687,088, forward strand.
GCAGCTAGGGAACATGTGTCTGTGTCGGTTAGAGTGTGAGTGCGTGTGAGTGTGAGTGTGTGTGTGTGTGTGTGTGTGTGTGTGTGTGTGTGTGTGTGTTTTTTGTCTAATTTGGAAGAAGCCCTTTTGGCCAAAAGCTAACTTGGTAACAGTCTTTTTGTTGTCCCTGCCTGTCACTCACGATCTCTGCCGTATGGTGAGTAGCAGTTTTCCCTTTACATAATATTGTCATTACTCCATCCTGGATTTTCTAGCATGGAGTATAAAAGTAGATGCAGATATCAAATTTATTTTTACAAACTGCTCTGATGTATTAGGCCCAAATGAGGTAACAACTGACTAGCATACGAATATATATGCTAGACAAAACTACGCAAACATTCAAAACCAAATATTTTGCAAAAGTGCACAGACTCTCCCACAACAATATAAATGAAATGTCATAATCAATGTCGCAAATTGATTCTTCACTTAATAACTAGTGGTTAATATTAACTTACAATAGTAAACTACAGTTATATAGGGGAAATAAGTAGTTATGGATGGATATAAAGTCACAGTGAAAATAAAAGTCACTGTATGAGAAATACATTGATATACATCACATGGACAATAATTTCTAGCACAAAGTACACATTAATACCAACAAACAGCACAAACAATGTATAGATGTCACAGAGACATTCTGTTCGTTAAAAGTAGATGCAGATATCAAATTAATTTTTATAAACCTGTTCAGCTATGTTAGGCCCAAATGAGGTAACAACTGACTAGTGTCCAAATATATGCTAGAAGGAAAGTACCCAAACATTTAAAATCAAGTATATAGCAAAGTGCGCAGAGACTCTACCCATAACAATATAAAAGAAATGTCATAATCACTGTCATAAGTTGAATCTTCGCTTAATAACTAGTGGTTAATATTTACTTACAATAGTAGACCAGAATTATAGAGGAGAAGTGAGTAGTTATGGGGGGGGGGGGGGGGGGGGGGGTTATAAAGTGACAGTGCAAATAGCAGCCACTGTATGAGGAACACATTGGCAAGCATCACATGGACAATAATTTCTAGCACAAAGTACACATCAATACTTACAAACAGATCAAACAATACATACATACCATATAGAGTTTCTATTTGTGAAAAATAGATGCATATATCTAATTTATTTTTACAATCCTGTTCAGATGTATTAGGCCCAAATGAGGTAATAACTGATATTTTTTCCAAATATATGTTGGAATGAAAGTACCCAAACATTTAAAATTAAACATATTACAAGTATGCAGAGACTCTACCCATAACAATATGCAGGAAATGTCATAATCAATGTCACAACTTGAATTTTCACTCAATAACTAGTGTGTAATATTACTTACTATAGTAGACTAGAATTATGTAAGGGAAATCAGTAGTCATTGGGGGTATTAAGTCACAGTGCAAATAGCAGTCACTGTATGAGACATAGATTGACAAACATCATGTGGACAATAATTTCTAGCACAATGTACACATCAGTACTAACAAACAGCTCAGACAATATATAGATGCCACACAGAGTTTCTATATGTTAAAAATAGACGCAGATATCTAATTAATTTTTACAATCCTCTTCAGATGTATTAGGCCAGAATGAGGTACGATGCATGTTTTTTAAGTAAGTACCGTTTTGAAATTAAAAAAAGACGTGCTAAGATATCTGAAAAATTTTATTTTCACATGAAAGGCTGTACCTTAATCTTAGCACTGACGTCATTACAGTCTGATTGTTCCTTATTTACATTGTGTACTGAGTGTTTAAGATGTCACATGTAATTGTGAGTCCCACCGACTGTGAAGTACGGGCTGTTATAAGATTTCTTAGTACCAAAGACCTAAAAGTGATCGATACTCATCATGAGATCTGTGCAGTTTATGGAGAAAACATTATAAGTGCTGGAATGGTAAGAAAGTGGGTGAGAGCATTTAAAGATATCCGCACAAATGAGCATGATGAACAATGGAGTGGGTGTCCTTCGGTCATTAATGGAAGTTTGGCGCAGGAAGTGGACAATAAGGCGAGAGAAAACAGACATTTTATGATTTACTCCTTGCGGGATGACTTTCCTAATGTATCTCGTAGTGTTTTGTATGCCATTGTGACAGAGCACTTGAATAACCGAAAATAGTGCGCACATTGGGTACCAGAAATGTTGACGGATGTGCACAAAACCAAATGTTTAGACAGTGCATTGACTTTCCTTGAGTGGTACTACAATGGCGGTGATGATTTATTAAGCCAAATTGTTACGGGCAATGAAACATGGGTGGCCTATGTCACACCAGAATCAAAGCAAAGGTCCATGGAAGTTGAGCAAGGGCATCGTTTAGCTGCAAGACCATGCCCGTCCGCATGTGGCGAATCAGACCAAAGATCTCATCACATCATTTTGATGGGAAACTCTAGATCATCCTCCGTACAACCCCGATCTTGTGCTCAGTGACTACCATCTGTTCCTGCACTTGAAGAAACACCTGGGCTGTCAACGTCTTCAAGACGATGACGAAGTCAAAACAGTGGTGATGCAGTGGTTAACAAGTCAGGTGGAAGACTTCTATGAGGAGGGTATTAAAAATATGGTACAATGTTATGACAGGTGCCTCAATATTGACAGAAATTATGTAGAAAAGTAGATTAAGGTACAGGCTTTCATGTAAAAATAAAATTATTGGGATATCTTAGCATGTCTTTTTTTAATTTCAAAATGGTACTTACTTAAAAAACATGCCTTGTATTAACTAACTATTTTCCAAATATATGCTGGAATGAAAGTACCCAAACACTTAAAATTAAATATATTACAAACTATGCAGAGACTCTACCCACAAATATATGCAGGAAATATCATAATCAATCTCACAAGTTGAATCTTCACTTAATAACTAGTGTTTAATACTTACCCACAATACTAGATTACAGTTATAGAGGGGAAATATGTCGTTATGGGGGGTATAAAGTCACAGGGCAAATAGCAGTCACTGTATAAGAAAAACATTGACAAACATCACACGGACAATAATTTCTAGCACAAAGTACACATCAATACTTACAAACACATCAAACAATATAGATGTCACATAGAGTTTCTATATGTTAAAAATAGATGCAGATATCTAATTTAATTTTACAATCCTGTTCAGATGTATTTGGCCCGAATGACTAGTTCCCAAATATCTGCTAGAATGAAATTGCCCTAACATTTAAAATTAAATATATTACATAGTGCACTCAGACTGTAGCTATAACAATATGCAGGAAATGTCATAATCAATTTCACAAGTTGAATATTCACTTAATAACTAGTGGTTAATATTTACTTACAATAGTAAACTACAGTTATACAGGGGAAATAAGTAGTTATGGGTGAATATGGGTGAAAATAACAGTCACTGTATTAGAAATACATTGACAAACATCAGATGGACAATAATTTCTAGCACAAAGTACACATCAATACTATCAAACAGCTCAAACAATGTATAGATGCCACAGAGACATTCTGTTCGTTAAAAGTAGATGCAGATATCAAATTAATTTTTATAAACCTGTTCAGCTACATTAGGCCCAAATGAGGTAACAACTGACTAGTGTACAAATATATGCTAGAAGGAAAGTACCCAAACATTTAAAATCAAGTATATAGCAAAGTGCACAGAGACTCTACCCATAACAATATAAAAGAAATGTCATAATCACTGTCATAAGTTGAATCTTCACTTAATAACTAGTGGTTAATATTAACTTACAATAGTAAACTACAGTTATATAGGGGAAATAAGTAGTTGTGGATGGATATAAAGTCACAGTGCAAATAACAGTCACTGTATGAGAAATACATTGACATACATCACATGGGTAATAATTTCTAGCACAAAGTACACATCAATACTTACAAAACAGATCAAACAATATATAGATACCACATAGAGTTTCTATTTGTCAAAAGTAGATCCAGATATCTAACTTATTTTTACTATCCTGTCTGGATGTATTTGGCCCAAATGAGGTAACAACTGACTAGTTTCCAAACAAATGCTGGAACAAAAGTACCCAAACATTTAAAATAAAATATATTGCAAAGTGCACAGAGACTCTACCCATAACAATGTAAAGGAAATATCATAATCAATGTTGCAAGTTGGATCTTCACTTAATAACTAGTGGTTAATATTTACTTACAATAGTAAACTACAGTTATATAGGAGATAAGTAGTTATGGGTCGATATAATGTCTCAATGCAAGTGGCAGTCACTGTATGAGGGATAGATTGGCAAACATCACATGGACTATAATTTCTAGCACAAAATAAACATATATTTTAACATACAGCTCAAACAATATATAGATGCCATGTGGAGATGGCATTTTTTATTGGTACTGTTTTGATATAAGTTATTCTGGAAGTTATAGTTATTTAGAATAGAGTCTAACACATAACACTAGTTAAGAACTCTTGGTATATTATATCTTGTCTACCTCTATGGCCAATAACCCTATCTACTTCAGTAGTAACTTTAATCTTTATTTTACTTGCACACTAATATGTCTGTGAATGAAAATGTGTTATCTGATGGTTATCTCATAAGCTGAAAACAGATTTGTAGAAATAAATACTAATAGAACAACCACAATTTGTGTTTATTTCATTCTCAAGTGAATTTAACTTCTTGTTCATGACAGGAAGAAGATAAATTCTTAACTTTTTATGGAATTATTTTCCCACAATGAAAATCATGGTTATTTATAAAATGACCACAAAACAAAGATCCACAAAAAGAACAACAGATATGATAAAAGAATTTTTCATTTATCTGAAAAATAAATTTTTGTGTCTATTCATTTATTAGTTTCTAGTATACACTTGTCTGAATGATCATAATGCTTTACTGGTTATATGTATCGTGTGCTTTCTTTTCATATTTAAAAATTTCCTTCTACTTAATGCATCTGTTATTCTTCATATTATCAAATCTTTTGAAGTTAAACAAACACCATTTAACACTTATTTTGATAAATGAAATGCATGTTTGTTTAAAGCCAAAACTAAATGCTATTTTAGCAACAGATGTAGTGAAACTACTGAAAGTATTTGCATTTCTTTTTGATATGGCATTCTTTTGATTCTTTGTTTCTTTACAACTGTAGCTAAAGCTCAACATAAAAATCATTGCAAAATGACTGAGGAACAACACAGGTAATAGCATTATGACATTAAGTAATTTTCCTGTTGCTCAAGCTGTAAAGCTGATGTAACAATTCATATTCCTCTTAAAATGTGGAGAATTTAAAACAGTTAAACATTACAAACTTAAATTCTACAACTCCAGTATGCTACCAAACAAAATCACATGATAACATGAGACACAGACCACAACATATCATGACTTAATCAATAGTAGCAACTCCGTAAACTTCAGATACACATATACCTCAAGGTTTGCACCATTTACTGAACAAGTGTTTTAAAATTACCTACTTTTGTAGTTTTAATTTCTTGTGACTATATCAAGAATGGAATGATTAACTGTATCATAAAAATGAATCACTTTCTATCTAAAATGCAAAACTAATTTCACATTCAACTTTTGATACAAACATCAGCAGTTGCAGTGAGCCCAGTCTTCATAATTAATCAGTTGTGGATCATAAGCATTTTGCATTGTTTTCTTTTCTCCTATCACAAAGGTGACTATAAAATATTTGTGTGCATTTAGTGATATAAATACAATTTTTGAAGCCTTTTAATTTCTTTTACTTTACCAAAGAGAAGACAGGAAATTTTGATCAACAATATACCCAGGAACTGCTGTGAAGACTTCTAATACACAGTATTTTCTAAGTTGAGTTGTAATGCAATGCTACTTATGTTGATCAGTTTAGTTTTCTTTTGTTCCAGTTTTATGGATGGAGAAAACTAATTTCATTTCTTATATGGTTTATATAAAACATGATGCCTAAAATTATTTACATTGTTCTTGTACAAGTTTCAGTTAGCTTTATGTGTAAGCAATTGAAGCAGTTCCTCATGATCCACATCATTAAGTGTGTACATATCAATATCAAGCACATTTTCAACATTCACCATGTCAAGGCGAAATGATTTTAACAATTAAGTGAAGTCCATTTCTTCTCCTCTACAATGGTTCTGTAGTTTTGGAAATGAATGAATGCACTGTCGCCATGAACATCTTTCTATGGCATGATATCGACATGAGTCATTATTATCCCTGGAGTTCTCATGTATGTGTGTGTGTGTGGCACCTATATTGGTGGACACATGGAGTTGTGCTGCCTTCCTGTAGAAAAATAAGAAATAAATTACGGAATTAAAAATGCAAAGCAGCAAATTAAAAATGAAGATAACTGTATTTTATACTGAATCTGTATTTCCATCACCAACATCTGAAAAAGTAGAGCAGGACCAATAATTTGCCAATAGTGAAATGGAGTGTGTGAATGCAAACTATACTTATCAGCAGTAGGAAGAACATTTGGGTCGTTTTAGTTCCAAGATATAATTTACACCCAAAAATGTGATTGCAGGCCATAACCAATGGCAAAGACTGGCATTTCATTCAAAATAATTGAATAAAGACAAAGAGACATGTCAGGAATGTACTTTGTCATATATTGTGAATAATCCTGACCAAAAAATTGAGAAAAATTTTGACAGCTATGCAAGTATTAAAAACCTGCATAATACATTCCCAAACATGTAGCTAAATAGAGAAACCAATTCTTGTTTTAAAAATAATAAACTCAGCTAGATTCTCAGGACAATAATGATTATGGTAAGTAATGGTTTCTTCATATGTAGCAATGTGATGCACTGATGAAGATCATGGATCCTTATTTCAGTGGAAGGTAGGTTTAAATTTTCTTCTAGTGAATCTGCTTTACATCTTCTTTCTTGTCCTAAATTATTTGAAATAAATGTTGGGAAATTACTTTGCATTCTTTACTCATACAGCTTGTACTTGAAGTCTAATTTCATTAACATTGACAGATTATTGCATTGTATTACTTTTTACACACCACATATTCATAAAATATACCATAAAGCACAATTACTGTTAATATTTCTTAGTGATAAGTTTATTTTGAGGAATACTTAGTCCCAGAAGTTTTTCATGTTTGTACTTGCTTCTTTAATGTGCCTGTCACACATTGTCATTTAGCAAGCAATCAATTAATTTACTAAGTATTAGGACATTTTAGTACAAATTTACATTATCCCTATTTAGCTAGGTGAAACTCTTGAACAAGCCAAATGTGCTACCGTCATGATCAGTACTTATTATTGGAATCTGATAATAGACTTTCTACTGTGATTAGTATCCATTGTCTTGAACATTTGTCTCGTCTGAGGCACTGGTGTGCCATATGGGTGTTCACTTTTTTTGATGAAATTTCATAGGATAATCCAAAATTTCATCAGTAAGCTGCAGTAATTAAGAAAATATCACTAATCTTTTAGCGTAAGATATTAGGATCTTGTCTGAAATGGCTTTAATTGTCCTGAAACTATGTCTCTCCTTATTCCTTCATGTATGAGATCTGAAATTCTCAAATGACAATGAAAAGAAAATATTCTACATGGTAAGAGTCTGAAGAATGCCTGTGCTCACTCAGTGGACTGTTTAAAAAGCAGCAGCACTGCCATAATCACCCATGCATCAGTTTTCATACCACCCGTCTCCTCAAACTGTCCTCACCTCCCTCCTTGCAATATAAAGTAATTCAGTTTTACAACTGGTTCTCCCAAGAGCAAAGAACAGTCCAGCTCAATTATTACAGCAGCAAACATTATACATTCTCTTGAAGATTATGAAAGTGTGAGAAGTCACCAATATCCCCAAACATTCATCATCATTGGTAACTAAGACACATAGGAGGTTGCATTTCTGTATGAGCATACAATGAATATAAATGATATTACATAGAGTTAGAGTCTGTATACAGAGGTTTGGATGAGTCTGCACTGACAGTTGTGGTTGGATCCATTTACTACATACAAGACAAAATTGCAGAAATAACTGCAAATGTTAGAGAATGTCTCAGTTCATTAACAAATATTTCCCCATTCATACTGTTATTATTTGAAAAGATTTTAGCCACTCCACAGTCAATTAGGAAGATTAAAATGTCATAAGTGGTGCATGAAAGAAAGCTGCTTCTAAAACAGTCCTAAAAGCACTCTCTGCAAAACTGCCTAGAACAGATAATTATGAAATTGATCCATGATAGAAAATGTTAGGTTTATTAGTAGCAAACTGAAGTGATCCCTTTGAGAATGTTTACATTTAGAGTGGGTCCATGGATTATGAAACATTTGTAGCGAGGCTTGAAGGTTTGCATAAAACAAGAAGAAAGCTCCATTTATTAAGATTAGATTAGATTAGATTTACTTTCATTCCAATTGATCCGTAGTGAGGAGGTCCTCCAGGATGTGGAACATGTCAGAAAAACAACAATACATGACAAATATTTAAACTAAAACAAAATAAGCTAATGTACCATTCCACAGGTCCCAAGTGGAATGATCGTCATTTTTTAATGAACACTAAGAGTCATTTTACAAATACTGTTGCACTGAATTTAAAATAAAAAAGTTTTATATTTATTTATAAGGTAAGAAACATGTAATACAACTACTGTAATACTTATTTACAATGAACACATTACTGCACTGAAATGGTGCAGAAGTTAGATTATACTTACACACACACACACACACACACACACACACACACACAAATTTTCAGTGAACACATTACTGCACTGAAATTGTGCAGAAGTTATGTTGTACTTATATACAAATCAGTTGGTTTTCCTCAGAAATTCATCAATGGAGTAGAAGGAGTTGGCCACCAATAAATCCTTTAGGCTTCTCTTAAACTGAATTTCATTGGTTGTTAAGCTTTTTATGGCTGCTAGCAAGTTATTGAAAATGTGTGTTCCTGAATAATGCACACCTTTTTGTACAAGACTAAGTGACTTTAAATCCTTGTGAAGATTATTCTTATTTCTAGTATTGATTCCATGAATTGAGCTGTTGGTTTGAAAAAGTGATATATTTTTAATGACAAATTTCATTAAGGAATAAATATATTGGGAAGCTGTAGTTAGTATCCCTAGTTCCCTAAACAGGCTTCTGCAGGATGTTCTTGAGTTCACACCACATATAATTCTTACTGCACGTTTTTGTGCCCGGAAAACTTTAGCTTGGCTTGATGAATTACCCCAGAAAATAATCCCATATGACATTATGGAATGAAAGTAAGCATAGTATGCCAGCTTTTTCATTTTTATATCCCCTATGTCTGACAAAATTCGCATTGCAAACAGAGATTTGTTAAGACGCTTCAGCAGTTCTGTGGTGTGCTCCTCCCAGTTGAATTTATTATCAAGCTGTAATCCCAAGAATTTAACACCGTCCACTTCTTCTATCTTCTTGTCATCATATGTTAGACATATACTCTTGGGACACCCCTTACAAGTTCTGAACTGCATGTAGTGTGTTTTTTCAAAGTTTAGTGACAAAGAATTGGCTAGGAACCAGTGATTAATGTCTAAAAATATTTTATTGGCTGATCTTTCTAAGACTACACTTGATTTGCTATTTATTGCAATGTTTGTATCATCAGCAAACAAAACAAACTTGGCATCTGGTAATGTTACTGATGAAAGGTCATTGATATACACAAGAAAAAGTAAGGGCCCCAAAATGGAACCTTGTGGGACCCCACATGTAATTAGTTCCCAGTTGGATGATGCCTGATAGCTTGATACATGTCTCTTTCCTAATAACACCCTTTGTTTCCTGCCAGAGATATAAGATTTGAACCATTTTGCAGCATTTCCTGTTACACTATAATATTCTAGTTTACTTAAAAGGATATTGTGATTTACACAGTCAAATGCCTTTGACAGATCACAAAATATACCAGTTGCCTGCAATTTTTTGTCTAATGAATTAAGTACATTTTCACTGTAAGTGTAGATAGCCTTCTCAATATCAGAACCTTTTAGAAATCCAAACTGTGACTTTGACAGTATGTTATTTGAGATAAGATGGTTATAAAGACGACTGTACATTACTTTTTCGAAAATTTTTGAGAATGCTGGCAACAGTGAAATTGGACGGAAATTTGATGCTATTTCTTTATCTCCCTTCTTAAATAGTGGCTTAACTTCAGCATATTTCAGCCATTCGGGAAATATTCCACTGATAAACGACTGGTTACACAGATAGCTTAATATGTTACTTAGCTCAGAATCACATTCTTTAATTAACTTTGTTGATATTTCATCATACCCACTAGATGTTTTTGATTTTAAAGATTTTATGATGGACATTATTTCTGTTGGGGTAGTGAGGGTCAAATTCATATTATGGAAGTTACTTGAAATGTCTGGTCTAAGGTAATCCATAGCAGCATCTACCGAACCTGACAACCCCATCTTTTCAGTAACAGTTATAAAATGTTTGTTAAAAAGTTCTGCAACACTATACACATCTGTCACCAATGCATCATTTACTCTTAATGCTATTTGTTCCTCTTCATGTCTGGTTCTACCGGTCTCCTCCTTCACTATATCCCATATTGTCTTTATTTTGTTATCTGATATGACTATCTTTTCCTTGTAATATATTTGCTTTGACATCCGTATTACAGTCTTTAATATTTTGCAGTATTTCTTATAATGTGCTATAGCATCAACATTGGAAATGTTTCGGATTGACAGTAAATTTCATAATGATAAGGTCAATTTATTTCTCAGGTGGAGTTAGAATAGTTTAGTCTAGCAAGATACACCATCTGATCAAAAGTATCAGGACATCTATTAATGGACATTGTGGTCTGTGTCCAACTTTGCCTTTATGATGGCTTGAACTCTGCTGAGGACACATTCAGAGAGGTGTCTGAATGTCTGTGGGGGAGTGGCAGTCCTTTCTTAAGACCTGCAACTGGAGAAGGAAGTGATGTTGGACAGTGGGGACTGGAGTGAAGTTGAAATTCTAACGTGTCTCAGTCATTGGGTGCAGGTTGGGTCCCTGGGCAGGCCAGTCTATTTCAGAAATATTGTTCTCCACAAGCCATTGCCACACATGTGCTGCTGTATGTCAAGGTGCATTGTCATACTGATACAAAAAAATCATCATTTTCGAACTGTTCCTCTACTGTATGTTGCAAACATGGCTGTAAATTGTGTTCATATTCTTCTGCATTTACCATTTTTGTAAGTGCAATAAGGAGACCCCACCCACACCCATATCATAATACCATCTCGTGTGCACTTCACTGGTTGCAAACTCAAATCTTTCCATCAAGCCGACACAGAATATACTGTGATTTATCACTCAAAATCAGTCATTTCCAGTCATCTGCTGTCCAGTAGCATTGCTCTTTACACCACCTCAAGCACCATTTTGCATTTACTACAGAAATGTGTGGTTTACAAGGAGTAGTTCGACCATTGTACCACATTCTTTTTAACTACCTATGCACATTCATTGTGTTAAGTGGACTGTTTGTAACACTTTGGAACTATTGATGTCACAGAGCAGGGTTAAACCATCCGACTTGTTCTTGTACAAGACCTGGCACAAATAACCAAATATAAAATTTTTCCTTTCCTTTTTTTGCACAAAACAAAAAATATTATTATTCAAGTGAGAATTCATAAATCTTTATAATTCACAATGTAATTTCTCTATTAATGACACCTGTATAGTTCATTTACCCAGAAATAATCCCTATAAACAATCATTCATAATTTAAGTTTCATAAGGAAGACGTGAAGTTGAATTTTTACTGAGCAAATAACTGTTTGTTTACAAATTGGTAGAGCTCCTTTGAAAGCCATCATTCTCATCTCCTCCATAGTCATTTTAATTTTTCCAAAACTCTTCATCTTTCAAAAATTACTCATAATGAAAGTTCTCATGTTCCTGTGTCCAAGTCTTAAAAATGGCTATTTTCCAAATTCAGTACAACAGTTTTGTATCCCAGTTGTCTCCAAGCCCAACATGCCCACTTACACTAGATGATCTTGCTAGTTTGATAATTATTTGACTTAGAAAATTTAATTTTTAACAAGTTTTGGGGCTCCGTGAATCTTCACAAAATGTAAAATTATTTAAATGGAATACCTGCAACTTTTACCTTCTTCTGGTAATATTGGTCATACTTTTAAAATATTGCTATTTTGATTATTATAATTATGTGTCCTGTGATTTTGCTCTCTTGCATATTATTAATTAATATGTAATGACATATTTTGTTTTTCATTCATATGTGCATCTAATTAGGCATGTGAGATAAGGTTTGATTCAGTCAGTATTTAATAGCTACAGTGCCAACAGTTCTGTGTCACTAGCCAACAGCAGTCAGTCAGTTCAACGTTAATTATTGAACTGTAAACGTCCTAGTGGATTAGGCATACATTTAATGAATTATGCATGGGATCCCTATAATTACATAATAAATACCTTAGTGTCACCTTTAGCCACCAAAATGTACTGTTTATTGTGTGTTGTTAGTAATACAAATTGAGCAAGGACTTAGTGCTGTGACTATGTAATGGAAACCAACTTCATATTGTTTGACAGACAGAAGTTGACTGTGAAAGAGTGTTGGAAAAATGTTATCACATTGCAAAATCATTTGTAGTGTAGTTGCTGACCTGTAAAATATCAGCTGCTTCAATGACTGATTACTAGCTGATCATCGTTATTTTACTAATGTCAATAAATGTGAAAACACCACAACTTGTACAGTGATGCATTTGCAAATTTAACAAACTGGATACTAAACCAAATGATAGACGCTGAAAAGAAGAATCACTGCTATCAATGTACAATTTATGTCAGTAATCTTACAATGAGTAGTACCTTCCAATGGTTTCACTCAATTTTTTACATCCACCCACCTCAATGCTCGACGGTCCCTGTCCGTCGGTACATGAGGTCTGCGTGGCCTTGGTTTAGTTGTGGTTGTTCCTTCATATTTATGCATCACTATCACATCACCAACAGTCAACTTTGGCAGCTTTAGAAGAGTGAAAATGCACCTAATGAATTTGTTACTCAGGTGACGTCCAATAACTGGTCCATATTCAAAGTCACTGAGGTCTTCTGGCTGACGTATTCTGCTGTTACTGCTTCTTTACTGACAACCCAATTCTCCCTATCTCCTTTTGTCTCTTGTGACATACAGGGTGTTATGGGTATAAGTGCAGATATTTGTTTTGGTGACTGAGGATGATGTATTGAACAACATTATGTGAGTATGCTAATAATATATGAGTAATACATATAGTTCTAGGTTAATTAGTACCTCCAACTTCATGTGGTAAAAGGACTCCATCAATGCTGATTTGTGAGCCATTAATGATTATTTTCCCCTGGGCAGCAGGTCAGGTGTTGAAGTGTAGATGCAAGGAAGCAAAATACTATACTGACAGGACTAGTCCACTTAGTGGTGCATTTACGAACTTGTAGAAAACATTAGATAGTAAATTACATGACGTGTTTGTGGGAAGAGTGTGACACAGAAAAAAAAATGACCATGACTGATACACTGATGTACGTACATATTAAGGTGCCACATAAAAAATATCTGCACTGACACAGGTTACACCCTGTAGAGCAGTCAATTCTGCATTACGAGGGGTGTCTGGATACTTTGGATGAGATAGTGTATCTGCAGAAGAAGTTCAGGTCTGAGTTAATGTTTAATCAATTCCTAGAAAAATATACACCCATGAGCACAATTAAAGACGATACAGGTGCCTCATGCTATTGAAACAAAATCAGAGAAATTTCTAAGGAACAACAATTGGTGTACAATAGCTACAAAATAAAGAATAGAAACACAAAGAGGCAGTTCTTAAGCAGTGTGTCTCACATGCAGAAGAGTATTTCTGAAACCTTCAACACATAAGCATAGCAATATCTTGTTGCATGACCTCTCTCAAAACCTTATGAAGTTTGGGTCATTTTAAAGACTGCCACCCTTTAGGCTTCAGTTGGCAAGGTGAGTTAGAGACTCACAGGTGTGGTTCAAGGTCAAGTGGGTAGAGCACTTACAATGAGATGGGTGACAGCATTTTAATAGTTGAGTGCTAGGCTCAGATGCATGGGAGGTGATGGACACAAGCCAGGCACCTAATGATGTTGTGGGACTTTTTGACAGGTAACTACCTGTTGACAGCATCCAACGATAGTTACGTCTGTGGTGTCACTCTGGTGCCTCTTAGGTGATGACCTGTATTAACATGGTGACTGTTACAATGACTGTGATGACCATGATGAGTTCAAACTAGTGGCGGGTCTAAGTGACACAGGGTCTGCATCATTTCAATGCTTCAGGATGGATGATGTTAATGAGTTGGCTGCCGGTCCTTAAATACGGCTTTCTGTTGCTGCTGTCAGTGGTTCTTCTTCCCCAGTACGTCAGTGGACTATTCTGGTGTTGCTTGGTTGGCGTAACTAACATGATTACCATCCTTGATGTTGACACGCTTGCATGGGGTGAACTGTTTCTTGTCACATCCTCTGCTGGCTGGTGACACAGCATTCTCCTTTGTATTGCTTAACTTGGCACTCCACCGACGCAGTTACGCCGCGGCATCTGAACTATGTAACAGAATGTAATACGCATAAGACTTCTGGTTTCCAATTTCCTTCATATTTCAACTAAGTTCATTACTGTAAAACTCCTATGTCTGACTAACTTAACTGCTCTAATAATTCGACCTACATATGTGTGTGTGTGTGTGTGTGTGTGTGTGTGTGTGTGTGTGTGTGCGCGCGCGCATGTGTGCGCGTGTGTGCTCGTGTGTGCGCGTAGTGAATTAACTATCTTGTCTGTTCCCCAAAATTAAATTCCATCAAGCACGTGTGGGACACATTGGGTTGATGAAATGAACCACGACCACAAGCACCAATTACCATCCAGCAGTTGTCAACTATGTGGGAGGAGGAATGGAACACTCCACCATAAGAACTCTTTAACAACCTTGTGACCAGCACGGGAATTCAATGGAGGCCACACACTGCTTTAACGGTGTGACACACTGACACACCCTATTAAGAACTATGTCCAGCCTTTTGTAATATACAGCGTAAATTGGGTACTGTGTAAACTATGGTGACTCCATTGTGATTATTGTCTTTGCATAAAGGTGTCATTTATGTTCATCTCATTGTGTACTTCCTTCAGTTATCTTCTGTACTATACTGAAGCAGTTCTTTCTACATATTTTCCATCATTGAGCTATATTACTTGGAAGTAACACATCACGCAACGTTACTGTTGTCCTTACGTTTTGCATATCAGTGCATGTTCTGAAGATTCAGGACTCCCAGCTTCACCTACAAAGGCTTGAAGAGGAGGTGTCGTTCTGCTGAGTACCAGGGTACATGGGTACTCAGAAAAATGATTTAGCAGATGTGGCAGCCAAGGAAGTGTGTACTCTAAATTCTGTGCCACAATACAGGGTGAGTCACTAACTGTTGCTACCTAGAATAACTCCGAAAGTATGATAGGAGCCGAAAAGTTTGTGGGACAAAAGTTGCATGAGGCAACGGGGGCCCTAATATGACGTTGGTTTTTTGTTGCTAGGTGGGGTCACATCAGAGATATGAAGGTCAACTTTTTTTCTTTTTTTTAATGGGATGCCATAATTTGGTACTTATTTTCTGGTAGCGGCTAACGAGACAAATCCAATGATGTGTAACAGTAAGAACTTTGGAGGTCAACGAAGGTAACAAAGGTGGCATGAACATCCATTTACAGAAGGTGTTCGAAGTCATGATCATTGGTATCAATGCAATGCTTCTATCTTCTTGTCATAGATTGAATGGTATACCTTATCACTTCGGCACTTATCGAAGCACATGCTCTGACAATTCTCTCTCGTATATCTTCAGGTATAGTTGGAATGTC
This sequence comes from Schistocerca piceifrons, assembly GCF_021461385.2. Taxonomy (NCBI): domain Eukaryota; kingdom Metazoa; phylum Arthropoda; class Insecta; order Orthoptera; family Acrididae; genus Schistocerca; species Schistocerca piceifrons. The sequence goes on from NC_060149.1 coordinate 280,703,086, forward strand.
TTTATAAACAATGTCTTTTATGAACCCCCGCAAGAAAAAATCCAGTGGCGTCAAGTCTGGCGCCGACACATCTCCTCCGCGTGCAATCCAACGATTTGGGAATTCTCTCTGCAACTCATTCCTAGCCATCAGCGAAAAATCTGCTGGACACCCATCATGTTGATACCAAATTCTGTTCCTTATTCCTAAAAGTATTTCTTCCAATAACAGACCTAATGTTTCTTGCAGGAATGTGGTGTACTTCCTTCCATCAAAATTTCCTTCAATGAGATAGGGGCCTATAATTCTGTCCTCCAGAATCCCACAATACATTCACCAACCACGGTTTTTGGTGTGCAACTTGCCGCAGCCAACATGGATTTTCAGTTGCCCAATAATGCATGTTATGCAAATTAACATTTCCATGGTTTGTGAATGTAGCCTTGTCAGTAAATAAAATAAAATTAATAAATTTGTCATCCCTCTGAATTTGATATTGAGCCCATTGGTAGAATTCAATGTGACACATGCAAGCCATACCAGATAATTCTTGGTGGAGACTGATATGGTGAGGTTAATATGTATGGTGATGCAGAACACAAACAACACTACTGTGGCTCATGCCAGATTCCTTTGCAATTTGACAGAAACTAACATGAGGATCTCGAACCACAGTGGCAAGAGTACCAATTTCTGTTTCCTCGTTAGTATCTTTCTTTTGCCGGATATGTTTCCAATGCCTTAAAGATCCAGTTCTCAATTTATCATACACATATTTAAATGTAAGACGTGTAGGGGGAGTATGTTGAGGATATCTTTCAACGTATAAGTCTCTAGCTCTCATTGAATTTCGTTGGTATTTCCCATAAATGAGAAGCATATCGACTTGTTCTTCGAAGGAATACATCATTAACATTTGCTTGATTCGACGATACTAGTCTTACTGTTCTTATTAGTGTCGTATTGCAAAAATGTTCAATGGTGTTAACATGTCAATGGCATGTTAGATGGATTCACAGTATTCGGTGAATATTTACTATTTGCACGATATACGAGAGAGAATTGTCAGAGCATGTGCTTCAATAAGTGCCAAAGTGATAAGGAATATCACCCATTCCATGATAAGAAGATTGCAGCACTGCATTGATACCAATGGTCATCACTTCGAACACCTTCTGTAAATGGACGTTCATGCCACCCTTTTGACCTTCGTTGACCTTCAAAGACCTTACTGTTACACATCATTGGATTCGTCTCGATAGCCACTATCAGAAAATAAGTACCAAACTATAGGATCCCATCTAAAAAAGCAAAGTTGACCTTTATATCTCTGATGCGACCCCACCTAGCAACAAAAAACCAATGTCATAATATGGCCCCCGTTGCCCCTGGAACATTTGTCCCACAAACTTTTCATCTACTAACATACTTTCAGAGTTATTCTAGGTGGCAATAGTTAGTGACTCACCTTGTATACTATTCCTTATGAGCTACGATTTCAGTTGGTAAGGACTGGTGGTAGGGTTTAAAAGTGGCGCAGGCCCAAGTTGACAACAAGGCACTGTGCAAGCTGGTGGTGACTTCTTAATAATGTGGGCTGTGTTTGCATGGAATGGACTGGGTCCTGTGGTCCAACTGAACCTATCATTGACTGGAGATGATTATGTTCAGCTACTTTGAGACCATTTGCAGCCATTCATGGACTTCCGTTCCTAAACAATGATGGAATTTTTATGGATGACAATGCGCCATGTTACTGGATCACAGTTGTTCACGACTGGTTTGAAGAACATTCTGGACAGTTCGAGATAATGATTTGGTCATCCACATTGCGTGACTTGACTCCTATCAAATATTTATGGGATATAATGGAGAGGTCAGTTCATGCATAAAATTCTGACCCAGCAACACTTTAGCAATTACGGATGGTTATAGAGGCAGCATAGATCAATATTTCTACAGTGGACTTCCAACGACTTGTTGGAAGACTATTTAGACTCACTTAAGTCACCAGGTCCGAATCGAATACCAACTCGAATTTTCAAAGACTACTCTTCAGTATTAGGAGGCGACTTTAACCTACCGAATATAGACTGGGATGTCTATGAATCCATTGTGGTGGGTTCAGACAACCAGTTGTGTGAAGTATTTTTGAACACGTTTTCTGAAAACTGTCTTGAGCAGCTAGTTTGGCAGCCCACATGCAATGCAAATATGTTGGACCTTGTAGCTACAAATAGACAGTACCTCATCGATATAGAAACGGGGATTAGTGATCATAATGTCATTATAGCAGATATGGTTACGAAAGTTAATAAATCAATTAAGAAAACTAGGGGAGTGTTTCTGATGGAAAGAGCAGATAAACAGTTGTTAGCATCTCACTTAGACAGTGAACTGACATCACTTAGTTCCAGAAGTATGGACTTAGAGAAATTATGGGAAAAGTTTCAGCAGACTGTAAATCGTCGTCTGGAGAGTTATGTGCCAAGTAAATGGATTAAGGACAGGAAAGGCCCGCCATGGTTTAATAAAGAGATTTGGAAAATGTTGAGAAAGCAGAGGTTATTGCACTCTTGGTTCAAAAGAGAATGCACCAATGACGACAAGCAAAGATTAGTAGTGATTCAAGCATCTGTGATAAGATGTATGCGCGAAGTCTACAACAACTACCTCCGTCATACCTTAGCAAAAGATATACCAGAGAACCCAAGAAAATTCTAGTCCTAAGTAAAATCACTAAGTGAGTCTAAATAGTTCACGCAGGAGAATCATACATATATATACTGTCGTTTGACCATTGAACAGGCTCCTGTGTGGACGTCATAGTAATAAACATCCCTGGCATAGAGAAACAACTGGAAGAGTGGAAAAAAATAAGTCACCAGGTCCGAATGGAATCCCAACTCGAATTTTCAAAGACTACTCTTCAGTATTAGCCCCTTACCTAGCTTTCATTTATCACAAATCTCATACGGAATAGGCTCACACATATGTGAGTGGCTCAAAGACTTCTTATGTTACAGAACCCACTATGTTGTACTCTAAGGAAAATGTACATTCGATACAAGGGTATCATCACGAGTGCCAGAAGTTTTTTATATGCATAAATGATATGGTGGATAGGGTGGGTGGCAATCTACGGTTGTTTGCTGATAATGCTGTGGTGAACAGTAAGGTGTTGGAGTTGAGTGACAGGAGGATAGAAGATGAGTTAGACAAAATTTCTAGTTGGTGTGATGAATGACAGCTAGCTTGAAATGTAGAAAAATGTAAGTCAATGTGGATGAGTAGGAAAAGCAAATCCATAATGTTTCAGGTACAACATTAGTAGAGTCCTGCTTGACACAATTAATTCATTTAAATATCTGAGTTTAATGTTGCAAAGCGAAATGAAGTGAAGAGGCGTGTGAGAATTGTGGTAGGGAAGACGAATAGTCGACTTCAGTTTATTGGGAGAATTCTGGGAAAGTGTGGTTCATCCGCAAAGGAGGTCGCATATAGGACGCTAATGTGTTCTACTCCTGAGTAGTGCAAGAGTGTTTGTAATCCATATCAGGCCAGACTAAAAGAAGGCATCGAAGCAACTGAGGGGTGGACTGCTAAATATGTTACTGGTAGGTTCGAACAACACGCAAGTGTTATGGAGATGCTTTGGGAACTCAAATGGGAATCCCTGGAGGGAAGGCGACAATCTTTTCGAGGAACACTACCGAGAAAATCGCAGATGCTTCAGGAACTGAAATAGGAATCCCTGGATGGAAGGCGACATTCTTTTTGAGGAACACTATCGAGAAAATTTTGAGAACCGACGTTTGAAACTGTCTGCAGAAGAATTCTACTGAATCCAATATACATTGCGCATGAGGACCATGAAGATAAGATACGAGAAATTAGGGTTCATACGGACGCATGTAGGCAGTTGTTTTTTGCTCGCTCTATTTGCGAGTGAAACAGGAAAGGAACTGACTAGTGGTGGTATGGGGTATCCTCCGACACGCGCTGTATGTTGTATTGCGGAGTATCTATGTAATTGTAAATGTATCGCATGGCTTTTGTCACAGCAGTGTAAGCGTGAGATGGTAGCTATTTTTTTTTACCATAAAAGTGAAAGGAGCTCTCTAATGTTACTGGTAGTATTAGCATGCTTACCCTCACAGTTTACATACCTTCAAGAAACACTGGCCACTACTGCTGTAGTTTGATCTTCGTAGGTGTAGGCTAGAAAGATGTAAAGATAACATTATATTCAAGTTGTGTCTGGCACAAAGAATGAAGAATGACAAACTTTAAACATATATTTGATTCTCAGACATTCCAGGAACAAATATGTACAACAACAAATAAAGACTGTGCTTTTCACATAGGCTTCATATTCTGGAAAAGGAGAGAGAAGAAAATGTAGAGTGACAAATCAGTTTCCTGAATAAACAACTGTTTCTATTGATTGATTCCACATGCTAGAATTTCTCTTTCATGTAGAAAAATTGTGTATGCTATGTCTTTCTTTGTTTGTGTGTGTGTGTGTGTGTGTGTGTGTGTGTGTGTGTGTGTGCGCGCATGTGTGTGTGGAGGTTGCATGTTTCATTATGTGCACTTTGTATAGTGAAGTCAGTTTTTTTTTAAATCCACGATTTGACATAAAAGCAGATTTTAAAGAAATGGTATAGTAGCAATTACAGGGCAAACAAAAAAACAATGGACACTGAGTGAAATAACATGGAGTGTTACATGCAGAATAGAGCCTTAAGATCTGGGCTGTAAAATTATATTTACTAAAGCTTGGATAATGGCTAGTTTCAACTTCACAATATTTCATTAGAAAGGGCATTTCATTTGTATTATTCAACTGCAGACATGCCTTTTCTTTATTATGCGGTGTAATTATGTTTATACAGGCAGTTATGGAAGATCACATAATGGAGATTGCAAATCACAATGAAATAGCATTTTGTATCATTATATTCATAATCAACTGCTTTCAAGATCTGTCTTTGATTATTAATCCACACATAAACGACAATGTCAGATATTGGTCCCACTTAATTTTCAGCCACTGTGCAATGGTCATGGCACCATCATCATGCAGACAATACTATAATGAAGTTTTTAAATTTCATTTGTGGTGTGCAAATGTTTGTGATTTTCAATAGTAAAAAGAGAAACAAATGTTACTGTATTTGAATGTGTCGTTACAAATACATATAGTGTTCCATGGTGCACACTGCAATAAATGAACTTGTTTCAGTAAAAGATATCTGTGATATAACCTAAATTCCAACAATATTTGAACTCATTTTTATTTATAAATTATGTAATCCATGATTGTGAATGTTCACAAAGTTTTCTAGCCCTTGGGAGCAAATTTGCCATGAATATAATTTTTCATTTATGCATTCATATTTCAATATACAGCAATGGGACACTATGAGGATTATTTTTCAAATAAATGACATAAAATGCTAATAAAATAACACTATATTGCGCGTTTTTATTGTAGTATGTAATAATATACATTAATAATATTAGACAATAAATATATTAGTATTTATATTTTTATTGTGCTACTATAAATATTCAACCAGAGTTTCATTACAACCTGAAGGTAACGGTGTTAAGAATATTTTCAATAACCTAAAAGCTTTATCATCAGCTGTTATTTTCAAAAAAACCTCCAAGGCATTAATACATATGAAAAATATGTAACAATTAAAAACTGAACTAAGATCTAAGAACAGGAGCGACAAATAATGTTTTGACTTGTAGAACGTGTTGGAAGCTTTGGGAACAGATAACATGGTTCATATTAACCTTCCTTGGTTCCAACTGCATCAGACTCGTTTTGCTATTGAAAGAGTGAACATCATATGAAGCTCTTTGGAGGTGTGGTTTAAGAGACAATGGAACTGTTTTCAAATTTCTACATTCATTCTGTATCTGTGTTCTTTCTTGTGATACTGAACTGTTTTTGTGAGTGTGGGTTGTTACACACTGAATGAAAATAAAACCCCATATTTTGAAAACAAGGACTAATGCTTCAAGTTTGTCTTCAACAATCCAGGGCTGGATTCCTTACTAGGCTATCTATAAGACAGCAGCAAGCAGTTAATAGTCTGTGGTGTCTTCAGTATATATTTTCTAAGGGATTCTGATAGAAAAAATGCTCTGGAGACTTTTTTGGGTCCTACAATTTGATCTCGGTAATTAACTTTCCAACAAGGGTGGATAAAGACAGAAGGACCCTATTTGATTATGTTTTCTTTGGTGAAGCTCAAAGCAAGAAAATAGTTGTTTACCCCGTAACTAATGCTCTCTCTGATCATGATGCACACTTAGTTAGGATAAATAACATAGTGCCTTGCTGTGTGGGTACTCATCAGTGAAAATCAGAATAATTAATGACTCAAGAACAAATGTTTTTAAGAATAGTTCACAAGAGAGGACCATGGACGAAATTTGTAATGAACCAAAAGCTAACAGAAAAAATTACTCTGTTCCATGATAAATTCATATCATTGATTGTAAATAGTTTTCTGCCTAGTATAATCACAAAGAACATTAAACAGCTATGTAAAAAGCCATGGATCACTAGAGGGATTAAAGAATCTTGTGAAAGGAAATGGGAATTGTATATTTTGGCAAGAATGAGCAGAGATCCTGCAGCAGTTGCACACTACAAAAACTGCCCGAATTTACTAAGAAAGATAATTAAAAATCAACAGATTAAGGCTGTAAGGGACAAAGTAAAACGAGAGACAGGACAAACCCTGTTTCAGAAAGGTGACAGATGTCAATAACTACCAACCTGTTTCAGTGCTGAAAACATTTTCCAAACGTTTTGAAAAGGTTATGTATTCTAGAATAGTATCTCACCTTAGCAACAATAATATCCTTAGTAAATCACAGTTTGGGTTTCAGATGAGTTACTCTACTGAGAATGCTATTTACATGTTCACTCACCAAATTTTACAAGCATTAAATAATAAAATAGTGATTCTGGTATTTAGTGTGAGCTATCTAAGGCATCTGGCTCTGTGAATTGCAGTATTCTCTTGGACTAACTGAAGTTTCATGGGATTCATGGTATAACCAGCCAATGGAAAAAAGTTATATGTAATCGAAAACATGGAGAACGTTGTACTCAGTAATTCACCCAATGTAATCTGGCGATGTGATTATGACCTGGGAGAAACCACTTATAGGCTTTCTCGAGGCTCAATCTTAGGTCCACTACTGTTCTGTCTAATACACAACAGGCACAATTAGCTCTTTTTGCAGATGACAAGTATTTTAACCAATCCAAGCACACAATCAGAAACAGAAGAAATGATAAACAATGTTTTTAAAAGTACACTGCTCAAAATAATTAGGGGAACACGTGTATCAACATGATACGTTAAATCTACTTTGATACAGGCGGTACCTGTGGTCTTATTGCATAGTTTGAGACCTTCACTTTCAATACGTGCAACAACTAAAGTCATTTGCTATATATTGGCTGTGTTACACACAGCAGTATCGGGTGAGCCCTCAGAAGGTAGTGAGTATCTGTGTCCCAGTGTTCTTTAACAAGATCCACAGAGGTGAGTTGTCATTTTTGGACATTGTATTCAACCAGGCACATGAAAGGCGACATATTAATGCAGTTCAAGTTGTAGTGATGGTCTGTTTGATCAATGAAGACAGACTTTCTGTCATGTTGCTGCTGACGCCAGCGTCTCTCCATCTACCATCCATAGGTTATGGATACGCTACAAGCAGACAGGTCAGTACACAAGGCGAGTTGGTCAAGATCGCAGATACCCACATGAAGACCGATACCTGACCATCTCTCCACTGGCGCGTCGAGTGGCTACCTTCACCACACTGCAAGACCATCTCAGAAGGGCTACTGGAGCTGCTGTGTGCAGTCAGGCTGTAAGGAACAGGTTGTGAGAGAGGACCTTACGATGCAGACTTCCAGTTCAAATACCAGGCTTGACACCACACCATCTTGTTGCTCGCCTTCATTTCTGCTGTTCCAGTGACAACTGGCAACTTCATCACTGACGAAATGTGTTATTCATAGACGAGTTCAAATTTCCTCTGACACAAGGTGAATGCCGTGTTCGTGTGAGGAGATGCCGTGGTGAGTGGTACACGCCAAATGTTGTCCAGGAAGTCGACAGATTCGTCCTAAGTGTTTGGAGCCACTAATGTTTAAAGCTATATTGATTTTGTTGTCCGTCGTTGCCTTATCGCCAGGCAGCAAATCATACAAATCCTGCTAGACCATGTTGTAGCTGCTGCATACTGTTGTGACCCTGAGTTTGCTCCTCATGGATGATACTGCCTGGATCCATGTGGTGGGCATCATCAGGACTGTCTAGCGAAGCCAGATCATGGAAGTAATGAAATGGCCAGCACTCAGACCCGACCTAACCCCACTGTGCATGTGCAGGACATGCTTGACAGAAGTGTTCATGGTCGTCCTGTTCCACCACAGATTCTCCAAGAACTCTCAAAAGTTCTCATTGAAGAATGGAAACGGACACCACAGGGTGACCTCCGTAGATTTAAACAGAGCGTGCCACACATATATCATGCAGTGATAAGCATTAACTGAGGGCATTCACGTTATTGAAACTCTCAAAGTCAATGAAAAGGATTACTATATAAATGACTGTTTCTACTATGTTTTCGACACTTGTCGGACATTTCAGTTTTCGTTTTGTAAATGACGAGGATGTAATGATGTTTTGTTGTGTACTTCATTTGTGAATGATAAAGGTATAAATTGGTAACATACACAGTCCTCAAGTATTGCACGATGAACTATGGCAGGCACCGAAATCCATGTCCACCTAATTCTTTTGAGCAGTGTATCATTGAATGGTTTTCTGCGAATGGCTTCAACCTCAATTTAAAAAAAAAAAAAAAGGCACAGTATATTCAGGGGTACTGTGCCAATGATAAGTGAAACACATGGCGAGGAAATAATAGACAGTGTGGAAACTTCAAAATTCTTAGGTGTCCATAATGATGAGAATTTGAACTGGAAAATACACATTTTGGAACACCTAAAACAACTTAGTTCAGCCACATTTCCACATAGAATCACTGCAAGTCTTGGCGAGAAACAAATCAGTAACTTGACATATTTTGCAAATTTTCATTCAGTACAGTCATATGGAATAATGTTCTGAAGTAACCAGTCTTTAAGAAAGAAAATCTAAACTGTTTAAAAAAGCGCTGTAGGAAAAATATATGGTGCTCTCCCACGGTCATCTTGTAGAAATCTGATTTTGGAGCTGAGCATTCTGACTACTGATTCAAAGTATATTTATTCCGTCATGAAGTTTGTTGTGAATAATTCACTATAGCTCAGAAGGAACAACGATGTACGTAATTACGAAACCAGAAGGAAACATGACATTCATTATTACACATTAAAGTTGCCTTTAGCACAAAAAAGGGTGCACAATGGCAATGGCGTAGCTAGGGGGGTGCGGGGCGTACGGTCCGCACCGGGTACCAGCACCGTGGTGGTGACAAAACTGGCTAGGTTCTGTGGCACGAGTTGTAACAATATATTTTTTTCGTCGTTTCACTCATGACTCTGACGGGACAGGGCGGACAACTAGAGAGCTTATTGTTTGGCCTAGGTCTCTTGCATGCGCACATTTTACAGCTAAAATAGCGAGTTAGCAAAACAGTGTATTTTCTTTTACTGTCTATTTGTTGTAAACAGTGTATTCGGTGCCATTGTGGGTATTACTGTTTCACGTTAAACTGCCATTATTGTGCATCTGAGCCGATGAGACTGTTGGCATTCTTCTTTGGGATGCGAGTGAGTATTTCCTTCAGCAAGATGTAGTTTACAGAAGCTCGCATAAAATATTTATTCATTCGTACATAAGTAAATGGATTTATTTATGAATACTTTTTGTATACCACTTGTCCTTCTCTTAGTCGTAGGGAAGGTGACTATGTGTTTCTTCTTTTTGGACGCAAAATGGCTGAAAATTCTCATAGAACTACTTTGTGATGGTATGATGAATCTGTTAAGGTTAAAAAGGTGACTACGATATTTCGGTATTTCTTCAGATGTTACTGCCACTTCTAGGGTTAAAACGGTCACTGAATAATGGTCCCTTTTTCTCTGACCTGAACGGTAAACCCAAATGAAACACGTAGTGATTTAGGCCAAAGGAACCCTGCTAAAAGCACATTGTTATTATCAAACATTTACCTGGAGTTGGGGTAACAAAGTGCTCAACTGTGCAACGGCACCCAACCATAAACTGATTTCTCGTTTTTGTGTTTATGGAATACTGTCTTAGAAGAAGTCTATCATGCTCAAAAGCATTTACAAACACTTGGAGTCAGATTCGGAATTTTTATTACCAAGATGAGAAATTTAAAGCTCCTTCTGAAATACAAGAAAAATTATCGATGCACTTCGATTTGTGTGGGACGCATGTTACGATATAATGTAGCCAACATTTATTGAAATATGTTAAATGGCTTCATGACGTTCAGAGTGCTTAACTACATTTGTTAATATATTTGTACGAAGCGTATTATTGAAATAAGCTCATACGAAGAGTGAAATTACTTGCAGAAACTAGTAATGTGAATATTTTTATAAATCTACGCGATTCTGATGTGATAAATTGTTATACAAACATTTACAAAGGTGACACACTTACAACTGCCCACGTGTCAGTTTTTAATAGTATCTCAGATCGTTTTGCTGTTTTAGAGCCCATAAATCTGATTAAAACCTCAGAAACTGAAGTTCCTACGATTGTGTAATGTTTAGCTGATAATTATGAGAGTTCTGAAGATGGTATCCTTGGAAGAAGATTTCTGCAAGCTGCCAAAGTTCCAAAGAGGACTCTCTTGGTTGAACGTCTTATAGGTTCTTACACCTCGACATTGAATATGAATTTTCCGAATGTGTTCCGAATCTCATTTTAATGTTAAAATTTTTCTTAAATTTGTGCCTTTCAGCAGTATCATGCAACAGAATTTTTTTCAAAACTCAAACTAATTAAGAATTATCTGAGGTTAACTACTAGACAAGCACGACTCTAGTCTGGCAATTTCATCAATCGAAAATAGTGTAGTTGGATGTATGGACTTTCAATGCACAATTTCAAAATTTGCAGCAGAAGAAGCTAGAGAGAGATTCTAAGCTACATGTTAAAGTCACCTATCACTAAGATGATCTTTTGTTACTTGTACTGCTTCATTAAACTATGTCATTTATACAAATAACTTTTATTTATTTGTTTCTATTCATAAAAACTGAACAAAATAGTTAACATTATATTTTATTTACTTAACCATTTGAATAAAAAATTTGCTCCACTTACCCAATTGAACAAAATGTCTGACAGGCAGCAAAGTAAAATTTGAAAATAAACTGAAAAAAATTCTCCTTGGCAACTCCTATTCCACAGAAGAATTTCAATTAATGTGATGTGTAAGAAGTAGTGGGTAGGAATTACTAACTCCTGTCTGTATTATTTAACTAAAACATTACAAACGTCAGCATGTAGCCATTTTTACAAATTAATTTGCGATGTGACTGTAAAAGACTTGTTCCACATCATTATGAATTATCATGAAAAATGATCTATGGGACATGATACTAATTAATTAAGTAACTAATCTAATCGGTGGAATTAAAATGATGCAGACCCATGGACAATGATGCCATTTCCAAGTTAAGTAAAGTACTTTTATAAAATGTGGTGATGTCTCTCGTACAATGCATCCTGACGTAATAAACTGTTGTCCATTCATTTACAAAGGTGACATACTTACAACTGCCCAAGTGTCAATTTTTAGTATATCAGATCGATTTGCTGTTTTAGAACCCACAAATCTGATTAAAACCTCAGAAACTGAAGTTCCAACGACTATAATACGTTTAGTTGACAGTTATGATGAGAGTTCTGAAGATGGTTTCCTTGGAGAACGCTCACACCTGAGAAGATTTCTGCAAGCTGCCAAAGCTCCAAAAGAGGGCTCCCCAACACTGAATATGAATTTTCTGTATCTGTTCCAAGTCTCATTTTACTGACAAGATTTTTCTTAACTTTGTGTCTTTCAGTAGAGTCATGCAATAGGATCTCTTCAAAACTCAAACTAATTCAGAATTATTGGAGAGTAACTACTAATCAAGCACAACTCTAGTTTGACAGTTTCATCAATAAAGTGCCATTACAATGCTGCTCACTTAATTGCAATATCAGCGAGAATAAACGTTTTGTACATACTTTTACTAGGAGAGAATCACACAATATTTCCTTTATTATTATGGTGTATGCAAAATGGACAAATGTAAAACTAATTTAGGAGAATCTCAATAAGCTCATACTGATGTTACATGTTTAATAGTAAGGTCATACTGATAAGGTCATACTGACATCACATGTTTATTGTCAAATAGTTTTTGTAATGCCATTTAGCCTGAAGATGAGGTATGCCGTCGAAACATGTCGCTAAATAAATAAGTAATACAACAGTTAACTAAGTTTGTGACTGGTAGTGGTAATTTAAAAAAACCTTTACATATTTCTTGAGACAGTCACGGTCGAAAAATAGCCAAAATGGCTTCAAAAGCACAGTATTTTCTTTACTCATCGTGAACTATCTTCTGATGGAGTTGAAAATACGATTTCTTTAAATGATGTTGGAAATCCTACCAAAACATTTCCCCAACAAACGCACACAGCAACAGCTGTGAAAAGTCGTTATAATTTGGTACGTTTGCCAACATTCAAGGCTAATTCACTCCTGATTCTATCACAAGGTGAAAAAACGAGTACCAGTATACAGAAAATATTTTGCATTCAAAAGTTAAAAAAAAAAGTCACTCCACCTTCAGACCACGAGTGTCCTACCGGTACCATCCGAACGCCGTGTCACCCCCAGAGGAGGATGCGGATAGGAGGGGCATGGGGTCAGCACACCGCTCTCCCGGTAGGTATGATGGTATTCTTGACTGAAACCGCTACTATTCGGTCGAGTAGCTCCTCAGTTGGCATCACAAGGCTGAGTGCACCCCGAAAAATGGCAACAGCGCATGGCAGCCTGGATGGTCACCCATCCAAGTGCCGACCGCGCCCGACAGCGCTTAACTTCGGTGATCTCACGGGAACCGGTGTATCCACTGCGGCAAGGCCGTTGCCCTATTCAAGAGTAAACACAAATTAAATATTTTCATTTCTACATAGCTGCTCTAGAAGACTCGCTAAAGTGAAGAAATATAATGACATGAAAGAGGAACATTGGCCATGCTGATGCTGAGAAGTAATGAGATAATGTTCATAATGTTCTTCTTTTGTTCGTCTGGCAAATAACCGACTTACAGGGGAACACTCACGTTACTTGATGTGACGTTATTTCTTGGTCAAAGAAGCTTGAGAGGCTTAGCTCAGAAAATTGGAGATTCAGATAATGAAAATTTCCTCAGAATATTTAGAGATCTTGAGTCGCAATGATCCAGTTCTTCCTAAACACATTAGCAAGGTCAGAGACCGACAAGAAGCTGGAAAGTGTTTACAAGTGCATTGTCAGTATATGAATTTATTTCTTGTTGTGCCCATCATGTTAGGGATGTGCTCTTGGAACCGACAGAAAATTAGAAGCATTACTGAATTATTGCTTATCCCGCTCCCGATCTACATCATATTGAACAAACAACATTCATCTTGCATTATATTCACTTCAAGAAGGAAACTGATAAATATGAAATACATAAATGAACAATTTTTGGAATTCTTAGATAGTAATCAGAAAGTAAGAGTTGCTATTGCATATTTAATTCAGTCAAAACTTGTGAGACATTCAGTTCCTGTCAGTGAATGCCGTGGACAAGATTATAATAACGAAAGTAATATTAGAGACTCTTATAAAGAAGCTCAGGCATATTTTCTTCAGTGAAATCCTTTTGCAAAATTTTCTCTGTGTGCTTGTCATACACTTATGTGAAGTTCATGTAGCCGATAGTGGTCACGAAGAAGATACATTTTTCGGAGTGATTCACCTTCTTTAATAAACTGTCCAGTAGCAGCTCAAAAAGATGGTGAATTCTGAAACAGTGTCTTAGAAGCTCTTTATATTCAATGTCTGATACCTTTTGAAGTACTCAGGTCGTCGCTGCAGTAATTTGATAAAATTGCCATTGCTGTTGAAACTGATAGTAAGTTAAATTTGTCAGCTTAAACACGTTCTGTGGTATGCGATATTTTGAATTATGTGAGATCATTCAAGTGCTTAATTATGGCATCAGTTTATCTAAGGTTGTTGGTACCAACTGACTACAGGAGAAAATCACAGTAAGCTCGAAATACTACCATTGATGTTATGGTCAGACACTCTGAGAGCTTCAGTAAAATCGGGACCCATTCTCCCCGATATAAAGTTGTTGCAAGTACAATTAAACTCGATCCTGAATTTCTGGAGGTGCACACTAGGAAGAGGAAATCATTTCATGATTAAATCAGGAATGAAGTGACAGGTGTGAATTAAGAAGACTTAGTCAAGATAAACTTATGCCATTATTGCTTTCTAGTTTCTAGCTTTGAAAACCCAGTATGAAACAGTGAAGATATTGGATAAAACATTTGGGTTTTACGGAAATACTCAAATCTGACTGATGATCATGTCGCTGAGGTATGCAAGTTAGTTATCAATAAATACCATAACGATGTTACACCAGATTTAAAATAAGAAATTAAATATTTGAAAACAAGTCATATTTAAAAGTTAGACTGGATTACTTTGGAACCTTTGGAGCTCTTAAATAGGACGAACGATGCCGAAATTGTAAGCTTGTTTCAGAATGTATGTGAAGTTATGCGAATATTTTACCCTCTTCCAGTGACTGCAGCGAAGCAGAAAGTCATTCATCACTCTGACTCGTTTTTTAATTTGTCTCAGATCAACTGTGCATTAACAATGGCTCACAGATATAGGAACCTTGGCAACTGAATATAATTTCTGATGCTGTAATTCAAACATTTCCTGAACCAAAGGTTCGCAGAGCGCCTTTGTCAGTATTATAGATAAGTAGGTTATAATATGCTACCTGTTGCACAACTAATGACGGCTTACATGCAATTGGACTGATGTCTATTTACTGAAATGTGTGGACACGCCATGGAACGAGTGGCAACAAAACACTCCACAGTGTTATAGGCACAAGAAATTTCGTCAGTGTACAAATGAGTACAATACTCAGCCTTTTGTTTTAAAGTGGTGTGAAAGTAAATTAAACCACTTTAAAAAATGTAGTATACATCTATTTTACAATAATTCGGTACTGAATAGCATGTGAAGCCGAACTTGTAAGTTTGTCGGTCTTATCAATTTTCTCCCTTGCCATGTAGATCATGGTTGAGCTATCACCCAGTTCCCTATCTGTTATGGTCTGGGTCCCTGGTTACTGTTTTCGTCACCACCTTTCAAACCAATTTGTTACTACTCGTTCAGTCTTCAAACCCATGAAAGCGACATGGCGTTAGTATTCTTTCTCAGTTTATCTATAACTGTAATTATTCATGATTTATCTGACTAGTGTGTTAGTTCTTTCAAACGCGCAGTGGGAAACTGGAAACATCGTTTAAGACTATTTTTTGTTTTACTACATCCCAAATAATTTTCGTTGTAACAGAACATTATACAAGGTGTATGGCTGTTACTAGTTGCCTGAAATAACAGAGGGCATGAAGTTAAATATTAGTTTTAATAAAGCAGTGTCCAGTAATGCATCGTCTTGGGCATGCACTGGGATGAAAGAAGCTGTATATTGTAATAAAAGTACAGGAAGGACTTCATTGCAAAACAAATGTGAAATTTAGAGCATGATCTTAGCAAGGGCACATCAAGTGGGTATGCTACTGTTTTCTTTCGAAGAAATTATTATAATTAAATACAATGAAAATTTCAAATATATTTATAAATGTTGTCTAAATGTAAAGCTGCCGCAACCTACACTAATTCTGATTGAAAATATGTGCGTGGGAAGCAAAAATGTGAATGCCGGAATCATGCTGGGAAAAAAAAATATTACGCAGGATGTTAGGAAGAACCCGGCTAACAGCTGGTAAAATTGTTGTTTATTAAAACCATGAACAAATAAGTAAACATGATATAAGGTTAACACAAAATCGTTTGCTTTACTCTTTTTCTCAATACCTTGCTCATCGATATTATTCCACTGAAAATGCTCAGCTTACTTCTGGTTTGTATCATAAAAGAGTGAAATTGTTATTAGAAATATTTTAATGAATTTCCAGTCATTACAATTTTACCTAATCTTTGGCAGTCAATACAAGTGCTTTTCAGGCATGTTAAGACCCTTTTTAGCCTATTTTTTGTTACTGCAGTACCACTTTGGGCATCTTTATATGGGCTTTAAGTGCAAATTATACAGACACAGCGCGTCATAAAGTTTTAGTGGTAAAAAAATGCTAAAAACACAATTTGGTGTCCTCAGAACCCTTGTGATGACCATAGAACACTTGCCAAGTGTTCACAATGTCAGTTAAAACTAGTCTGGATATTCCGTGCATATTGTATTGCGTAAGTACGACAGCTTTGAACCTCTGGATCATGGTAACGGATAGTGATATGGAAGAAAGCTTCGACGTTGATTGAGGATATCATCTTAAGCACATACGGTAAAATTTTCTACGATCTACCATCAATATAAATTATAGAAGTAACCATTCCCAGAACTGGTAGTTTTGGTAGACAAAAATCAGGCTTTTCAGGTGTATCTTCATAAAGGTTACAGCTTATCGAAAATGGGAAACATGGGATTTAAGGATGAATACCTAGAGAAAGTACAGTAAACATTTGAGCAATATGCAACTGTTAGCTATTTAGATGATTGCGACCCATAGTCAAAAACGGCTAATATTCGGTTTTTGCGGCTTTGGTTCAAATGGCTCTGAGCACTATGGGACTTAACATCTGAGGTCATCAGTCCCCTAGAACTTAGACCTACTTAAACATAACTAACCTAAAGCCGTCACACGCATCCATGCCCCAGGCACAATGGCCGGCTTTTGCGGCTTTCTGCGTAGGTTTGGTAGCTTGAAACTCTGGATATCGGGAACAGATAACGATATGGAAAAAAATTTGTGTCATCTTAAGCACATGTGGTAAAATTTTTGACGATCTGACATCAATAGAAATTATAGGAGGTATCATCCCCACAACTGGTGCATTTCGTCCACAAAAATCGTGGTTCTTCAGGGTACCCTCTGGAATCGCCATTGAACCAATAGCGCTTTTGTTAGCCGCCTACTTGCACAATTTGCCTGGGCTGGAGATGGTGAGTAATTTTGATATTTGGACGCTGTAGATACGATAGTCATAATGTGCCACTTCTTACGGTGGGTATACAAATGGTCCCTGGGCCGAGGCCTATCCAAGACATCCCTTATCTCTGTGATCAACAGAACCCGAAATATGACCGATTGAAAAATGGCATTTTCTTGTGCGGCTTTTTTGTGGACAAACCGATCTCCAATATTCTACGAATTTCGTTACGTTTAATTCATGTCAATCCTTCTTTAAAACAACAATAAAATTGGGCTACTATGTTTGGAGATGGAGCCCAATCACACATTTTGCCCCAGGTCCAGTCCTGACTCTCAGTCTCCTTGAAGAAGCTACAAGAGAGGCGTCGTTTCTGTTGAAATGCCTAGAGCATATGTTTCAAGAAGAGATGGTAAGCGTATGACTTCTTCCCAAATACGTCTCGTGAATTGATTAAGATGAGAAAATCAGATAAATTAGATTCTATACAGACGTCTACTGACAATCACGAATGGGACGGGTAAGGCGGGATAAGGCAGTGGTGCCCCTGGCTTAGTAGTATAGGTGTAGATACCATTCTGTAACAATTGTGGAGCGATAGGCTGGTGTATTGTCTTGCTAATTGTGCAAATCTCTTGTCGGTTGTAGTTCGCAACCAAATTGATGCTCGTGATCAGCCAATACGTTCTAGCATCGTCCACCAGCGAGAGACGATAACAGACCTATCAGGAGACCCCGTTTATAATCCATGTAAGCATGCTGTATCTCACACAAGACTAGCTCCACCATTGGTTAAATGGGACTGTCAGCAAGCCACATTCGTATCCTCATGTGATTTTCAACATCCTCATAACCTGCCATTTGGCATGTACCTCGACTCGCCAGCCGAAGCCACCTTTTTCCACCCTTAAGTTGTACAATGAGAGTGTTTCTAGTCACACTAATCCCTATTCCCTGTGACACTGGGTTACAAGTTCACTTGTTGAGCAGTAGCTTCTGTGCTCCATAGCACAGGGGTGATTCGAATGCTCATCAACTTGCTTTCATAATTCGCAACATTTAATGGAGTCCTTGTCAGGAATTTGTTTTAGCCCACAGCAGTTAGCTCACAGTACACCCCTGACACAGAGACCCGTGAAGAGCCCGTGCTTGCACTCCCTGGAAATGGAATATCCCAGGCACCCACTGTCTGACCCCGATCAAATGTACTTACAGTGTGCCTCTTGCTCATCATGCGCTCGACCATAGCCAAAGGTCGTTACAACGGGGCTCGCAATCTTCTCCGCGCAGGGCCCACGAGAAAATCAATAAGTCAATGAAAAGGTACTCTCCAAAGTCTTAACTTTCTTGTGTGTTATCGAGAGCTTGCGTGTATTTAAATGTACAGTTAAGAATTATTAAACCTGTCCGAAATAGTAACTCGCTCCACGCCGGAGACGGACGATGGAACGCGTAAAAGGCTGGGGCCGCAGTGGCATTGACTTCGGTGGATTTCACCGACGACCGACATCGGCCGAAGACGGCTGATCTTTTCAAATGAGGACGCCAATATGAGTGTGGCCACGCTGTAGCCGATTTCATCGTCCGAACGTATACACTTCGGGCGAGTCGGTGAAATTCAAATCAGATTGTTTTCTTCAGTCAAATCTATCGATTCTCTCACATATGGACTGTCAGAATCTGATGTAAAGTTTGATCCAAGAAAGAAAGAGTTTGTGGCGTCCTGCTGATAAAAATATTATAATCGGGATATAGTTCAGAATTTATGGACTGAAACCGTAGGTTTATTGGAAACCACAAGTAGGCAAAATCTTTATCGGAACTTTTAGGTGCAAATTATAACGTCAAAAAATAATTCCTCTAACGCTAATCTGTGGTGGGAGAAGAGAAGTGGTGTCACAAAGTAAAGGAGTTTTCAATTTTTGTGGTATAGCGGTTTACCCTTCATCGCATATATTCGTAAAACACATCTGATAATTCCCGTAACTGATTGCAGAATGTACAGTACTTTTCAATACAGATATAGCTCATTTACATGCATTCGGCATCTTTTCAATAGCAAACGCCAAATTACAGCATTCGTCTCCACGCACAGAGGCGGGCGGTATGTATCCCACCTTTGGAGATTAAAATCTGACCTACTTCACACATAGAACAGATCCTAACTTAACCTAACCTCCTTGACGCCGCCACAAGCTGACGAAGGAGACTAAATGCACCGTGACGAACCTGTCGGTCTATGTCATCGTTCAACCTCTGGCAACGGCGTCTGACGACTGTTGACGGTGCCACTGAACGCAGCATACTAGACCCAAGGCAACTAGAAACAATTAGGTAAGCCGTTTTAAGAGACAGTCTTCACTCCTTCCGATCTGATCATGTAAGCGTAGAAAAGTTGTGGAATGATTTCAAAGAGATACTATCGACAGCAATTGAGAGATACGGGGTGTTCAAAAAGTCCCTCCGCAGTGCCGTATGATTGTTAGCCGCGCGTGCCGAATGATTGTTCGCCTGCCTGGGTTACTTCCTTCAAGTGGACTCTCCCAACATTCCACTATTTCGTTTATCTCAGCCAGCGTCAGTAGTATCCTTGGCGTGTGTCGTTACGTGTTGACGTCAACGTTTAAGTTTACTTCCTTTGTTAGTTTGTTTAGTTTTTGTCACTGTTAAAATGCTAACCTTTGAAGAACGTGTGTTTTTAGTCGAACAAGTGTTCAAAGCTGGCGGTAAATACACAGTTTCAGTTCGTCAAACATTTAATTCAGTTTTTCCGGAGACAACACTCTCACATCGCAATACTGTGCGAGATTTGATTAACAAATTTCGAAGTACGGGTTCAGTGACAGATGCACCGAGGAGTGGTCGTCCTACCGTTTTGTCTGAGGATAAACTACTCGATATTTCCGATAAAATGTCCATGAGTCCGAACAAGTCAGTAAGAAAACTCGCCCAGGAAATCGATGTTAGTGTCGGAACGGCCCACACAGCTGTAAGGAAAAAAATAAGAACTTTTCCCATACAAAGTGACAGTCGTGCAAGAACTGAAAAATACTGATCATGGCAAGAGACCACTGCATTATTGTCAATGGGTCAAAAATTTCGTTCAACAAAATGGAAGGGATATTTTTAATGAAACGTTTTTCACTGATGAGGCGTGGTTTCATTTACCTGGGTACATGAACTCGCAAAATTCTCGTGGAGTACTCAAATCCATTGCGTTTTGTGAGGAACCACTTTATTCTGTGAAAATAGGAGTTTGGATTGCAATTTTTAGACGTCGGATTGTGGGTCCTATATTTTTGAACGAAACAATAAACGCACAACGGTACTGCAGTGATATTCTGTACCCATTCATAGGAGAACTTGTGTGAAATACTGAACGGTTATTTTCAACAAGATGATGCAACCGCGCATACAGCTCGCGTTTCAATGTCACTGCTTGCTGATGTTTTTGGTGATCGCATAATTTCACAGGGACTTTGGCCTCCACAATCGCCTGACCTAACACCACCTGACTTTTTCTTCTGGGGTGCGAAAACCGTCCAAAATCCATCGATGAACTGAAAACTGCAATATCCACTTTCACTGCTTCTGTTACAGAAGAAATGTTGCAGCTTGTGCTTGGAAACATGATTAGACGAATTGAATTGCGTATTAAACAACAGGGGCGAGGGAGGGGGGGGGGGGGGGTGACACAACATTTAATGTGAAAATCTGTAAGTAAAAATGAATATTCAATAAATTAATAACTTGTACTTCACTGAGTTTCATTTCGGTATATTCACTGCGGCATACGTACGGCACGCGCTGCTAACAATCATACGGCACTGCGGAGAGACTTTTTGAACACCCCGTATATACCACATAAATTAATAAGTGATGGTACTGATCCCCCATGGTACACAAAGCGGGACAAATCGCTGTTGCAGAAGCAGCGAAGAAAGCATGCCAAATTTAAAAGAACGCAAAATCCCAAGACTGGCAAAGTTTTACAGAAGTTCGAAATACAGCGCGTATTTGAATGCGAGATACTTTTAATAATTTCCATAACGAAACTCTGTCTCGAAATCTGTCAGAAAATCCAAAGAGATTCTGGTCACACATAAAGCACAGCAGTGGCAAGACGCAATCAATACCTTCACTGCGCGATAACAAAGGTGAAGTCACTGATGTGAGCTCCCTGCCGCCGTTGGATAAGCACCAGCCAGCAGCGAGCGCACTCTCAGCTCAGTTATTTGTTTTATAGTTTAATTCTTAATTTCTTTGCTTGTTTTTGGGAACTTGCATAGTTTAATTCACAAAGTTCGGGCGTATTATAGTATATGAGAGTTGTAGCATCGCGTTTTAGTACCTGAATAGTGTAAATTCGCGTAGTCGTCAGTCACCTGTTTTTGTTTTTAACGGCCAGTGTCGGTTTGTCACAGCCAGTGAGCTCCCTGCCACCGTTGAATAAGCAGCAAATGGCTCTGAGCACTATGGGACTTAACATCTGAGGTCATCAGTCCCCAAGAACTTAGAACTACTTAAATCTAACTAACCTAAGGACATCATACACATCCATGCCCGAGGCAGGATTCGAACCTGCGACCGTAGCAGTCTCGCGGTTCCGGACTGAAGCTCCTAGAACCGCACGGCCACCGTGGCCGGCGGACGAGCAGCAGCCAGCAGCAAGTTGCGCTCTTAGCTCACTTATTTGTTTTATAGTGTAATTCTTAATTTCTTTGCGTGTTTTGGGAAACTTGCATAGTTTAATTCACAAATGTCTGGCGTATTATAGTATTTGAGAGTTATAGCATCGCGTTTTAGTACCCGTATAGTGCAAATTAGCGTAGTCGTCAGTCACCTGTTTGTTTTGAACGGCTTGTGAGCTAAAAGAGGAAAAAAAATTGCTAGAGATGGATAGGGACTGCGCCTGTTGTATACGGATTCAGGGGGTAATTGGCCACAGCCCGTAAACGGCTGGAAGCTGTGTTGGCCGTGTTCGAAAGGGCCCTGGGCCGCGATGACATTGGGACACCCGAGGCGAGCGCTTTGGCGCCTCTGGAACCTGTAGCATCGCCTGGGATCTCTGATACCACTGCTCCGTCGGATTCAGACGTTCCTGTCGGTCGACACTTGCCTGACTGTGACTGCCGAACCTTGGCGGGGTCGCGAAATCCTGGGCGGAAGGCGAAAGTTGGGAAGAGGTTTGAAGTACTGCCCACTGCTGAAAGTACTTCTGAGCCAGCAAGGGCGGCCTCGCCTGTTGCAGCATTGGTCGGTCTTCCTGAGAGGTCCGGACGAGCGCAGAGTGTGCGATTGCTTTTCATTGGGAGCTCCAATGTTAGGCGGGTGATGGAGCCCCTTAGGTATATGGCAGCTAAGGACGGGAAGAAAGCCAATGTGCACTCCGTGTGTATAGCGGGGAGAATCATCCAAGATGTGGAAAGGGTCCTTCCGGATGCCATGAAGGGTACAGGGTGCAACCAACTGCAGGTGGTCGCTCATGTCGGCACTAATGACGTGTGTCGCTATGGATCGGAAGAGATTCTCTTTGGTTTCTGGCGGCTATCTGAGTTGGTGAAGACTGCCAGTCTTGCTAGCGAGATGATGGCAGAGCTCACCATTTGCAGCATCGTCGACATGACCAATTGCGGATCTTTGGTGGAGAGCCAAGTGGGGGGTCTGAATCAGAGGCGCAGACGGTTCTGCGACCGTGTAGGCTGCAGATTCCTCGACTTGCACCATAGGGTGGTCGGGTTTCGGGTTCCGCTAAACAGGTCAGGCGCCCACTACACATAGGAGGCGGCTACACGGGTAGCAGGGGCTGTGTGGCGTGGACTGGGCGGTTTTTTTAAGTTAGACAGTCTCGGAAAATATCAAAAAGGGCTCCAGTCTCAAAGGGTATAGGGCAAAGAAACGTCGAGAATCGACCAAGCAACAGTCGTTACTGTAAGTTGTCGTAGCTGTGTTGGAAAAGTACCAGAGCTTTAACCGCTGATAGAAAACACTGAATCGTTATAGGAGCAGAAAGCTGGCTAAAGCCGGAGATAAATTCTGCCGATATTTTTACAGAGGCGCAAACCGTGTTCAGAAAGAATAGATTAAATAAAGTAGGTGGTGGTGTGTTTGTGTCTGTTGGTAGCAGTTTACCTTGTAGTGAAGTTGAAATAGATAGTTCCTGCGAATTACTATGGGCAGCCGTACCAAAATAATAATTGGCTCCTTCTACCGACCCCCCGACTCAGATGATATAATAGCTGAACGGTTCAAAGAAAACTTTAACCTCATTACAAATAAGTACCCCACTCATACAGTTACAATTGGTGGAGACTTCAATCTAGCCTCGATTTGTTGGCGAAAATACATGTTCAAAGCCGGTGGTAGACAGAAAACATCTTCCAAAATTGTGCCAAATGCTTTCCTTGAGAATTACTTTGAACAATTAGTTCATGAGCCCACACGAATTGTAAATGGTTGTGAAAACACACTTGACCTCATAGCCACAAATAATCCTGATCTAATAGAGAGTGTCATGACGGACACAGGGATTAGTGAACACAAGGTCGTTGTAGCGAGGCTCAAAACCATATCAACCAAAACCACTAAAAATAAATGCAAAATATATCTATTTAAAACAGCAGATAAAAATTCGCTTGATGCCTTCCTAAGAGAGAGTCTCCAATCCTTCCAAGCTAATTATGTAAGTGCAGACCAGATATGGCTCAAATTCAAAGATACAGTATCGACAGAAATAGACAGATCCATACCGCATAAGTTAATAAGAGACGGGACTGATCCACCATAATACACAAAACACGTCAGAACACTGTTGCAGAAGCAACGAAAAAAAGCATGCCAAATTCAAAAGAACGCAAAATCCCTAAGACTGACTAAGTTTCACGGAAGCTCGAAATTTAGTGCGGACGTCAATACGAAATGCTTTTAATAGGTTCCACAATGAAACATTGTCCCAAAATATGATAGAAAACGCAAAGAGATTCTGGTCGTATGTAAAGTACACCAGTGTCAAAAAACAGTCAATACCGTCACTGCGCGATAGCGATGGAAATGTTACCGATGATGGTGCCACTAAAGCGGAGTTACTAAATACAGTTTTCCGTAATTCCTTCACGAAAGAAGACGAAGTAAATATTCCAGCATTCGAAACCAGAACAGCTGTTAGCATGAGTGACATAAAAGTAGATATCTTAGGTGTTTCGAAACAACTCATATCACTTAAGAAAGACAAGTCTTCCGGTCCAGATTGTATACCAGTCAGGTTCCTTTCAGAGTATACAGAGACAATAGCGCCTTTCTTAGCAATCATATACAACCGCTCACTTGACGAAAGGTCTGTTCCTAAAGACTGGAAAATAGCACAGGTCACACCAATATTCAAGAACGGAAACAAGGGTAACCATTGAATTACAGACCCATATCACTGACCTCAATTTGCAGTAGGATTTTGGAGCATATAACAGTAGTGACATCTGGCGTTCCGCAAGGTAGTGTCATAGGCCCTCTGCTGCTCCTGATTTACATAAATGATCTAGGTGATAATCTGAGCAGCCCCCTTAGATTGTTTGCAGATGACGCTGTAATTTACCGTCTAGTAAAATCATCAAACGATCAATTCCAATAACAAAATGATCTAGAGAGAATTTCTGTATGGTGCGAAAAGTGGCAATTGGCACTAAACAAAGAAAAGTGCGAGGTCATCCACATGGGTACTAAAAGAAATCCGATAAATTTTGGGTATACGATAAATCGCACAAATCTAAGGGCTGTCAATTCGACTAAATATCTAGGCATTACAATTACGAGCAACTTAAATTGGAAAGACCACGTAGATAATATTGTGGGGAAGGCGAAACAAAGGCTGCACTTTGTTGGCAGAACACTTAGAAGGTGCGACAAACCCACTACAGAGACAGCATAGATTACACTTGTCCGTACTCTGCTGGAATATTGCTGCACGGTATAGGATTCTTACCGGGTAGGATTGACGGAGGACATCGAAAAAGTACAAAGAAGGGCAGCTCGTTTCGTGTTATCGCGCAATACTAGTGAGTGTGTCACTGACATATTACGCAAGTTGGGGTGCCAGTCACTGAAACAAAGGCGATTTCTTTGCGCCGAGATCTATTTACGAAATTTCAATCACCAACTTTCTCTTCCGAATGCGAAAATATTTTGTTGACACCCACCTACGTAGGGAGAAGTGATCATCATAACAAAATAAGACAAATCAGAGCTGTAACGGAAAGATTTAGGTGTTCCTTTTTCCCACACGCCATTCGAGAGTGGAATGGTAGAGATGTAGTATGAAAATGGTTCGATGAACGCTCTGCCAGACACTTAAGTGTGAATTGCAGAGTAACCATGTAGATGTAGATTACAGTGCCACAAAAGCAGTGTTGAAACACGGTTTTCCGAAACTCCTTCACCAAAGAAGACGAAGTAAATATTCCTGAATTCTATTCAAGAACAACTGCCAAGATGAGGAACATAGAAGTAGATATCCTCGATGTCGCAAAGCAGCTTAAATCACTTAATAAAAGCAACGCTTCTGGTCCAGACTGTATACCAGTCAGGTTCTTCTCAGAGTTTGCTGATACAATAGCTCCATATTTAGCAACTATATACAACCGCTCCCTGACAGAAACATCCGTACCTAAAGACTGGAAAATTTCTCAAGTCACACCTATACCCAAAAATGGAAGTAGGAGTAATCCGTTGAATTACAGGCCCGCATCACTAACGTCGATTTGCAGTAGGGTTTTGGAACATGTACTGTATTCGAACATTATGAAGTACCTAGAAGACAACGATTTATTGACACATACACGGATTATTCAGAAAATACCATTCTTGCGAAACACAACTAGTTATTTATACTCATGAAGTAATGAGTGCTATCGACACGGGATGTCAAATTGATTCCGTATTTTTAGAGTTCCAGAAGGCTTTCGACACAATCAACTAAATAATTAGGGATTGCAATTACAAGTAACCCAAACTGCAACGATCACATAGATAATGTTGTGGGTAGAACAAACCAAAGACTGCGATTCATTGGCAGAACACTTAGAAGGTGCAACAGGTCTACTAAAGAGACTGCTTACATCACGCTTGTACGCCCTATTCTGGAGTATTGCTGTGCGGTGTGGGATCCGCATCAGGTGGGACTGACGGATGACATCAAAAAAGTACAAAGAAGCGCGGCTCGTTTTGTATTATCGCGAAGTAGGGGAGATAGTGCCACAGACATGATAGGTGTATTGGAGTGGCAATCATTAAAACAAAGGCGTTTTTCGTTGCGACAGGATCTCCTCATGAAATTTCAATCACCAGTTTTCTCTTCCGATTGCGAAAACACTCTGTTGGCACCCAACTCCATAGGGAGAAATGATCACGATAAAATAAGAGAAATAAGGGCTCGCACAGAAATATTGCTCGTTTTTCCCGAGTGCCGCGTGCCGTTCGACAGTGGAACGGTAGAGAGACAGCTTGAAGGCGGTTCACTGAACCCTCTGCCAGGCACTATTGTGAATAGCAGAGTAATCACGTAGATGTAGATGTAGTCCGTGGGGTCCCGCTGCTACTGACTATCACGTGTGATGTCACATGGAATACTGTTCTCGGGCACAAAGAGTTCTCCTTATGGGGCGGCCGGAACTGTATAAATCCATTTTATAAAATGAAGAAACTGCACAACAATTGCTTAATTCACATGTTTCGGAACGCTTAAAGCTCCATCATTTGGTGTAAACTATAATAATGAAAATACACTCCTGGAAATGGAAAAAAGAACACATTGACACCGGTGTGTCAGACCCACCATACTTGCTCCGGACACTGCGAGAGGGCTGTACAAGCAATGATCACACGCACGGCACAGCGGACACACCAGGAACCGCGGTGTTGGCCGTCGAATGGCGCTAGCTGCGCAGCATTTGTGCACCGCCGCCGTCAGTGTCAGCCAGTTTGCCGTGGCATACGGAGCTCCATCGCAGTCTTTAACACTGGTAGCATGCCGCGACAGCGTGGACGTGAACCGTACGTGCAGTTGACGGACTTTGAGCGAGGGCGTATAGTGGGCATGCGGGAGGCCGGGTGGACGTACCGCCGAATTGCTCAACACGTGGGGCGTGAGGTCTCCACAGTACATCGATGTTGTCGCCAGTGGTCGGCGGAAGGTGCACGTGCCCGTCGTTCTGGGACCGGACCGCAGCGACGCACGGATGCACGCCAAGACCGTAGGATCCTACGCAGTGCCGTAGGGGACCGCACCGCCACTTCCCAGCAAATTAGGGACACTGTTGCTCATGGGGTATCGGCGAGGACCATTCGCAACCGTCTCCATGAGGCTGGGCTACGGTCCCGCACACCGTTAGGCCGTCTTTCGCTCACGCCCCAACATCGTGCAGCCCGCCTCCAGTGGTGTCGCGACAGGCGTGAATGGAGGGACGAATGGAGACGTGTCGTCTTCAGCGATGAGAGTCGCTTCTGCCTTGGTGCCAATGATGGTCGTATGCGTGTTTGGCGCCTTGCAGGTGAGCGCCACAATCAGGACTGCATACGACCGAGGCACACAGGGCCAACACCCGGCATCATGGTGTGGGGAGCGATCTCCAACACTGGCCGTACACCACTGGTGATCGTCGAGGGGACACTGAATAGTGCACGGTACATCCAAACCGTCATCGAACCCATCGTTCTACCATTCCTAGACCGGCAAGGGAACTTGCTGTTCCAACAGGACAATGCACGTCCGCATGTATCCCGTGCCACCCACGTGCTCTAGAAGGTGTAAGTCAACTACCCTGGCCAGCAAGATCTCCGGATCTGTCCCCCATTGAGCATGTTTGGGACTGGATGAAGCGTCGTCTCACGCGGTCTGCACGTCCAGCACGAACGCTGGTCCAACTGAGGCGCCAGGTGGAAATGGCATGGCAAGCCGTTCCACAGGACTACATCCAGCATCTCTACGATCGTCTCCATGGGAGAATAGCAGCCTGCATTGCTGCGAAAGGTGGATATACACTGTACTAGTACCGACATTGTGCATGCTCTGTTGCCTGTGTCTATGTGCCTGTGGTTCTGTCAGTGTGATCATGTGATGTATCTGACCCCAGGAATGTGTCAATAAAGTTTCCCCTTCCTGGGACAATGAATTCACGGTGTTCTTATTTCAATTTCCAGGAGTGTATTATGTTAACACGATAATTGGAGGGTATCTTCAAGTCTGAAATGTCAGATAAGAAACTATGCCTCTAACATTTCTGAAATGAGTTACAATAAATTAAAAGAGAGAACAGGAAGTTACTTACAAATAAAGTCACTTAAGCATCTGAGGTCATCCTCACCCCAGTGTTGTCATGAGGGGCGAATTTAGGTATTTGCTGCCCTAGGCAGAGAAAAATACTCCTACCCGTCCTTTCGACATAAATGTAACACCGAGTAATTTACATCTGTGCGTAACTAAATACTGCGACTGCTGATAATAATAATAATAATAATAAATACATGCGTGTTGAACTCAGCGCACTCAAGTCAGGCAAAGCTGTTTACAGCGTGCTTTCTTTGTAGCCAATTCGACGATCACACCTCCATAGTCCTGTGATCTGTAGAATTCATGAGAGGACGGCAAGACTCTTGACTCCGTCTTGCGACGCGGATAACCGCAAATAATTCTTGAGTCTTGAACATATATTTCCAAATTAATGTGCCCAATCTGGCTGCCGACCGTTCTTTTTTTTTCATTCACATATGAATTTTACCACTTTCATTAACTCCCAAGGTTTAAGTCTGTTTAGTTTTTCTGTTAGTTTCATCATATTCAAAATTATACTCAGAAAGAGCAAAAAAAAAAGCTAAAAAACTCTTTCAACGGTTTTCGTCTAGTCTCGTTTTCTTCTTTTCTCTAATTCAGATATCAATCTGCGTACAATAACCAGAAACGTATTCATTCGGATATCTTCCTTTCCTACGAAAGTAATATCAAGCTTGGCTGTTTCGTTCACTTTCAGTTTTCTTCAATTTTTCCTTTTGTGGCTGTTTTTACATATTTATCTTACTCTTTTCGATGCCAGCGTTTTCATGTGTGTCGTACGATTCTCTCGAACGTAGTCAAGTAAGAAATCGTAAAACTTTATTAGAGTCTTAGTACTGGTATCAGCACTTTGCTATAATTTATTTTTAGCAATAAACCCCTTCAGTGTCACTAACCAGAAAGTTTCATTATCGCAGTTTCCAGACTCTGCAGACTCCTCAGAGTCGCCTCGCATTTTAGTGAAACCTTTTGAGTTCCATCATCCCGAAGAACTTCCAACCAAAGCTGATATTATTTCTACACAGTTAACATTGAGATTATAGCAGACATCGTCACGCCCTGGCCAGCGTGTTTCTGAAGGTCATTTTACGGAGACTGAACTATTTAATTTTGACTGCAAAATATTCCCAACAGCTTGTCGAAGCAGAGAAGAAGCTGTAAATTTGTCACAACAAACGGAAAAATGAAGTCACTTGAGGACAACACTCTGCTGCACATGATCCTACTCGGTTCAGAGAGTGAGCTGCACGCCGTATATACACAGCAAGAGAATTGATTTGTTTAATTCTAGCTAGGAGACCAGAGAAAGTACCGTCCATATTGCTTGCATTGTCATATGACTGATCCCAGCATACGTGAATGTCCAAATCGTATTTACGTAATACATTTGTTAATGACTAAGCTAATTCTTCTGATTTTTGTCTTGAATTTGGGATAAAACATATAAATCTTTCAGTAGGAAATTCATCTTTTGATAAATACCTTGTAACAAAAGACAGCTGATCCACATGTGTAACGTGGGGGGTGGAGTCTAATATGGTGGAAAAATATTTAGCTTCCTTCACATAATCTACCACATACTTTATCATCTTTTTTTTGCTAGTATTGATATTAACTCTTCACACGTTTGAAAAGGAAGATATGATGTGCTTTCTTTTCCTTTGTTTCCAAAAATTTCCATATGTTTAGATAGTAAAGGATCGTATTAGACCTTGTATGGAAAAGTTCTTGAACGTTTTAAAACGCTCCTCCAATATTTTACTTCTGTCTAAAGCTGAGTTGTTAGTCTTACCTATTCTCTCCGTGATTTGTCGTCTAGCTTTTAAAGTTCACGCACACTTCCTATGTTCAGCTGAATTTTCATGGGCTGTTAACTGGGACTGAACGTTTTTTACAGTCATTAAATCCTTCATTAGGTTTTGTGAACTGTGATGTTTCATTAAAAAACTAACATGGGACACAAAATACACCACCCATACTTCGTGCGTATACTAAACATAGTCTTTGCTGTTTCTCACCATTTCAGTAGGTTCCGAAAAACAAACCGTTATTTCAGTTAAGTCAGTGTGTTGCTTACATGGATTGATACTGCAATCACAATCCACATTCTGTGCCATGTGACCACGTTTAGCGATTCGATCGCAAACGAATTCATTTATTATCCAGTTCGTAGAATTGTCACCATTCACTTTGTGTGCGTTATTTGGATCCACTGAAACGATTGTTTCCGCACTATTATTATTCTTTCTAATCTCGGAAATGCTTGACTGAGATACACCACACGCTGCGCTGTTTTCGATCTACATCCACATCTACATTTATACTCCGCAAGCCAAACTACGGTGTGTGGCGGAGGGCACTTTACGTGCCACTGTCATTACCTCCCTTTCCTGCTCCAGTCGCGTATGGTTCGCGGGAAGAACGACTGCCGAAAAGCCTCCGTGCGCGCTCGAATCCCTCTAATTTTACATTCGTGATCTCCTCGGGAGGTATAAGTAGGGGAAAGCAATATATTCGATACCTCATCCAGAAATGTACCCTCTCGAAACCTGGACAGCAAGCTACACCGCGATGCAGAGCGCCTCTCTTGCAGAGTCTGCCACTTGAGTTTGCTAAACATCTCCGTAACGCTATCACGCTTACCAAATAAGCCTGCGACAAAATGCGCCGCTCTTCTTTGGATCTTCTCTATCTCCTCCGTCAACCCGACCTGGTACGGATCTCACACTGATGGGCAATACTCAAGTATAGGTCGAACGAATTTTTTGTAAGCCACCTCCTTTGTTGATGGACTACATTTTCTAAGGACTCTCCCAATGAATCTCAGCCTGGTACCAGCCTTACCAACAATTAATTTTATACGGTCATCCCACTTCAAATCGTTCCGCACGCACACTCCCAGATATTTTACAGAAGTAACTGCTACCAGTGTTTATTCCGCTATCATATAATCATACAATAAAGGATCCTTCTTTCTATGTATTCACAATACATTACATTTGTCTATGTTAAGGGTCAGTTGCCACTCCCTGCACCATGTGCCTATCCGCTGCAGATCTTCCTGCATTTCGCTACAATTTTCTAATGCTGCAACTTCTCTGTATACTACAGCATCGTCCGCGAAAAGCCGCATGGAACTTCTGACACTATCTACTAGGTCATTCACATATATTGTGAAAAGCAATGGTCCCATAACACTCCCCTGTGGCACGCCAGAGGTTACTTTAACGTCTGTAGACGTCTCTCCATTGAGAACAACATGATGTGTTCTGTTTGCTAAAAACTCTTCAATCCAGCCACACAGCTGGTTCAAAAATGGTTCAAATGGCTCTGAGCACTATGGGACTCAACTGCTGTGGTCATAAGTCCCCTAGAACTTAGAACTACTTAAACCTAACTAACCTAAGGACATCACACACATCCATGCCCGAGGCAGGATTCGAACCTGCGACCGTAGCGGTCGTGCGGTTCCAGACTGTAGCGCCTTTAACCGCTCGGCCACTCCGGCCGGCACACACAGCTGGTCTTACAGAGAGAGAGAGAGAGAGAGAGAGAGAGAGAGAGAGAGAGAGAGAGAGAGAATATTCAAAGCGATATGTCAGTGTATTCAGAATGAGACTTTCCCTCTGCAGCAGAGTGTTCGCTGATATGAAACAGATTAAAACTGTGTGCCAGACCAATACTCGAACTCGGGACGTTTGCCTTCTGAGGGCAAGTGCTATACCAACTGAGCTACCCAAGCACGACTTTATTACACTCTAAAGTTTCTAGACTCGAGCTCGAGCTGGAACTACCTGGCTGTTTTTGACTTTTAAACAGCACATCAATTTTTGCTCTCTTTCTCACAATTTGTTGTGTCTTTAGTGCCTTCTCTTTCACGAGTTACCGGTATTGAGAACCACTCAAATTTCTTTGGCTGTCACTCGTTTCCATTAACTCTGGAACATAAATCAAAATGGAAGCACT
The DNA here is from genome assembly GCF_021461385.2 of Schistocerca piceifrons. Lineage (NCBI taxonomy): Eukaryota > Metazoa > Arthropoda > Insecta > Orthoptera > Acrididae > Schistocerca > Schistocerca piceifrons. The sequence goes on from NC_060149.1 coordinate 280,735,673, forward strand.
AAACGAATTAAACTGAATTGCCAGCCAAGCGGCCGTCTGCTAGAATGACTGGCGGTATTTTCTTTGAATCTGAAGGGGTATTGTTGAGTGTCGACACTGGGTACTCGTATGACAGTGTTCGCGGCATCTCCCATCATAAAGCTCAATTGCGAGCAGCGAGATTTGCCTTCCTAACGTATACCACAAGAGAAGGCACGATGCTGAATAGAATTAGCAATGGTCACATTGGCTCGACGGAACGCCATTACTGAAACAAAACTTGTCCTTTTCTCGTTGCCTGACAATACTATTCATTAAATTTTGAGCGGATTGTCACCACTGTCATTCATATCCATTACATTGTGAGTTAAGTTGGTAGCCGGCCGAGGTGGCTGAGAGGTTCTAGGCGCTACAGTCTGCAACCGCGCGGCCGCTACGGTCGCAGTTTCGAATCCTGTCTCGGGCATGGATGTGTGTGATGTCCTTAGGTTAGTTAGGTTTAAGTAGTTCTAAGTTCTAGGGGACTGATGACCTCAGCAGTTGAGTCCCATAGTGCTCAGAGCCATTTGAACCATTTTTTAAGTTCGCATTCTCCTTGCAAGAGTTGTAAACAAATTATTGAAAAAAAAGCACTGACATCTTAAGCCGCGTCCACACTGGACGCGTCGGTCCGCGCGGCGCAGAATAGCTCAGAGGAGTGCAGAACTGCACAGAATGGAGCAGAGTGTTCGTAAGTGCTCAGTAATGTTTCAGAATGCGCGCGCGCCCGTCAAAATAAAAGTGTGAAACGAGAAACGCTATCCAGAATTGCGCACGAACAATTTCTTTTGATATACCGACACTGGGTGGGAACTTCTTCGTCGTCGCGAAGGGCGGCACCGTTTGAAGGCCCCACCGGCCTTATAAGAAGCCCCTTAAAATTCGCCACCCTAATCTGCCTAGGCCTAAATACGCCGCAGGTTGTCATGGAACAAAAGGTTCCATGTTAAAAGGATAAAACGGACCTAGAAAAATCTGAAAAAAAAACGGACAAAACTCATCAGAATCTTGAAACATATAAAATGCAATAAAAAGGAGGGGAAGGGGGAAGAGAAATCATGTATTGTGTGGAATTAAATAAATTCCACAAAAACCGTTCCCCCATGCTGCGCGATTATGTAAATATTAGCCGTGAGGACAGGCCGTACACGATCCATAGCGCACCCGCCGCATGAAACAGATATGTAACTGGTGAACTGTTTAAACTGGAAAAGCGGAAAGTAACAGCAGAAAGGTGATAGAACCATCATAACATAAGACGGAAGAAGACCTGTACGTTAAAAAAAAAAAAGCCTGATATTGACACCTTAACCTGGCTGAACAATGTCATAATTAACTAAAATATTGTTCTGATACAGGTCAGTGCGCTCATTAATTGTATAGAGAAGATGGGAATGAAGACTTCTTAAGATTTCAGTTTTTTCCAGGACATTAAGTATGTGACCTTTCTCTGCAGTCGGTGGCCGAGCGGTTCTAGGAGCTTCAGTCCGGAACCGCGCGACTGCTACGGTCGCAGGTTCGAATCCTGCCTCGGGCATGGATGTGTGTAATGTACTTAGGTTAGTTAGGTTTAAGTAGTTCTAAGTTCTAGGGGATCTTTAAATCTCGTATAAAAATTCTTGCCTACCTGACCAAGGTGCCTGCTCTTACACAACTGGCTTGTATCGCACTTGATACAATACACTTCGGGATAGAAGAAAGGATCATTTTTGAAGACTTTACTTTTCCTTAACCTACTGTCCTAATTTTTTGACATGAAAACATAGGGGAATTTTGGACCCAGTAGAGAAAAAGAAAAAGAACAAGTTTCATAATATTCCATATCATGGATGCGTATCAGAGAGAAATGAAAGAAATTGATGTCAGCCAATATAGCTTTGGCATTTTTCATGTCAAAAAAAGTTGGGGAGGAGGTTAAGGTACCGCGAAGTCTTCGATCCTTTCTCCTATCCCGGAGTGTGTCTTATTGAGTGCAGTGCGATACGAGCCAGTTGTGTAAGAGCAGGTAGGTTGGCCAGAGAGGCAGGAATTTTCATACGAGATTTAAAGAACATAAACACCTGGTAAATTCTAGATCAGCTCTGATAATGCATTTGACTGACAACCAGCATCAAGTGCATAAGGTTAGCGTTAACTTAACTGTCTTACACACTGCAGAGAAAGGTCGGATACTTAATGTCCTGGAAGAAACTGAAATCTTAAGAAGTCTTTATTCCCATCCTCTAGATACTATTAACGAAAACACTGACTTGTATCACAAAAATATTTTAGTTACTTATAACATTACTCAGGTTAAGATTTCCATATAACGTATTTTTTTAAAAATGTACAGTTCCTCTTCTCTCTTAATGTTGTGATAGTTCCGTCTTGTTTCTGCTGTTACTTCCCGCTATTCCAGTTTAAATAGTTCACCAATCACTTAGCTGCGCTATGGTCATGTGCAGCCTCAGCACTCACGACTAGTTTTTACATAGTTTTTCTGTTTGTGTCCGTGGTCGCGCAGCACGGGGGAAAGCTTTTACGGAATTTATGTAAATAATTCCACGCAATACGTGATTTCCCCCCCCCTCTTTATTGAACTTTACATGTTTCAAGATTCTGGTTATTGTTGGTGTCCGGTCGTGATGTGCCTTTCATTCTTTTGGCACGGAACCTTCGGCTCCATGACAACAATGAGATGAGAATGACTTCAGATGGTTAAGCGACTTTATTTATAAGTAACCTCCAGTTCTCTCTTAAAATTTATTGTAATTCATTTTAGAAATTTTAGCCGCATAGTTCCTTATTTGACATTTCAAACTTGAGGAGCTCCTCCCATTGCAGTGCAACACAGTATTTTCATTACTCCAGTTTACACCAGCTGATGGTACTAATTGTTCCGAAACCAGTTCTGTACACAACAAAAGACTGTTGATTAAGCAACGGTTGTGCTGTTTCTTCATTTTACAAAACTAGTCTCATAAACTGCGTGTTGTTAAGTGATGACGCGCATTATTAAGCATCGCTTGAATCTTAAGATTGTAAGAAATAAAGACTTATATGCTACAATTATAGCTACCTTCAAAGACTTATTATTAAGAGCTACTACATCCCGCTGCATTCACAGCTACTCGCTATAGCTCAGGAGGACAGCACGAGACATACTACAACTAAAATAATATGTAACAATATTTATTATATACCTCACTGATCTGAAAGGTACGATAAGTAATAACATCACGCCCATTAAAACTCTCCAGCTCACCGATACTTGCAATAGAACCACAGAGAACAATAGCAACAGTAACCTATCAGCAAGATTTTTCTTCGCAGTAACTTTTTCTAGCTTTTGTGTTCAGATGCTTTCTTCTAATGAATGTTTTTGTTCTTACGTAGAGAGAAACCACTATGTGATGCACTACAACGAAAAACTAGTCCAAAGTTGCAAATTTAACTTTTTAATTCACTCGATGACTAATTTCGGGCCGAGACCCATTGTCAAATCATCTTAACATAGCCGAAAACGGCATTTCCGAAGATATGAAAACCATGTCAGAAATGTGCAACCAACAATTAGAACGCTTACAGATAACATGATAGTTATCTGTAAAATTTGCAACTTAGGACTAGTTTTTCGTTGTATTGGCCGGGCGGAGTGGCCGAGCGGTTCTGGGCGCTACAGTCTGAAACTGTGCGACCGCTATGGTCGCAGCTTCGAATCCTGCCTCGGGCATGGATGTGTGTGATGTCCTTAGGTTAGTTAGGTTTAAGTAGTTCTAAGTTCTAGGGGACTGATGACCTCAGAAGTTAAATCCGATAGTGCTCAGAGCCATTTGAACCATTCGTTGTATTGATTATTGTGGTACTTAACTTTTGCATCACTCCGACCCATTTAGCTGTATGTCGCCCATGAAAACTGCAAAATATCACTACGAACTCCTTTCTTTTATGTAACCAATACACTGAATGGTCTCGGAAGCTGACATACGGCCGGGGAAGCGGTATGCTGACCACATGACCCTCTATATCCACATCCAGTGACGCCTATGGCCTGAGGATGACACGGCGGCCGGTCGGTACCTTTGGGCCTTCATGGCCTGTTCGGGGAAGCGTTAATTTTAGTACACTGAATGGTAAGTAAGCCCACCTCTTGAGATTACGGAGATCCAGTCATTACCGGTGATGTGATTTTAATCCGAAACAGGTTTCTCTGAGACTGAACCCAAGGAACTGTCAGTGTGCTTTCATTTAAATGATATGTAACCCGCAAGATATTTCAGTGCATCTTGGGATTCACAGTCATCAGTGACTGCTGGGTCATCAGTAGTAAGATGCAACAGATGTAGTTCTAGTTCGCTGAAATCAGTGCAGTCCAAATAAGCTTACATGTTTCCATTTATGTTAATACACAACTCGCTTGTGATAAACTTAATGACATCCTGTTCAGTTTCTTCAGCTGGAGAAACATGTGATGGCACCTGACTATTGCTCTCCATAACTGATGTATTTGCTGACAAGGGTTTGTCTTCTGTGTTTCCTGCCAATATTAGGAGCTGCATTCTATTTTTCACTTAGAAAGGTCTTGGGTGTTGTAAAATGCGCCTAGACCACGAAATTTAGAAAAAAGTTCTCTAAACAGTCTTGGTTTACTCTGGAAGTCAAGATGTACGACACTTCTTTATTTCATTGTTAAGCCCAAAAAGAGAGTTTACTGAAATTATGAAACCCTTCTGAACTGGCAACAGGAGCTGCTTTCTTCCACAACGCATGTTAGAAGAAACCTAGAGCAAACGTTTTAGTGTGCTCTCCCGTACGTGAGCCTCCGTAACATGTTGTATCATGCGTCAATCCTTGCTGTGTGTTGCTAACAGATTTTCGAAAAGCTTCTTGTAGGGTAGAGTTACTCCATCATCTAAAGCAAAGTTTTTAAAGAATTTAAGCAAATGCATGACATCACAGAAAACCCACACTCTTCTCGCTGGATCCATACGTTTCGGGAAGTAGGTTTTTGTTGCGGAAACTCCAAGGTCCTTCCAGACCTTTGAGTTCTTGCCTCCCATATCACGAATTACTGCTGGGTTTGGGTTCCAGCTGCTACCAATTGCTTTGTTATGACCAGGAATCACTAGTGATGGTACTATCGAAGTCAAAATATACTGGTTGTTTCCATGATAACAACAAACCACAAACGGTGACCACCATAACATTTTTGTTTGGTCTTGAAGTTGCAGCTGATGAGTCATAGCACACTCAACCATCTCGTCAGAACATACGACTCCTATCTTCTCTAGAGGTCTGAGTGTTTCTGTCTTGGTTTTCATAAGATACAGTACTTCTTGCAGAATACTTCGTCTGCACTTGACTTGTTTATTCCATTTTTGAAGTTTTGACCGGCAAGGAAAGGAGTTTTTCTCTTTCCGCAAGTAAATGTAAACTCTGGAAGAAAAAGCTCTGATGAGAGCGTTAGTAATATCTTTCTGGCCCCATTTCACTCTGTTGTTATTACTGAGTAAAGATCGAAACCGGCCTGGTGTGAAACACGGACACAAAATCCTATTTACATTATCTCTAATTTGTTGTTTTAATGCACAAGAAGCACCTCTATTTACTTCCACGGAATACTTCGAACACTTGGCTTTCAGGACCTTGTCTTTTCGTTTCAAAGCGTAGTTTTCTTCCCTCAGCAGTCGTATTTCAGTTTTAATCTGTTTCAAAAGAATGGTTCAAATGGCTCTAAGTACTATGGGACTTAAAATCTGAGGACATCAGTCCCCTAGACTTAGAACTACTCAAACCTAACTAACCTAAAGGACACCATCACACACATCCATGTTCGAGGAAGGATTCGAACTTGCGATCGTAGCAGCCGCGTGGTTCCGGACTGAAGCGCCTAGAACAGCTCGGTTACAGTGGCCTGCTAATCAGTTTCCTTTTTAGGAGTGACCTCTAGGTCAAGAGCTACCTCTGTACTGGTCGACTGACCAGATTTAATTTTTTTCGGAGATAAAGCTTCTAAAGTAGACAGCGCTCTTTTCCGTATTCTTTTCACATCGGCGATGTCTTGCTGACGTTACCTGTTAGTAAAATAAATCTATTTTAGAACCGAATTATTATAATTATTACTGTAAAAATGAAACCTTTGTAATCGATATAAGAAATTTCTTCGCGAATAATTGCAAATCCGATAACACTAAGTAACTTCTTTCTAAAGTAAATGAATATGTAGCAGTTACCTGTCCGTTGTCCTTGCTGATGCTTGCGACAACCTCGAATGCATCTCGATGCCAATTCGGAATTTGCGACGGCACAGTGCCACACACTTCAGTTTTCTTCTGAAATGCAACTTCAGAAGCTCATTTTTTAAAGTCCTGTTCATAATCTTAAGAAAGGAGATGGTCTGAACAAAATCCTTGCATTATTCACGTAAACAGGATCAGCTCTTGTACAGCATGACACTGATTTGCGCTATACTTCTCTACTTTCGGAACTCAGTGATAAGCGACAACCACAGTTTTATATGAAGCGTTTCTGCATTCAGCAATAAGACAATGGAGCCGGCCGAAGTGGCCGTGCGGTTAAAGGCGCTGCAGTCTGGAACCGCAAGACCGTTACGGTCGCAGGTTCGAATCCTGCCTCGGGCATGGATGTTTGTGATGTCCTTAGGTTAGTTAGGTTTAACTAGTTCTAGGTTCTAGGGGACTTATGACCTCAGCAGTTGAGTCCCATAGTGCTCAGAGCCATTTGAACCAATAAGACAATGATTTCTGGTTTTGCTCATAGTACTACAAAACGGCCAGCAACAAGAACAGTTAACAAGCAGCTGCATACTGTTTACTTCAACAGCAAGATTTGGGAATTACTTGCATTAACTATGCACCTGTAGTGTTCTCGCTTCCCGTGTTCCTAACGACGTCACGCCGTTTCACCCGCAGTCTGCGCGAGAAGCCAATATGTCACGCTCTGTATTAGACCTGTGGTGTCACGTGCTGCGACGCACGCCACAGGACCCGTGTGTCAATACAACGCTTGACGACATATCAGTCACGTGACATGCCGGGTTTTTTCCATTCGCTCTCTCTCCAAAACAGCTGCTACCGCTTATTCAGTTGCTCATCGGTGTGTTATTGAGGCATTTCTGCTTCTGCCAATTAAAATTAATTGTGGAACCTTTACAAAAACTTTCCAGTAATCTATACCAGTGTATAAAGACAATTCGTTTAGCGTTATTACGAAAAATCTCGGAAATTTCTTCACCGATTTACTTCAGATTTTTACAGGAAACTCTCACAAGCATTCGGTCGGACATTAACTATATATGTAAGAACCATCCACTTGTCAAAAAGGCGGGGTGGGAATGAAAATGTACTGTAGCACACTAGGCGCCGTAATTTGCAGACTTTATTCATCCAGTATTTAAGAATGAGAGCACTTAATGGCTTGCAACAAACTTTACACGTAATTTCAAACATTTATGAAAATTTTTCTCGCTAACAGTCTTCACAGAATGATCAAAGAACAAAGTTTATCGCTTACTAGATTTTCGTTTTTTTTACGTACAGTAAAGCTACCACATCAGGTATGACGTTTTAATTTATTACTTCTTTACTACTAACTGAAGTTACTTCGCATTGTGCAGATAGTATTCATATATACTACTGAGTATACCTGCAAAATTTTATCATTGTACAACACATAGTTTAGGAGATATGACGTCATAGAAATTGAGCTGCGTGAAATCAAAACTGCCAGATTCAATTCGCTAGGGATACAAGTGAAAAATGTGCACAAATATGTATGAAATATGTTGAATATATGTGAACTATATGTGGCATGTGCCTGCTCTGGTACAGCTGCAGGTAAAAAGCTACTGCTAAACTGCTGGCTCAATTTCAGCCAAACTAGCTACACGTATTACTTACTATGTGGAAAGAAATATTATATGGGGGGGGGGGGGGGGGTAAGAATCAGTAACTTTTTGGGGGCGGGAGTGGTGAGAGAAGGGGGAGGAAGAGATGGCTAGACAGTAAGGGGGAAGGAGTATATCGACACAGGTATGAGGGAGGAAGAGGGGAAGGTGGAAATGACAGAAAAGGGAAGAAGAGGAGGTGGACAGAGGAGGGGAGTAGAGGAAATGGACATAGGAAGGAAAGACAAGGAGATGGAGGGAGAGGGAGGAGCAGGATGTCGGCTGGGGAGGTGGAGCAGGAGATGGACAGAGAGAAGCAGCGAGGAAATAAATAGAGAAAGGGAACAGGATGTAGACAGAGAGTGAGGGGGGAGGAGATGGACAGAAAGAGGGGGGATGATAAAAAAAAGGGAATGAGGAGGAGATAGAGGGGGCAAGAGGAAATGGGCCCAGAAAGGAGTGGGGCAGTCGTGTAGGAGATGGACAGAGGGTGTGGGCACAGATGGGCAGAGTGTGGGACAGGAGGAGATAGACAATCGTGGGTGGGTGAGTTGGAGTAGGTGGACAGAGAGGGAGGAGAGGAAGAGATGGACAGAGAGAAGGGTGAAGGAGGCAGACAAAGATAGGGGAAAAAAGGAGACTGGCTAATAGAATTGGAATAAATACTACCTAGGCAACACCGAGCACTCAGCTAGTAATATATAAAGGAGAAACGTCGTTGCCAAAAACCGCCAGAAGTTCTTAAATTTCTTGACCAATTTAATTCATATTTTTACATGTTACTCTAATAAACATTAGGATGGACAATGGCTACACATTTTTAATACGTCGACACATATGGAGTGGTCAGAAACAGTATGAAAAACTTGAGAGTATGTTGCAGGGGAGATTGCGCTCAGAAATAATTGTTAAGAAAAAAATTCGGAACGTTGTGCCGTTTCCGAGTTATTTAGCATTGACATTATCCAATCAGACAGTTGCGTGCTCAAGTTCAAGCACTTGTACGCACTAAAATGTGTTATGCACAGACATCTATGGTTCTGTGAGTTACCACGTGTTCAAACGCTGATGTTGTTGTTGTTGTTGTGGTCTTCAGTCCTGAGACTGGTTTGATGCAGCTCTCCATGCTACCCTATCCTGTGCAAGCTTCATCATCTTCCAGTACTTACTGCAACCTATATCCTTCTGAATCTGCTTAGTGTATTCATCTCTTGGACTCCCTCTACAATTTTTACCCTCCACGCTGCTCTCCAATGCTAAATTTGTGATCCCTTGATGCCTCAGAACATGTCCTACCAACCGGTACCTCCTTCTTGTTAAGTTGTGCCACAAACTTCTCTTCTCCCCAATTCTATTCAATACTTCCTCATTAGTTATGTGATCTACCCATCTAATCTTCAGCATTCTTCTGTAGCACCACATTTCGAAAGTTTCTATTCTCTTCTTGTCCAAACTGTTTATCGTCCATGTTTCACTTCCATACATGGCTACACTCCATACAAATACTTTCAGAAACGACTTCCTGGCACTTAAATATATACTCGATGTTAACAAATTTCTCTTCTTCAGAAACGCTTTCCTTGCCATTGCCAGTCTACATTTTATATCTTCTCTAATTCGACCATCATCAGTTATTTTGCTCCCCAAATAGCAAAACTCCTTTACTGCTTTAAGTGTCTCATTTCCTAATCTAATTCCCTCAGCATCACCCGACTTAATTCGACTACATTCCATTATCCTCGTTTTGCTGATAACCAGTTTTGCTGATAACCAGTTACAATGAGCCTTATTCTAAAGTGATAAATTTAAGCTGGATGAGTAAAGCTACGTTTGTTTGGTTTGAGGAAACCAAACAGAGAATAAGTTTGGCGACACCGTCTCTGGCAAGCTGCTTGAATTTGCGCGCGCGACGACATGAATGGCTAACTTCAGTACTAAATAACTCTGAAACGGCGCAACGTATGTAATTTTTTCTTAACAATTATTTCCCAGCACAACCCCTCCTGCAATACTCTTACAGGCTTTCCAGACTGTATGATATATATGGGGCAACGTCGCCAGGAAAAATCTCGAAAGGTTCTTAACCGATTTTGAATTTTACACAGTATTCTAATAAACGTTCGGACGGACATATGCTATATCTTTTTAAACAGTTAAGTACAGGTTTTCTGCTAAAATCGACTGCGAGGAGCAAAATACTATGATGTGGTGTGAAACTGTGAGGTTATTTTCTTTGACTACGGTAGCAGCGATTAGACAAAGCGATTCTCCCATATATTTTCTTTCTCCTTACATATCATTTTACACAAAAATTTTATTAAAACAATTTGCTGTTTTGTTTACTTCCCTCGCAATCGGTTTAACAGGTAACAGGAAAACTGTATTTATGACTAACTTTATAATCATATCCATTCACAGATTAAAACTATGCGAAATACTGTCATAGAAGCTACTATCCTCACGGGTCCAGCAGTTGGAAAGGTCTCTCTCATATCCCATACATCAGTGACCCCAGCCTGATTACCCATTCATTTTGAGTGATTTCAGGTTCCAATAAAGGTTTCATTTGCAATAACAATAAACAAGTTCAAGGTCAGAGAGTGGTGGAGGGGAGGAGAGGAGATGAACAGAGTCGGAGGAGGAGATGGACTGAGGGAGGAGGTAGGAGGTATTAAGATGTATGTCCAATTCACATACATGTTTAGCCATTGTGAAGCATTGCCGGATTCGCTAGTTTCATTATATGTGATCTACATCTACATCTACGTGATTACTCTGCTATTCACAACAAACTGCCAGGCAGAGGGTTCAATGAACCACCTTCATGCTGTCTGTCTACCGTTCCACTCTCGAACGGCACGCGGGAAAAACGAGCACTTAAATTTTTCTGTGCAAGCCCTGATTTCTCTTATTTTATCGTGATGATCATTTCTCCCTATATAGGTGAGTGCCAACAGAATGTTTTCGCAGTCGGAGGAGAAAACTGGTGATTGAAATTTCATGAGAAGATCCCGTCGCAACGAAAAACGCCTTTCTTTTAATGATTGCCTCTCCAATGCACTTATCATGTCTGTGACACTATCTCCCCTATTTCGCGATAATACAAAAAGAGCTTCCCTTCTTTGTACTTTTCCGATGTCATCCGTCAGTCCCACCCGATGCGAATCCCACACCGCACAGCAATACCCCAGAATAGGGCAGACAAGCGTAGTGTATGCAGTCTGTTTGGTAGACCTGTTGCACCTTCTAAGTGTTCTACCAATGAATCGCAGTCTTTGGTTTTCTCTACCCACAACATTATCTATGTGATCGTTCCAATTTAGGTTATTTGTAATTGTAATCCCTAAGTATTTAGCTGAATTTACAGCCTTCAGATTTGTGTGACTTATCGCGTAATCGAAATTTAGCTGCTTTCTTTTAGTACTCATGTGAATAGCTTCACACTTTTCTTTATTCACGGTCAATTACTCGATGACTTTCCGTCTATTACAACGAACTGTGACCTTTCTGACAGGAAATCACGAATCCAGTCGCACAACTGCCGGCCTCGGTGACCGTGCGGTTCTAGGCGCTCCAGTCCGGAGCCACGCTGCTGCTACGGTCGCAGGTTCGAATCTTGCCTCGGGCATAGGTGTGTGTGAGGTCCTTAGGTTAGTTAGGTTTAAGTAGTTCTAAGTTCTAGGGGACTGATGACCACATCAGTTGAGTCCCATAGTGCTCAGAGCCATTTGAACCAGTCGCACAACTGAGGCGATACTCCGTGGGCACGCAGTTTGATTAGAAGACCCTTGTGAGGAACGCTGTCGAAAGCCTTCTGGAAATCTAAAAATATGGAATCAATTTGACATCCCCTGTCGATAGCACTTATTACTTCATGAGTATAAAGAGTTAGTTGTGTTTCACAAGAACTATATTTTCTGAATCCGTGCTGACTATATGCCAATAAATCGTTTTCTTCGAGGTACTTCATTATGTTCGAATACAGTATATGTTCTAAAACCCTACTGCAAATCGACAGCCGGCCGGTGTGGCCGTGCGGTTAAAGGCGCTTCAGTCTGGAACCGCGTGACCGTTACGGTCGCAGGTTCGAATCCTGCCCCGGGCATGGATGTGTGTGATGTCCTTAGGTTAGTTAGGTTTAAGTAGTTCTAAGTTTTAGGGGACTGATGACCTTAGAAGTTAAGTCCCATAGTGCTCAGAGCCATTTGAACCTTTTTTTTCTATGGGATTAAGATTGGGTGATATAAGTGGCCAGCCGAGGTGTCACAGGGTACCTAAGTGTTCGTCAAAGCAGGAACGTAATCATGCAGCCCTTTGGACACGGGTGTTGTCGTCTTGGAAGACGGGAATGTCCAATGGGTACTCATCATGAAGATGTAGGAAAATGACCAACACTTTGTCAACAAGAATGTCGAATTAAGTATTCTAGTTCGCGTTCACGGTAATCTGAGTGAGAGGGCCCAAATCATGGTACCATAACATCCCCAAAACATCACAGAACCGCCTCCATCCTGAACTGCTCCCTCCACACACTATGGGCTAAGCACCTCATTGGCCCATCGGTGCACTAGACGAGTTGGACGAGTTAAAGGCAAAATCGCGACTCGTCAGACCCCACTACACGCCTCCAGTTAGGTGCTGTCCAGTTTCTGTATAGTTTGGCCCGCTAAAGACGTGCAGCTTTATCTGACGCTGTGAGCAATGGTCTTTTACGAGGTGACGGTTGCTGTTGTGGTCTTCGGTCCGAAGACTGGTTTGATACAGCTCTCCATGTTACTCTATCTATGCAAGCCTCATCATCTCCAAATAACTACTGCAACCTATATCTATCTGAAATTGCTTACTGCATTCATCTCTTGTCTTCCGTCTACGAGTAGCTCCCACAATTCCCTCCACTAGTAAGTTGGTGAACCTTTGATACCTCAGAATGTGTGGTTTCAATCGATCCCTTCTTCTAGTCAGGTTGTGCCACAAATTTCTTTTATCCCTAATTCTGTTCAGTACCTCCACAGTAGTTACGTGATCTACTCACCTAATGTTCAGCAATATTCTGTAGCACCAAGTTTCAAAAGTATCCATTCTCTTATTATCTAAACTGTTTACCGTCCATGTTTCACTTCCATGCATGGCTACACTCCATACAAATACTTCCTGACACTTAACTCTCTATGCGATTTTAACAAATTTCTCTTCTTCAGAAACGCTTTTCTTATCATTACCAGTCTACATTTTACAGGGTGATCGGAAATTCCCCTTACAAACTTCTAGGACTTTTAGAGGAGAGTGAGTGCATAATACACTCCTGGAAATGGAAAAAAGAACACATTGACACCGGTGTGTCAGACCCACCGTACTTGCTCCGGACACTGCGAGAGGGCTGTACAAGCAATGATCACACGCACGGCACAGCGGACACACCAGGAACCGCGGTGTTGGCCGTCGAATGGCGCTAGCTGCGCAGCATTTGTGCACCGCCGCCGTCAGTGTCAGCCAGTTTGCCGTGGCATACGGAGCTCCATCGCAGTCTTTAACACTAGTAGCATGCCGCGACAGCGTGGACGTGAACCGTATGTGCAGTTGACGGACTTTGAGCGAGGGCGTATAGTGGGCATGCGGGAGGCCGGGTGGACGTACCGCCGAATTGCTCAACACGTGGGGCGTGAGGTCTCCACAGTACATCGATGTTGTCGCCAGTGGTCGGCGGAAGGTGCACGTGCCCGTCGACCTGGGACCGGACCGCAGCGACGCACGGATGCACGCCAAGACCGTAGGATCCTACGCAGTGCCGTAGGGGACCGCACCGCCACTTCCCAGCAAATTCGGGACACTGTTGCTCATGGGGTATCGGCGAGTACCATTCGCAACCGTCTCCATGAAGCTGGGCTACGGTCCCGCACACCGTTAGGCCGTCTTCCGCTCACGCCCCAACATCGTGCAGCCCGCCTCCAGTGGTGTCGCGACAGGCGTGAATGGAGGGACGAATGGAGACGTGTCGTCTTCAGCGATGAGAGTCGCTTCTGCCTTGGTGCCAATGATGGTCGTATGCGTGTTTGGCGCCGTGCAGGTGAGCGCCACAATCAGGACTGCATACGACCGAGGCACACAGGGCCAACACCCGGCATCATGGTGTGGGGAGCGATCTCCAACACTGGCCGTACACCACTGGTGATCGTCGAGGGGACACTGAATAGTGCACGGTACATCCAAACCGTCATCGAACCCATCGTTCTACCATTCCTAGACCGGCAAGGGAACTTGCTGTTCCAACAGGACAATGCACGTCCGCATGTATCCCGTGCCACCCAACGTGCTCTAGAAGGTGTAAGTCAACTACCCTGGCCAGCAAGATCTCCGGATCTGTCCCCCATTGAGCATGTTTGGGACTGGATGAAGCGTCGTCTACATCTACATCTACATCTACATCTATACTCCGCGAGCCACTTTACGGTGTGTGGCGGAGGGTACTTATTGTACCACTATCTGATCCCCCCTTCCCTGTTCCATTCACGAATTGTGCGTGGGAAGAACGACTGCTTGTAAGTCTCCGTATTTGCTCTAATTTCTCGGATCTTTTCGTTGTGATCATTACGCGAGATATATGTGGGCGGTAGTAATATGTTGCCCATCTCTTCCCGGAATGTGCTCTCTCGTAATTTCGATAATAAACCTCCCCGTATTGCGTAACGCCTTTCTTGAAGTGTCCGCCACTGGAGCTTGTTCAGCATCTCCGTAACGCTCTCGCGCTGACTAAATGTCCCCATGACGAATCGCGCTGCTTTTCGCTGGATCATGTCTATCTCTTCTATTAATCCAACCTGGTAAGGGTCCCATACTGATGAGCAATACTCAAGAATCGGACGAACAAGCGTTTTGTAAGCTACTTCTTTCGTCGATGAGTCACATTTTCTTAGAATTCTTCCTATGAATCTCAACCTGGCGCCTGCTTTTCCCACTATTTGTTTTATGTGATCATTCCACTTCAGATCGCTCCGGATAGTAACTCCTAAGTATTTTACGGTCGTTACCGCTTCCAATGATTTACCACCTATGGCATAATCGTTCTGCAATGGACTTCTGCCCCTATGTATGCGCATTATATTACATTTATCTACGTTTAGGGAAAGCTGCCAGCTGTCGCACCATGCATTAATCCTCTGCAGGTCCTCCTGGAGTACGTACGAGTCTTCTGATGTTGCTACTTTCTTGTAGACAACCGTGTCATCTGCAAATAGCCTCACGGAGCTACCGATGTTGTCAACTAAGTCATTTATGTATATTGTAAACAATAAAGGTCCTATCACGCTTCCCTGCGGTACTCCCGAAATTACCTCTACATCTGCAGATTTTGAACCGTTAAGAATGACATGTTGTGTTCTTTCTTCTAGGAAATCCTGAATCCAATCACAAACCTGGTCCGATATTCCGTAAGCTCGTATTTTTTTCACTAAACGTAAGTGCGGAACGCGGTCTGCACGTCCAGCACGAACGCTGGTCCAACTGAGGCGCCAGGTGGAAATGGCATGGCAAGCCGTTCCACAGGACTACATCCAGCATCTCTACGATCGTCTCCATGGGAGAATAGCAGCCTGCATTGCTGCGAAAGGTGGATATACACTGTACTAGTACCGACATTGTGCATGCTCTGTTGCCTGTGTCTATGTGCCTGTGGTTCTGTCAGTGTGATCATGTGATGTATCGGACCCCAGGAATGTGTCAATAAAGTTTCGCCTTCCTGGGACAATGAATTCACGGTGTTCTTATTTCAATTTCCAGGAGTGTATTTTGAACTGGAACCCATGTCCGGAAACGTGCCTTTTCCGTTCTGCAAAGATTTCATTTCAGATATTTAACTTTTCCGCTTCTGCTCAGGGAATTGAATTAGGCGTGACACAGTACAGTTGTTATGTAACAAACCGAAAGGAAACATAACGAAACATCCACTTATCGCTTAAGCTCATTTGTTTGTAGGTACGCTTAAACATGACATGTTTACATTATTCCAGAACAAAGAAGAACCCAGCATACTGTACGTAGAGACCAGTACTGATGCAGCGGCTCGATGTGGTGAGCACCAACGTTGTTACAGACACTGAACCTACGATGCATGTTTGATACACACTCTTCACCCCAGCTCATGTCTCTTCAAATTCTAGTGGCCAGAACTCTTGCCAGCAGATCTTCCTCTGTCTCTGCAAGAAGTGCACATCATCCTATCTACCCTACTGCATATCAGAACAAGCAGCTACGAGACTTTTCTCTCTCCCTCAGCAGATGTGGACGCGTCACACATCTGAATTGAAACCGTTGCAGAACGGAAACGGTACAGCTGAGTGAGGTGGCGCAGTGGTTAGCACACTGGATAAGCATTCGGGAGGACGACGGTTCAAACACGCGTCCGTCCACCCTGATTTAGGTTTTCCGTGATTTCCTCAGAAAGGGCGCGGCCGACTTCCATCCCTAATCCGATGGGGCCGATGACCTCGCTGTTTGGTCCCTTCCCCTAAATCAACCATCCAACGGAGACGATATGTTTCCGGTCATGGCTCTGAGCACTATGGGACTTAACTGCTGTGGTCATCAGTCACCTAGAGCTTAGAACTACTTAAACCTAACTAACCTAAGGACATCACGCACATCCATGCCCGAATGCCAGAGGCAGGATTCTAACCTGCGACTGTAGCGGTCGCGCGGTTCCAGACTGAAGCGCCTAGAACCGCTCGGCCACACAGGCCGGCTTTCCGGACATGGGTTCTTCAAAATATTATGTACTGACTCCTCTCTACAAGTCCTAGAAGTTTGTAACGGGAATTTCCGAAAACCTTGTAAATCTTCTCTGCATCGGCTATCATCAGTTATTTTGCTGCCAGATAGCAAAACTCATCTACGACTTTAAGTGTCTCGTTTCCTAATCTAACTTCCTCAGTATCACCATCACCTGATTTAATTCGACTACATTCCACTATCTTTGTTTTGCCTTTGTTGATGTCCATCTTACAACATCCTTTCAAGACACTGTCCATTACGTTCAACTGCTCTTCCAGGTACTTTGAACCTCGGATAGAATCACAATGTCGTCGGCAAACCTCAAAGTTTTTATTTCTTCTCCCTGGATTTTAAGCTCAACTCCAAATTTTTCTTTGGTTTCCTTTACTGCTTGGTCAATGTGCAGACTGAATATCATCGTGAATAGGCTAAGCCCTGTCTCACTCCCTTCTCAACCATTGCTTCCCTTTCATGCCCCTCGACTCTTATTACTACCGTCTCGTGACTTTACAGACTGTATTTTACCCCTGTCACCTTTAGAATTTCAAAGAGAGTATTCCAGACAACACTGTCAAAAGCTTTCTCTAAGTCTACAAATGATATAAACGTAGGTTCGCCTTTCTTTAACCTATCTTCTAAGAAAAGTCGTAGGGTCAGTAAAACGTCGCGTGTGCCTACATTTCTCCGGAAACCAAACTTATCTTCGCCGAGGTTGGCTTCTACCAGTTCTTCCATTCTTCTGTGCGGAGTTCGTGTTAGTATTTTGCAACAGTGACTTATTAACTGATAGTTCGGTAATTTTCACACCTGTCAGCACCTGATATGTTTGGAGTTCTGATTATTACATTCTTCTCGAAGTCGGAGGGTATTTCGCCTGCCTCATACATCTTGCACACCAGGTGGAACAGTTTCGTCATGGCTGGCTCTCCCAAGGTTATCAGTAGTTCTGAAGAAATATCGTCTACTCCGGGGGCCTTGTTTCGACTTAGGTCTTTCAGTGCTCTGTCACACTCGTCTCGCATTATCGTATCTTCCATCTCATTTTCATTTACGTCCCCTTCCATTTCTATAATATTGCCCTCAAGGACATCTCCATGTATAGAACCTCTATATACTCCGTCCACCTCTCAGCTTTCCCTTCTTTGCTTAGGACTGGTGTTCCATCAGAGCTCTTGATATTCATACAGCTGCTTCTCTTTTCTCCAAAGCCGTCTTTAATTTTTCTGTAGGTGGTATCTATCTTCCTCTTAGTGATATCTGCTTTTAAATCCTTAAATTTGTCCTGCTTAGCCATTTTGCACTTCCTGTCAGTCTCCTTTTTTAGACGTTTGTATTCCTTTCGCCTGCTTCAGTCGCTGCATTTTTATGTTTTCTCCTTTAATCAGTTAAATTCAGTATGTCCCATGTTATCCAAGGATTTATACTAGGCCTGGTCTTTTTTTCCTACTCGATCCCCTTCTGTCTTCAGCATTTCATCTCACAAAGCTATGCATCCGTCTTGTACTTTATTCTTTTCCCCTCTCCCAGCCATTCGTTAACTAATGCTGCCTCCTAAACTCTCAACAACCTCTGGTTCTTTCCAATCTCCTTAATTTCCCACCTTTTTAAATTTCTTTGGTTTTAACCTACAGTTCATAACCAATAAACTGTCGTCAGAGTCCACATCTGCCCACAGAAATGCCTTAAAATTTAAAATCTGGTTTCGAAAGCTCTGTCTTACCATTATATAATCAATCTGAAACCTTCCGGTGTCTCCAGGTCTCTTCCACGTATACAACCCTCTTTCGTGATTCTTAAACCAAGTGTTAGCGGCGATTAAATTGTGCTCTGTGCAAAATTCTATCAGGCGGCTTCCTCTTTCATTCCTTTCCCCAGTCCATATTCATCTACCACTTTTCCATCTCTTTCTTTTCCTACTATTTAATTCCAGTCCCCCATCACTATTAAACTTTCGTCTCCCTTAACTGCGAGGTATTCGATTCCAAATGCCCGCCGCATGCAACTCTGTTCGCAGCATTTTCTCAGAAACAGATGGATCTGCATTCGCTGACAGCAGTTACAGCCATGGGGTTGGAAACCGACTATCTTTAACAAGGCTTGACGCCCATCTTCGGTCACTGAAGGAATATGATCTTTTTACGATCATGGTTCTTATGCTGTGTTAGACAGCTGCCTGTACTACATCAGCTCTTGCAGCCACGTTGGACATTCCGCGTTGAAACACCAATAAATCGAACACAACTTTACTCACGGTGTGACCCAAACATTGTAACTTCGCGCCGATCCATCTTACTGCGCTGATTCTATATTACCGATTGGCACATATACACGCACGACTTCACTGGCAAAACTTAGGTCAACGGTGGAGGATTATATGACACCTAGTACCAGTCCTACACCACCTACAGTACTTCAAATTAACCAGTGTCCTCATTTGAGGGGGTGACTAATGTTTTATCCCGTGGGCTTATCAATCGTTGAGGGGCGATCCGGTTTACCTGGCTTCACAGCCGCTTTTCATTCCTATGCTAATGTTTGCTGACGATACGTGGTTTGCTCTACCATACACGAAAACAGTTCAGTTTGTCCAATCAAAATACATACTCCCTACTGAAGTCCAAAAATATTCCATAGATACCTTCTCTTCCGACGTGGTTGCACCCCACGTACCATCCTAAAAGATTACTGCAGTCCGTGCACTCTACTCTTGAGATCCTGTATTTCTTGTCGTCAATCGACATGAGTAAGAGAACCGAAGGCAAACAGCCTAAATTCGTCACCAGCCGCTAATCTAAGCTTTAGTACGGGAAAAGCTAGAGAAATATAGTTCAGTTTTTCTGTTCTTAATTTCAGATTTTTGTAACAATTTAAATTTGTCATCTAGCAATAGAAACGAGTAAACTTATTTTCCTAATTTAAAAATCAATTTCAACTTCAACAGAATAGCCCACAGGGGTACTGCCGGCACTTGGTTTCCAATGGGCACAAATTCCAGGGAGCAACCCTGTCGCTATCATCATGTCTACTAAAGATCTGACCTTCTGGTCGCATGCGGATAACTTATATAATATCCCTCGCGTATCTGGAGCGAATTTCCGTCCACGCGCGGAGTCGCGCGCAGTCTGAGTAGGTGGCGGTTATTATTGCGCTCCACCCGTCGCGAAAGTCGTCTCGTTCTATTCGCTAAGTATCTCGTTTTTCTCCTTAATCATACTGTGGGCGGCATCTCAGGCCTTGCTGAGAATATTGTCGGAATCACAGTTCATCAGTAAGATCAACTTACTGGTCTTTGATTGGTATCTTAATAGCTTCTATAGTCACAACAGTCGATTGATTGTGCCAACATCCTGGTGTGATCGTATTCCATAGCATGTAATTCGGAAAAACAATGTTCAGCAGCCGCCAGATATTTTGGCCGTTATAAACGGGTGTGTCGCTGTCGTTCGCGGCAACTATTTTCGAATGCGTGCACCGTTTCACCTGCACACCGAATTGACAGATGATTTGATATACGCGGCCTTACGTAGT
The DNA here is from genome assembly GCF_021461385.2 of Schistocerca piceifrons. Lineage (NCBI taxonomy): Eukaryota > Metazoa > Arthropoda > Insecta > Orthoptera > Acrididae > Schistocerca > Schistocerca piceifrons. Next base: position 280,755,867 of record NC_060149.1, read on the forward strand.
CCTAAATCGTCCTTTGCGCTCTGTATTAGCGTCTTAGTTTTACATTAAATGTATTTGCGGTTGCGAATACGAACAACCATCAGCAGTATGAGGGAATGACGACAATGAATAATTGTGCCAGACCGGGACTCGAAGCCGGATTTACCGCTTTAAGTGAGCGGGTCACCTTAATCGTTTTGGCTATCCTTGCACGACTCACTTCCAGACCGAAACTTCCGTATGTCGGTGCTGCGTCACAGCCTGGACTCGTACAAACATTGTGTAATTCCCGTACAGGGGAGGACATTTTAATTTACAGTCGCTGCCTGGTATGGGCTGATGATTACGATATCGCAGTGCCTGTATTGCTAAGAAGGCCGATGCAATGTTCCTTCAGAAATGCAGCGTTCTTCTCAACAGCACAAGCACTGCAATATACACTAGTGGCCATTAAAATTGCTACACCACGAAGATGACGTGTTACAGACGCGAAATTTAACCGACAGGAAGAAGATGCTGTGATATGCAAATGATTAGCTTTTCAGAGCATTCACTCAACGTTGGCGCCGGTGGCGACAGCTACAACGTGCTGACATGAGGAAAGTTTCCAACCGATTTCTCATACACAAACAGCAGTTGACCGGCGTTGCCTGGTGAAACGTTGTTGTGATGCCTCGTGTAAGGAGAAAAAGTGCGTACCATCACGTTTCCGACTTTGATAAAGGTCGGATTGTAGCCTATCGCGATTGCGGTTTATCGTATCGCGACATTGCTGCTCGCGTTGGTCGAGATCCAATGACTGTTAGTAGAATATGGAATCGGTGGGTTCAGGAGGGTAACACGGAACGCAGTGCTGGATCCCAACGGCCTCGTATCACTAGCAGTCGAGATGACAGACATCTTATCCGCATGGCTGTAACGGATCGTGCAGCCACGTCTCAATCCCTAAGTCAACAGATGGGGACGTTTGCAAGACAACAACCATCTGCACGAACAGTTCGACGACGTTTGCAGCAGCTCGGAGACCAAGGCTGCGGTTACCCTTGACGCTGCATCACAGACAGGAGCGCCTGCGATGGTGTACTCAGCGATGAACCTGGGTGCACGAATGGCAAAACGTCATTTTTTTCGGATGAATCCAGGTTCTGTTTACAACATCATGATGGTCGCATACGCGTTGTGCGACATCGCGATGAACGCACATTGGAAGCGTGTATTCGTTATCGCCATACTGGCGTATCACCCGGCGTGATGGTGTGGGTGCCATTGGTTACACGTCTTGGTCACTTCTTGTTCGCATTGACGGCACTTTGAACAGTGGACGTTACATTTTAGATGTGTTACGACCCGTGGCTCTACCCTTCATTCGATCCCTGCGAAACCGTACATTTCAACAGGATAATGCACGACCGCATGTTGCAGGTCCTGTACGGGCCTTTCTGGATACGGAAAACCTTCGACTGCTGCCCTGGCCAGGGCACATTCTCCAGATCTCTCACCAACTGAAAACGTCTCGTCAATGTTGGCCGAGCAACTGGCTCGTCACAATACGCCAGTCACTACTCTTGATGAACTGTGGTATCGTGTTGGAGCTGCATGGGCAGCTGTACCTATACACGCCATCCAAGCTCTGTTTGACTCAATGCTCAGGCGTATCAAGGTCGTTATTACGGCCAGAGGTGGTTGTTCTGGGTACTGATTTCTCCGGATCTGTGCACCCAAATTACGTGAAACTGTAATTACATGTCAGTTCTAGTATAATATATTTGTCCAAAGAATACCCGTTTATCATCTGCATTGTAGCAATTTTAATGGCCAGTAGTGTAGTATATGCCATAGTTTTAGTTGACGGAGAAAATACTGATTTAAGGCTGTTTTTTCTGAGGTAAAAGTGTCATAATTTCAACTTCAGTTATATGATACACTGAACATTATTTACCTCTTCTTGTCACTGGTAAAAAGTACAGTCGTGTGGCACTGTTGGTTGGGAGACCCCGAAGGGCTGTTTCAGCTGCCTAATTGGAAAGCCTTTTCTGCCCGCGCACAATGACACTTCGCGGAGAGTGAGTGTTTATGTTTATGTTGTAAGTGTAAGTGACAGTAACGGATGTGTGTAGAGTCTTGTTACTTTGTTTGGATGATGAGAGAATGGAGATAATGAAACCCGGTGCCATCACATAGCTTATTCCTCTCGAAAATCACCAAGTGGCCCACCAACTTAACGTCCCCACGTGACATACGGGTTACCATAAACAGTGTCACAGACCCTCACTTCATGAGACACTGCGTAGAGGTTTGGAATTTAACCCAGGACATTGACGCAAAGTCGGGCCTCTCGCAGGTAACAGCACATTACTCTTTTCACATTATTTCCGTGTCACTATGCAAATGGTGCAGATTCCCTCCTCTGCTCCACGCATCACCTCTAAAAATAGGCGAAGAAAGACATCTCGGGGACTGTTCTTAGGTTTCCACAATTAGGAAAAAAGCAGCAACTATTCATGAAAATAGAACAATTCATAGAGAAGTTGAATATCCTAGTTCCACAAAAACTCTGCGTATAATAACCATCTGCAGACCAATGGACCATCTGCAGACTAATGGCATTTTAGAATTTGACTGTCTGACAACAGGAAGAGGCATCATTTATCGGAAAAACTGCAACGGAAGGTTATTTGTGGGCTGATTGCAGGACAAACACGTACGGTTTTCTGTTCGTTCTTGGTTGTTCTTAGACTGTGGACACAATTTCTAACCAGAGATTTGGCGCCAGAAGATTCAGCAAATGACACACAAGGACTACTACGCTTACTGTACCCGCATTTGTTGTTAACTCTTGGGAACAGCTTTGCCGCATCATCCCAATTGTCAATTGCCCTTGCAGCAGCTACGGGAATCCTGACATAACGAATACTGCACGCAGAAGGATTCACGAGTATATGGCTATACTGGAAACGACTAACCGTGTTGATGACTCTCGTAACTCGTCATAGGAGAGGTCTTTACGGTTAACACATCGTGCAAACCGAGTTTCACATCAAAGGAGGACCGTTTTGTTCATGGATGAGTCCGGGTTTAGCTCTCAAAGCCAGAACAGATGTGTTTCGATTATGAGAAAAGATAGAACCCGCTATCATCCATCAGACATGCATGCCGTGTATGTGCGGCGATAGGAGGGGGGAGGGGTGTTACGTGTGTTAAGGGGGCATATACAGGGTGGTCCATTGGTAGTGACCGGGCCAATTATCTCACGAAATAAGCAAGAAACCAAAAAACTACAAAGAACGAAACTTGTCTAGCTTGAAGGGGGAAACCAGATGGCGCTATGGTTGGCCCGCTAGATGGCGCTGCCATAGGTCAAACGGATATCAAAAGCGTTTGTTCAAATAAGAAAAAAATGGTTCAAGTGGCTCTGAGCACTACGGGACTTAACTGCTGAGGTCATCAGTCCCCTAGAAGTTAGAACTACTTAAACTTAACTAATCTAAGGACATCACACACATCCATGCCAGGGCAGGATTCGAACCTGCGACCGGAGCAGTCACGCGATTCCAGACTGAAGCGCCTAGAACCGCTCGGCCACAAGGGATGGCTTCAACTAGGAACCCCCATTTTTATTACATATTCGTGTAGTACGTAAAGAAATATGAATGTTTTATTTGGACCACTTTTTTCGCTTTCTGATAGATGGCACTGTAATAGTCACAAACGTAAGTACGTGGTATCAAAGTAACATTCCGCCAGTGCGGACGGTATTTGCTTCGTGGTACATTACCCGTGTTAAAATGGACCGTTTACCAATTGCGGAGAAAGTCGATATCGTGTTGATGTATGGCTAGTGTGATCAAAATGCCCAACGGACGTGTGATATGTATGCTGCTCGGTATCCTGGACGACATCATCCAAGTGTCCGGACCGTTCGCCGCATAGTTACGTTATTTAAGGAAACAGGAAGTGTTCAGCCACATGTGAAACGTCAACCACGACTTGCAACAAATGATGATGCCCCAGTAGGTGTTTTAGCTGCTGTCGCGGCTAATCCGCACATCAGTAGCAGACAAATTGCGCGAGAATCGGGAATCTCAAAAACGTCGGTGTTGAGAATGCTACATCAACATCAGTTGCACCCGTACCATATTTCTATGCACCAGGAAATGCATGGCGACGACTTTGAATGTCGTGTACAGTTCGGCCACTGGGCACAAGAGAAATTACGGGACGATGACACATTTATTGCACGCGTTCTATTTAGCGACGAAGCGTCATTCACCAACAGCGGTAACGTAAACCAGCATATTATGCACTATTGGGCAACGGAAAATCCACGATGGCTGCGACAAGTGGAACATCAGCGACCTCGGCGGGTTAATGTGTGGTGTGGTATTATGGGAGGAAGGATAATTGGCCCCCATTTAATCGATGGCAATCTAACTGGTGCAATGTATGCTGATTTCCTACGTAATGTTCTACCGATGTTACTACAAGATGTTTCACTGCATGACAGAATGGCGATGTACTTCCAACGTGATGGATGTCCGGCACATAGCTCGCGTGCGGTTGAAGCGGTATAGAATAGCATATTTCATGACATGTGGATTGGTCGTCGAAGCACCATACCATGGCCCTCACGCTCATCGGGTCTGACGTCCCTCGATTTCTTTCTGTGGGGAAAGTTGAAGGATATTTGCTATCGTGATCCACCGACAACGCCTGACGACATGCGTCAGCGCATTGTCAATGCATGTGCGAACATTACGGAAGGCCAACTACTCGCTGTTGAGAGAAGTGTCGTTACACGTATTGCCAATTGCATTGAGGATGACGGACATCATTTTGAGCATTTATTGCATTAATGTAGTATTTGTAGGTAATCACGCTGTAACAGCAAGCGTTCTCAGTAATGATAAGTTCTCAAAGGTACATGTATCACATTGGAACAACCGAAATAAAATGTTCAAACGTACCTACGTTCTGTATTTTAATTTAAAAAACCTACCTGTTACCAACTGTCCGTCTAAAATTGTGAGCCATATGTTTGTGACTATTACAGCGCCATCTATCACAAAGCGAAAAAAGTGGTCCAACTAAAACATTCACATTTCTTCACGTACTACACGAATATGTTACAAAAAATGGGGGTTCCTATTTTTAAAAAACGCAGTTGATTTCCGTTTGACCTATGGCAGCGCCTTCTAGTGGGCCAACCATAGCGCCATCTGGTTTCCCCTTTCAAGCTAGACAAGTTTCGTTCTTTGTAGTTTTTTCGTTTCTTGCTTATTTCGTGAGATATTTGGCCCGGTCACGATCAATGGACCACCCTGTATTTAGGTATGCGGACAGACCTCCACGTCTTTCCAAGAGGAAGTATCACTTCTCAGGACGACAGAGGTAGCATTCTTGCACTCTAAGTACAGATTAAAAATGACCAATGTAGATCTCGTGAACGAGTACCCTCCACAGAAATAAATTCAGCGCGTTCAATGGCTAGATCGATTTTCAGATCTGAATCCCACAGAGGATGCTTGAGGGTCCCTGAGAGGTGTATTTCTAACCGCTGTTCACTGCCACATACCGGTAGAACGCCTCGAGCCAGTTTACTGAAGGAATGGAATTTATTTCATTACGAAGATCACAGAGACCATCATGAACACAACTAAACATCTGTGTATAACACTGTTTTGTTGTTTCTGGGGTAACTGCACTTATACCAAAACGATTAATGAATTTTATGCATTTCATAATTTTCTACGTTGGAAAATAAATTACTTATTTGCAATTACTTTTCATGTTTTATTTATAGCATTTCAGTCGTACCATACGTTGCTACTGTGCATGACATTCGACATATCGTAATTTTTTGTGATTTTTCCTTGACTAGTGTGAAGCAGTGTATATATAGCCCTTGTTTTTTCTGCGACAATCATTGTTATAATATGGATTAATAACTGTCTTGACCGGAATAAAATATTTATTTGTAATGGTAACCGGTTTAGCCCAGAATGTGACCATCTTCAGGGCATTAATACAATGCATGATTGTAGGCGGTGGCGGTGGATGGGGGAGGTGTGGCTTCACGAACGCCAAACAGCAGCTGACGTCGTGGTGCGATAACACTTGCTCCGTCCACCGCCACCGCCTGCCACCGAGGTATAAATGGTCTGAAGATGATCATTTTCTGATCGAAATGGGTTACCATTATAAATAAATATGTTATTGCGATTAAGACGGTTTTTAATCCATTTCAAAGTACTTAAGCTAGACCGCTGATTTTCTCCAAGCGAAATTTTCTAAATAATTATGACCATTATTATTTTGACGCAGTGTTTAGCTTGACATTTTTCTGATTTGTCACTTGCCATGACGATTGCGTAGTAGCTGTAGCACTTAAATTGCCGTTGTCGAGGAAAGTGCTTCTCAGTGCCTCATTGTGTTCGCTTGTATGCGTCTGTAACGAATGAATTTTTGTTCCACCTTGTGAACAATTGTGGTTTTGTTCAGTCACCGCGTTGTTTAAGAGTACTGCACGTAAATGTTCAATTTACGTCTTATCTGTGTATTTCTGCATCCAGCGATATAATGATGACATATGTCTGATACCAAATAAACATCCCCTTTTCCAACTTGTAAAACTCTGCCCCCTTGTCTGTTATACCTGGCGCGGACCTGCCTTGAAGGCTTTCTCACTTGTAGATATTTACTATATTTTGTTGGCTACATGCGCATTATGTTACCTTGACAAGTAGTTCAAATAATGCGACCGAACTTTTTAGTGGCCTCGAATGTGTTGGACTCGTAAAACACCATATGGCCATATGGTATCGAATCCAGAGGGGCCATTAACTTTGTGGAAAGCCCATAGATTAATGTACTTAAGGGTTATATGTGCTGGTTAGCTAACCTAAATTTGCTGTCCGTCACGTATGAAATTGTAAGTTTACCAAGTTATTGCGGAAGGGTTAAAATCTCCAACTGTTATGAACATACTAGCAAACCAAGGTCGTAACTAACGCTTTATAGTAAATTTGCGCGAGCGATTTCGTCCTCAGACTCTATTTCCACATCCCAGGCGACTAAAGTTTCCCATCTACTGCTACTAAAACACATCCTTTTCTGCAAAACTCGTGCTTTTGGAGATAACACTTAAGTTTGTCTCAAATATCTCTTTGTTGTCAGTTTTGGGTTTTAGCCTTCCTAAGATACCGAGAGATAAATGAACACTGCTGGTTTTTAGAAATACTGTAAACATTAATAGTTTTTGATTGCTCGTGGCCTAATGTGCTCATCTGTTGGAGACTTTCTACAGTATTTTAGAGTTCTCAGTAACTCTGTAGCTACCTTCATCCCAAATTGACGAAGATATGGCCATTAAAACAAAAACAAAATGATTCCTTTTGTAATTCGTCTTACGAGTAATTGTAGAATCGAAGAAATTTGTCGTGTAGAATGACGATTCGTTTGAAAACACAGTGCGACGACCAATTGCGAGCCATTCGTCTCTGTGAAGGCAGCATTTGTGTGAGATCAGTCGACATCAGTGAATGCAGCTTTCAACTGTGCACGATTGGGAGTCAACTGAATTATTGTCTGGAAACCGTATTCGCAGTGGTTTGCCGTTTTTATTCATTTTTTGGGGACTAATATATCTAACAAGTAAGTCTTATGAAATAAAATACTTGACGTAGAAACAAGAGAAAACTAAAAAAAAATATTCTTCAAAAAGTAGCGAATGAAAAAATGCTTCCAGATGTATAAGAATATAGTATTTAAAGAATTACTGCATCCAGATACTCTCATTAAACGAATATTTACATCTAGTAATCGTTTAATTACACGATGCACAACGAAGTTAAGAAGATACGTCTAGCATGACTGTTACAATATTGGTACAATACACAGATGTACCTTCTAACTGTCGTTTTCCTTTAAGGTAATGGGGTATGTGATACCGTTCCATGATGTTATGTTCAAATTTCGGATTGAAAATGCACACAGGGAACAGTTGGAGCTTCGGCGCATCATTGCTTTTAAACACGTGTCTTCTTGGCACGTGATCCACGAAACACGTGGACAAGTGCAACTTTGATTATAGTAGAGTACGTTGCAGACTAAAATGAAAATAAACAAATTAAGGAAATGAAAACAGAGAGGAGCAAACTGAAATACCTCTTTTGTCTTCGTTCAAAGCTCTGTTTCGAATTAATACACAAAAAAAGACAACTCAGTGAGAAGCTATGATTCAAATTTCTCCTACAGAAATGTTGTCTTCAGATTCCGTTCAGGCGACATCAATATTAGATTGTTAAAAGTGTTCTTGTTTTCTTGCGTCTATATAGTTGCACCAGAGACATTTTTTTAATTTTTTACTTTTCGCAGCACTTAACATGTGAGCAGCGAGGATTTTAGAATTGGAGCGGTGACTCAATTTCGAAAATAAAGGAGAAGGAATGAGTGGTGGCCTTGTTGAAGAGTCTGTTACGTCTTACATATCGAGTGATTTAGAGAAATTATCGTCTGACTTTGTTACTAAGTGGCTACTTGAAAAAGCAGAGTTGCTCCATTATTCTGATGCCACGTTAAATTGTTGATAGAGGCGTTCGGAAATCATAGGTGAGAACATCAGTGACAAAGCTTCGAGTCAAATCTGGTGGTGTGCTCAGGCAGCCGTATGGTGAAGGTGAGAGCTCGCGATAAGGACGAAATCGAAGTTCGAGTTCTGGTTTGGCACGAATTTTCAATTTCATTACATATTCATTGCGTTTCAGATTTAGCGTATCTGAACGGTTTGCCCTCATATCATTTCATGTGACTGCACCTTCAGTGATTTTATCTCTATCGATCCAGTCATTTAATGTCATTGCAATTCTTTTCAGACTGTAAGTATCTGGAACTGTGCTGTGGTAACAATGGTTCAGTGACTCATAGTGGCAAAAGTGGTCACGACTTAGCAGTGTTGATAGCTAAATATATCACACGATCGAACTCGAACACGGACTGATCAGATTTTAGAACTGCTTTTCGGCTAGTGTAATTTCTGTAAAGTACACGACGAAACGCGCAGCTTTAAAATGAGGACAGCCACAGGTGAAATTCTGCTTGTTGATTAAAAAGTCTTCCGTTGAGGCTGTTAAAGTCCTTTATTAAAAGGACACGACCGGTTTCTCATTCTTGAAATTCATGATAAGGAGATTTGTTCATTGAAGTAATAACATATTTACTCTTCGGAATAACGAATAAAAAAAACCTAATTTTTTTAAGCAGGTGATCATAATCACATAAGGCTGCTAAGAATAGTATACTGAGATTATCTTTTAAATCATTGTAGTATACAGGAAAAACAGCTATAGCGAAATGCCATTGTTCACCGTCAAAACAATAAAAATAAGTAACTTACTGTCAGTAAAAATAAGTAACTTGCAGTAAAGCGATGGTCCAAGTTAAAATGACGGGGCCCGAAAAGCAAGGTATAAAATAGGGGCATATCTCAATGACTATGAAAAACGGAAGAAATCGGAAAAACCGTAGGTGCTTGAAGAACATACGAATAAGCAAAGTCAAACAAACGTAGCCTGACTTCAATAGGAACCAGAAAGAAAGAAGCAAGGCTGAACACATACCTCACCCGTGGACCGTCACCTTTCCCGTGGACCGCTCACGGAGGTGTCACGCCGGAAACTCAGCTAAACTGGCAGAACGCTGTTACGAGGCCGCGCGGGAAATGGCGCATGCGCAAAGCTACAGAAGGGCCAACTCGTGCGACCGACGAGCGGGATGGCAAGTGGCTGCAGAGTGTTACTAAACTAACCCTCAAACATACAAGGGGATGAATTTACTGACGTCTAAAGGCATTGCATAAAGGATATGCTTCTAGCAACCAATAAGCTACTTACGTAAACAACAAAAAAAAGTTTTACTGTCGAGCTAGGGTATATGTCACAGACAGCATCAGGCAGAAAATAATTGGAAGGGGATGCTGTGGGATTACGTAAAGACCCTGTATACGCAACATCAGTAGGAAGGCTACCTGAGCTTATTGAGCGCATCGTTATAGCGTCTGATACCGTCAAAGGGCAGCGCGGAATCTTACAGAGAATCACACAAAATGTGGTTCGAAGATGCGCATTATGTAATGAAGTTGGTGCTCGTCACGTTGAATCTTTACTCTACAGTTGTAAAGCCACAGATTCGGTTTACAGTATTTGATTATACCCTGTTGTCAATACGCGCTTTCCAAATTAGAGTGTTTTGGTGTTTCATTTAGTTCAAATGGCTCTGAGCAGTATGGGACTTAATATCTATGGTCATCAGTCCCCTAGAACTTAGAACTACTTAAACCTAACTAACCTAAGGACAGCACACAACACCCAGTCATCACGAGGCAGAGAAAATCCCTGACCCCGCCGGGAATCGAACCCGGGAACCCGGGCGTGGGAAGCGAGAACGCTACCGCACGACCACGAGCTGCGGACGTTTCACTTAGCTTACCGAACGCGTAGAAAGAGCGTATTGCTGAAGAAACTTAATTTCACTTTTCCAGCTATAGGTTCCTTATTACAAAGTGTTCTGAATTTCATCCTCTACAAGCTCCCAAATTTCTGAAACGTTATTCTGTAACACCCCGTATTTCACATTTACGACGTTGAGACATAAACTCGTTTTTTTCCGAGTTAATCCATTTTGTGCTGTGTCAAGAGTAATGAAATATGTCACTTCTGATACTCTGACACCAGGTGTTACAATGTGCATCGCCCAAATGCATGTGGCAAGTCACTTGTACTAGTAACTTACAGAATAATTCATTTAAATTAACTACGTCATACACTTCTGTACAAATGCTAACTATAGAAAGCATAAGTTGGTAGTTATATTTGCAAACGTTGCAAGTGACATTTGGCGCAGACAGGAAAATTCTCTTCGGGCCATTGTCTTCTCTGTATGCGTGTTCCGTTCAAAACGGTTCAAACGGCTCTGAGCACTATGGGACTTAACTTCTGAGATCATCAGTCCCCTAGAACTTAGAACTACTTAAACGTAACTAACCTAAGGACACCACCCACAACCATGCCCGAGGCAGGATTCGAACCTGCGACCGCGGCGGTCGCGCGGTTCCAGACTGTAGCGCCTAGAACCGTTCGGCCACTCCGGCCGGCGCGTGTTCCGTGATAGCTTGAAAACACAAAAACGTATTTGTCAAAAAGTAAAAGTAAATATCAAGATGCAGCAGTTTACATACACGGAGCTATTGAATTTTCAGAATTAAATGGTGTTTCTAAATTAAATGCAAATTTTTTATTAACATATCTTTTAGTATTATATGATGATGGTAACGAATGCAATTGCAGAAATAAAATACACATATGAGCTAAATTAGACTGAGGGAGATTAGATTAGAAACCCTGTTCGTTTCGTACTGAGGAGATCATCGAGGAAGTGCGACATGTCAGTGCGAAATACATGATATACAATTGTAAAAAACTGTTCATTCCGTGATTCTTAAATGAAAACGTTCTCCAGGATGTGAAAAAAGCAAAAGGAAAAAAATGCGGTTCAATTAGGAAGTTTAATATAAACTTTTAAATGTACATATATTGGAATACATAGGACAATTCCTAGGCTATTACACCCAATCCTTGTCAAAACAAAAACATTTTGGAAGTCTTTCTGATACATATCACATTACTACAGCGAATTTGTGCAGAAGCCGTGTATTAAAACGCGATCATGTTAGATTATAGGCGTAATCATAAGTACATCAACTGTTTCTGCTAAGAAATTCGCACATGCAGTAGATGTTGGCCACCAATAAGTCTTTTAGCATACTCTGAAACCATAGTTCATTAGCAGTCTAAGCTTTTTATACTTGCTGTTAAGTTACAAAAAATGTATACCCTCCAATAATGGCCAACTTTCTGGATTAAAGTGAACGACCATTAAGTATTTGTAAAAATTGTTCTTACTTCTGATATTGATTCCGAGATCTGAGATATCGGTTTGAGAGATATGTCTGTTAATCGTGACTGATTTCATTAATGAATAAATGTGCTAAGAAGTGATAATATGCCCAATTTTTTGAACAGCCTTGTGCAAGACATTCTTGAATTTACACTACAAGTGATTCATGTTACACGCTTTTGGATCCAGAAAACTTAAACTTGGCTGTGTGATTTGTCCCAAAAATACCCCAAGACCTTATCCAATGGAAGTAAGTAAAGAACGTCAGTTCTTTCTTTGGTGTATCACCTATGTCTGACATTATTTGTACTGAAACAAAAAAATTTTAAGCGTTTTAGGTTTTGCTGTGTGATCGTGCCAGTTGCATTTAATATTAAGTTTTAATACCAAGTATTTAACATAGTCAACTTCTTCTGTCTGCAGGTCCGCATATTTTTGCATCCGTTAGGTGGAAACCTATCCCAGGTTTTGAATATATTTCTGTTTTTTTTCATGCCTTAGTTACAGCAAAGCTTGAAACCATTTCCTAACGTCCAAGAAAATTTCACTATTATCTCTTTATAAAATAAATGTGATTTTCTATTTATTACAGTGTTTTTATTATCTACAAACAAAACACTGTTAACATATGGTAACTTTACTGTTGAAAGGACAGTAATAAACATACAAGGAAACATATACGCCCTCTCACGGAACCTTGAGGACAATTCACGTAATTGGTTCGCATTCAGATGAAGACTATTTCTTTGCGAAGACTTTTGTTTCTTGTTAGGTAGATATGGCTTGAACCATATTCTAATTTACTTGAAAAGATGTTCTGATTTACGCAGTCAAACGCTTTTGAGTCTCAGAACACGTAGGAAACCTGTAATTAATTGTTTAAAGAATTACTGATGGCTATAAAGTCAGTGTTCCCATAGCCTGAACAACATAGCCAGTAGACTGTGTAAACCACACTAAAAGCACTCCAAGTGGCATGAGGTCCGAGAAGGTGTGTGCGGCATAAGGTCTGAGAGGATATAAATGCAGTGTGATACTGTAGACGTATTTTTTTATCAGAATAAGTCAACAGAGGCCGCTGATAGAGTTCTAACGTTGGGTAGTTGTAGGAGGCCACGAATTCTGGGGATTTCTAGTTGGTGTAATATATGGCAGTTTGCTCTAAATTTAGAAAAAATGAAGTTAATGCGGATGAGTAGGAAAAACCATCCCATAATGTTCGATTACAGTTTTGGTAGTGCACTGCTTGACACAGTCATGTCGATTAGACAGAGAAATATCGATTAAGTATCTAGGGGCAACGTTGCAAAGCGATATGAAATGGAACGATCACGTACGGTCAGTTGTAGGGAAGGCAAATAGTCGACTTCGGTATATTAGGAGAATTTTAGGAAAGTGTAGCTCATCCGTAAATGAGACAGCCTATACAGGTGGTCCATTGATAGTGGCCGGTCCAAATATCTCACGAAACAAGCACCAAACGAAAAAACTACAAAGAACGAAGCTCGTCTAGCTGGAAAGGCGAAACCAGATGGCGCTGCTACCATGGGTCAAACGGATATCAAATGCGTTTTTTTAAATAGGAACCCCCATTTTTTATTAGATATTCGTGTAGTACGTAAAGAAATATGAATGTTTTAGTTGGACCAGTTTTTTCGCTTTGTGATAGATGGCGCTGTAATAGTCACAAACGTATAAGTACGTGGTATCACGTAACATTCCGCCAGTGCGGACGGTATTTGCTTCGTGATACATTACCCGTGTTAAAATGGGGAGTTTACCAATTGCGGAAAAGGTCGATATCGTGTTGATGTATGGCTATTGTAATCAAAATGCCCAACGGGCGTGTGCTATGTATGCTGCTCGGTATCCTGGACGACATCAACCAAGTGTACGGACCGTTCGCCGCGTAGTTACGTTATTTAAGGAAACAGGAAGAGTTCAGCCACATGTGAAAAGTCAACCACGACCTGCAACAAATGATGATACCCAAGTGGGTGTTATAGCTGCTGTCGCGGCTAATCCGCACATCAGCAGCAGACAAATTGCGCGAGAATCGGGAATCTCAAAAACGTCGGTGTTGAGAATGCTACATCAACATCGATTGCACCCGTACCATATTTCTGTGCACCAGGAAATGCATGGCGACGGCTTTGAACGTCGTGTACAGTTCTGCCACTGGGCACAAGAGAAATTACGGGACGATGACACATTTATTGCACGCGTTCTATTTAGCGACGAAGCGTCATTCACCAATAGCGGTGACGTAAATCGGCATAATATGCACTATTGGGCAACGGAAAATCCACGATGGCTGCGACAAGTGGAACATCAGCGACCTCGGCGGGTTAATGCATGGTGCGGCGTTATGGAAGGAAAGATAATTGGCCCCCATTTTATCGATGGCAATCTAACTGGTGCAATGTATGCTGATTTCCTACGTAATGTTCGACTGATGTTACTACAAGATGTTTCACTGCATGACAGAATGGCGATGTACTTCCAACATGATGGATGTCCGGCACATAGCTCGCGTGCGGTTGAAGCGGTATTGAATAGCATAATTCATGACAGGTGGATTGGTCGTCGAAGCACCAAACCATGGCCCGCACGTTCACCGGATCTGACGTCCTCGGATTTCTTTCTGTGGGGAAAGTTGAAGGATATTTGCTATCGTGATCCACCGGCAACGCCTGACAACATGCATCGTTTCATTGTCAATGCATGTGCGAACATTACGGAAGGCGAACTTCTCGCTATTGAGAGGAATGTCGTTACACGTATTGCCAAATACATTGAGGTTGACGGACATCATTTTGAGCATTTATTGCATTAATGTGGTATTTACAGGTAATCACGCTGTAACAGCATGCCTTCTCAGAAATGATAAGTTCACAAAGGTACATGCTTCACATTGGAGCAACCGAAATAAAATGTTCAAACGTACCTACATTCTGTATTTTAATTTAAAAAACCCACCTGTTACCAACTGTTCGTCTAAAATTATGAGCCATATGTTTGTGACTATTACAGCGCCATCCATCTCAAACCCAAAAAAGTCGCCCAACTAAAACATTCATATTTCTTTACGTACTACACGAATATGTAATAAAAATGGGGGTTCCTATTTTTTAAAAAACGCAGTTGATATCCGTTTGACCTATGGCAGCGCCATCTAATGGGCCAACCATAGCGCCATCTGGTTTCCCCCTTCAAGCTAGACAAGTTTCGTTCATTGTAGTTTTTTCGTTTCTTGCTTATTTCGTGAGATATTTGGCCCGGTCACGATCAATGGACCACCCTCTATAGCACTTGTGCGATCCATTCTTGAGTTCTGCTAGAGTGTTTGGGTTTCACATCAGGTCGAACTGAAGGAAGACATCGAAGCAGTTGAGAGGAGAGCCTATAGATTTGATAGCGGTAGGTTCAATTAACACTTGAGTATTGCGGAGATGCTTCGGAACTGAAATGGGAACCCTTGGATGGCAGACGATGTTGTTTTTGCGAAATTCTACTGAGAAAAAATGGAGAACCAGCATTTGAATCTGACTAAAGAACATTTCTAGTGCCGCCAACGTACAGAGATAAGGTAAGAGAAATTAAAGCTCGTATGGAGGCATATAGACAGTCATTTCCCCTCCCTCTATTTTCGAGTGGGACAGGAAACGAAACGAGTAGCAAAGGTACAAGTTATCCTCCGACATGCACCATACAGTGGCTGGTGGGCTGTGTATATAGACCTAGGGATCTCACAAGAGTCACGGCGCCGTAGACCACTGTTAGCGAGATTATTGTAAAGAAAAAACGTCAACGAGCCATTATATACATCAAAAGTACACTACTGGCCATTAAAATTGCTACACCAAGAAGAAATGCAGATGATAAACGGGTATTCATTGGACAAATATATTATACTAGAACTGACATGTGATTACATTTTCCCGCAGTTTGATTGCATAGATCCTGAGAAATCAGTACCCAGAACAACCACCTCTGGCCGTAATAACGGCCTTGATACGCCTGGGCATTGCGTCAAACCTAGCTTGGATGGCTTGTATAGGTACAGCTGCCCATGCAGCTTCAACACGATACCACAGTTCATCAAGAGTAGTGACTGGCGTATTGTGACGAGCCAGTTGCTCGGCCAACATTGACGAGACGTTTTCAGTTGGTGAGAGATCTGAAGAATGTGTTGGCCAGGGCAGCAGTCGAACGTTTTCTGTATCCAGAAAGGCCCGTACAGGACCTGCAACGTGCGGTCGTGCATTATCCTGCTGAAATGTACGGTTTCGCAGGGATCGAATTAAGGGTAGAGCTCCGGGTCGTAACACATCTGAAATGTAACGTCCACTGTTCAAACTGCCGTCAATGCGAACAAGAGGTGACCGAGACGTGTAACCAATGGCACTCCATACCATCACACCGGGTGATACGTCAGTATGGTGATGATGAATACACGCTTCCAATGTGCGTTCACCGCGATGACGCCAAACACGGATGCGAGCATCATGATGCTGTAAACAGAACCTGGATTCATCCGAAAAAATGACGTTTTGCCATTCGTGCACCCAGGTTCGTCGTTGAGTACACCGTCTCAGGCGCTCCTGTCTGTGATGCAGCGTCAAGGGTAACCGCAGCCATGGTCTCTGAGCTGATAGTCCATGATGCTGCAAACGTCGTCGAACTGTTCGTACAGATGGTTGTTGTCTTGCAAACGTCCCCATCTGTTGCCTCAGGGATCGAGACGTGGCTGCACGATCCGTTACAGCCATGCGGATAAGATGCCTGTCATCTCGACTGCTAGTGGTACGAGGCCGATGGGATCCAGCACGGCGTTCCGTAATACCCTCCTGAACCCACCGATTCCATTTTCTGCTAACAGTAATTGAATCTCGACCAACACGAGCAGCAATGTCGCTCATACGATAAACCGCAGTCGCGATAGGCTACAATCCAACCTTTATCAAATTCGGAAAGGTCATGATACGCTTTTCTTCTCCTTACACGAGGCATCACAATAACGTTTCATCAGGCAACGCCGGTCAACTGCTGTTTGTGTATGAGAAATCGGTTTGGAAACTTTCCTCATGTCAGCACGTTGTAGGCGTCGCCACCGGCGCCAACGTTGAGTGAATGCTCTGAAAAGCTAATCATTTGCATATGACAGCATCTTCTACCCGTCGGTTAAATTTCGCGTCTGTAGCACGTCATCTTCGTGGTGTAGCAATTTTAATGACCAGTAGTGTATTCGCAGTTGCGAATATGGACAACCGACAACTGTGTAATGGAATGACGACAATAAAAATCTGTGCCGGACCGGGACTCGACCACGCATTTCTCGCTTTAAGCGAGCTGTCGCCTAAAACCCTTTAACTATCCGAGCACGACTCAGGGCCAGACTTAAACTTCCATACGTCGTCGTTCATGCGTCACAAATTGTACTCGTACACATTATGTAATTCCTGTACAGGGGGAGGATATTTTAATTGGAAGTCACTGTCTGGAATCGGCGGATAAACACGATATTGCAGTCCTGTGTTGTTAAGAACGATGCAGTGTTCCTGGCACTGCAATATCGAACCATTAAATCTAATCATTACTCTGGCAGGCGTGAAATATTAACTGATATTTCGAGCTCTGAAGCATCCAATATGGATTAATTGTTAGATATCTGTCTCATTTACTGCAGAGGACTTCCGTCACAGCTCAGTTACAGACAGCACTGACAAAATTAGAAGTCGACAAGTGACAGGCTCCCCGTTCCATGAATGTGCTGTTTCTTGGTATTCCCAGATAACAAGAGCGAATACGTCACTTCTGCCAGAGTGGTATAACTAAGGATATGTGGCAGTGGAGCAGTGACAAAATGTTTTTGAAGTTTTGAGATGCTTTATATGATGGGGCTACCACGTTGGAGTTTTTGCAGGTACCTGGAGAACTGTATTTTACCAAAGTGTGTCATGAAGATACTCAAAGTTGTAAGTTATGTGATGGTGCCAAATGAAAGTTCACGGGTTAAGAGGGAATGTGATGTTACTTCAATGATTATAATAGCGAGTCAAACTTATACAGATCCTGCTGGACCAAGACCACTTATCAGTTTGACGTTGCACCTACTGTGTGGTCAGCGTGACGGATTGCCGTCCTACGTGACTGGGTTCGATTCCCGGCTGGGTCGGGGATTTTCTCCGCTCGCGGACTGGGTGTTGTGCTGTCTTCACCATCATTTCATCCCCATCCGGCGCGCAGGTTGCCCAATGTGGCGTCGAATGTAATAAGAGCTGCACCAAGGCGACCGGACCTGCCCCGCAAGGGGCCTCCCGGCCAATGACGCCAAACGCTCATTTTCACTGATTCGATCGGAAAGGGTGTCATAAAGTCTTTGTATCCTCTCCTAAGGCAAGGGACCCACAACTGCTGTTACTGGTCTCTAATATCCTCGGTACTGGCTCTGGAACGGAATTGACGTCCGAGCTGGTCCCACATATGTTATATCGGGGACAGATCTGGGGACCATGATTTCCTTGGAAGTACCTAAACATCCCGCAGGTACTTCATAGACACATACATGTTTCGACGACAATAGTCCTGTTGAAAAATGGCACTACGACACTGCCACGTGAAGGGCAACGTATGAGGGCACAGGATGTCCATGAGATACCATTGTGCCATCAGAGTACCATTACCAGCTGTATTCTGAAGTCATATCCTATGGCCACCGCACATGTTAACATTTGTAACACTGCTGAGAGTCTCCAAATCACTGGAAGAATAGGACTTTTTCCCAGGTCTCCGCCATAACCACCGACGATGGTCGTAAATAGGGAAGCAAAGCGAGAAAAAAGTAATTTTATGAGGAATAGCCAAGCCCTTAAGTAAGCAGCAGGAACCGAGACGGGGCTATGTACTTACTTGCATCGGTGGGGTGGGGGGCCTTCCAGGAAGCGGATACGGCCAAAGATGAGTCTTGTGCCTCTCGCGTACCGCCCTGTGGACTACAACAGCTTCCGGGTACATACGTCGAGACAATCAAGACCGGATATCAGAAGGTCATGTGATCTGAACATGCAGTGGAATGTTCTCGAAGGAAAACAAGGGTGACGCAGGTGACGCACGTCACTGGGGAGTATTTATAGTGGAAGTTGTAGCGACCCAACGGTCAGTCGGAGTAATTTGGATTTGGAGTCGGTTTCAGTCCGTTAATCGTCTTGTCGCGATTCTTCGGTAGCGAAGAATGTGGAAGAAACATTACTATGTGACGGAGTAGGAGTAGGAGCTAGTAGCAGTTCAATAGAGTGCCTCAGATTGTCATTTTGTAACACTAAACCTCTCTATGGAATTTACAACCACTCCTTACTCGTAACGTATCAAGTTCCTTAACTGACAAAAACCAATCGGCAGTTGCTTATTGTCTTCATTGTTCAGGCACTTTAGCAGATGCTGGCGGATCCACGAGCCCTCCACATCGCTCCACAGTCACTGGTAATTGTCCTGCTTTCATCTCCCTCTCCAGGACCCGACATCGGGGCAACCACAAGTTTTGGTGCTAGGTGTGGGGCACTTGAGTCAAATAATTAACAATCCACATAGTAGAACAGATTGGTCATACAGTTGACCCTATTAATGGACAACGAGCCGCAGTTACGGATTGTTGTAGAGTTCGAGTTAATGGAATGGGAAGAACAAGGGAATTTTCGTAAAATCTCGGCCAGAAGTAAGATACAGACTAACGGCTTTCAGACTTACAACTAAAAAAAAAAAAAATTCGAAATTTGTGGTAAGAGTCTATGGTACCAAACTTCGAGGTCACCGGTCCCAAGGCTTACACGCTACGTAATCTAACTTAAACTAACTTACGCTAAGGATAACACACACACACATGTCCGAGATGTCCTAGGGAGGTCATGAACCTCCGTCGAGGGGAGGGGTGGGGGGTGGGGGGGGAGGAGCCGCTCGAACCGTGGCAAGGCGCCCAAGACCGCGCTCTTTTACAACTGAGAAGCAGCTTTCACGAGTAGCAGCGCAGGTCTTCATGAGTAGCAAGGCAGACCTTCACGAGTAGCACTGCACGATTCACTAGGCAGAGGACTACAGCCTAGCAACCTGAAGTGCTATCCCCGGGCACGTCTTGCAGCAACACCAAGAGGCACGGAGCAACAAAACAAGACAGCCTCTCCACAGCAGGGATTAGTGAGCAACCAGCAAAATGTCACTGGAAAACCACTTCCAAACCGCCACACAATCAGCCTCTCAAAGACAGTAGGGAAGAGTCCTACAGTACTGATCACCTTAACCTTTTCACTTGCAAAATGTGAGATACTTAAAAATTTGAGAATTTAATTCAATAATCTGGTACTTAGACTAATGCCTTATGGATGTACATGTATGATTTCCCTGAAATTTTACAAAAGTGACAGGTCATTTAGAAGTAAAAAAAGGTGGTTTTTCAGTCAGTACCAAAATTGTCTTCCAGTACTGGCCAGTGCCTCTACAGGAAGATTTTCAGGCATTATTGGTAGCTAACATCACAGAATTAAACTCATTGTTATATGAACAAAATTCTGTTCACTTATTGCAATGATCACAAATAAAATACAATGTACTTTCCTGATCTACACAACCAACATGTGGCCACTCTTTGCATTTAGAGCACCGTACCCATGCTTCTTCAAGCGATTCACAGCATATTACACATACTGTGCTCTCGTCCGTTGTTAGAGTGTCCCCACCAAATTCCACCTTCTTTTGACACTTCCTATTTGTTGCATCCTTATTTGAACTATTTACTTGTTCGCTTCTGTTACTTGCATCTGATGTTTCTCTGTTGAGCGCTTCACCTGACTTCAAGTCACGTTCTGCTTCCTTTTCTTTGCTCTCTGTCTTTTATTCAATCATCTGAAGTGTTCCTCGGGGCATGGAAAGACTCAGCTGCCTGCCTTGCTATCGTTTCCCCTGATATTACTTGATTTATTGCCATCCTCATATTCTCTTCAGCCCATTTTCGTTTCATTTTCTCCTTATTCTCAACCATTTCACTCTGGAAAGTGAAGGGAAAGAGTTATTATTTTCGCCCTAACAATTTGAATGGTCGGTACTGAAAGACAACTCGCCGTCTAATACCGTACGACGATCATGCAACAAAAACGAAACCGGCTGCGTATTGTTTAATACACAATGGCTTGAAAGTTTTACAGCTGCAGTATCCTTAAACAATAAAATTAAGACAAATGTAAAAATAAATTCAATTACTCACCTCTTAAATGCAGAACAAAATGCCCTACCTATCATGAGTGGGATAATGGCATCTTTTAGCTCACACCTTCTATGTGCTACCACCTATTACTAGAAAAGAAAACGAGAGGTGGACAGTACTGTAAGACGGTCGGTACTGTAGGACTCTCCCCTATGTAACTTATCCCAAAAATTTGATAGGAGACGAGATGATTTTATTGAGTTCCTAGATGCACTTGAGGTTATTGATCCCACTTCCTGTGATCTACTGTTAAAACTTGTAAAGACAAAAATCGTAGGCACCACAAAGGCAAAAATGTTATCTAGAGACAGAACTACTACCTGGCCATTAAGTCTCACCAGGAAACACTAATTCGAAAAGGTAACTTTCAGCTTCCCCCTGAACAAACGAGCAGTACACAGTATATGATACATTTGCCAATAAACCCATGAAATGTTCTAATTCTGGAATGCTGGGCCATACATTAAGGGACTGCAAGAATGCATGAGCTGTTTGCACAGAAGAAGCAAATCTGGGAAATTAAAAGAGCACACATTCTATGGATACAAAATTGTGTAAGAGGAATGGGGCCATTCCATATCTAGTACAGAGAAATGTACAATGTGCAACTTACCAGAATATTCCAAACCTTACACTGAATACCAAGACGTGGTATGCTTTAAGTGTAACCAAAGGGGACCCTATGCTCAACAATGTCGGAAGAGCCCAGTAGGAGAACAAAGACAGTAGGGGTCTCCGAATTAACTACTGAGACCTTGCACAGGTAGGAGGACGGCAGCAGCAGGCTGTCTTTGTTCTTGCAGCTGTCTCTGCTTACATGGCCTGCAATGAGCACCCACCGCTGTGGGCAGGCACTTTTGATCCCAGCAGTACCTCTGCTGACAGTTTGCGGCAGGTCATAATGTCCCAGGGGACTTCCGCTGCCGGCGGCTCAGTTTTTTGGACATCGGTGGAACACCTACACACTGACCACTTGAACTAGGGAAACACATGCATCTAAAATATTATGAGCAAAGTGCGTCGTCTTCTTCTCGCTAAAACCACCAAGCTTATTTCCCAGAACGAAACAGGTGGCCTCTGACCTGTAGAAACCTACAGCAGGTGGTTCAGAGACATTCCTCAGCTTGTAAAAATCCCTCCTATCCTTCTGGAAACACCTGTATGTTTGAATGTCACTGGGGGGACACCAAGACATTGAACAGTATGCTTCCTGTCTTCCCACCTGCAAACCAAAACTTTCTGAGATGCGTTTTCGAGATATTCTGGAGAGGCCAGTGCTATGAACACTAGCAAAATACAGTACCTGTCTAAAGTCCACCCCATCCCAAATGTGTATGAGCCTGCAGACCTGGGTTTCCATAGGTCCTGGGGACCCACTGCTCATAATGCCCTCTTATGTGCTGCAACAATGCCAATGAATGAAGTGCTTCCTGGAAGGGTGTACCTTATCGCTCCTTAGTACTTCTGCAGCCCACTTCCTTGTGCATTGATTCGTCCTGACTACTGTCTTAAACTACTCTTCATCGTTATGAAAGTGAGATCTGAATCTGTATCTGCCCCTGGGTACACCTTACAATCCGATATCCAATTCTGGGATATCTGTCCGAGTGTGGTGTAATCTAACTGGAATCCTTCTGTACCTCTTGGCCTTTTCCAAATATACCTCCTCCTCTGGTAATTCTTGAATGGAGTATTCGCTGTTAGCATCTGAAATTCATTGCAAATCTCAATTAGCCTTTTCCCCCTCTCATTCCTCTTACCAAACCCATATTCTCTAGTGCCACTTTCTTCTATTTCCTCCCCTATAATCACATTCCAATACCCCACGACTATAAGTTGTTCACCTCTGTTTATGTACTGTATTACCCAGTGAATAAACTCACATACTTTCTCTCGTCATAAAGTACAAAACGAGGGTTGCCTTGCCTTCAGCTACCTAGTTTCAACTACTTTTCAAGGTCATCCAACTACCCACCTCTGATACACGCAGATCATCTAAATTAGAATTTTTTTATTTTTGGTTGGATAGATAGAATCTGAAAATAAATATTCTTGCACAAAATCTTTGTTACTTTCTACAGATACATTTAAACACAGAAAACAACTTTTTCTTTATTTTTGGTTGGTGTACTTTTAATAAAATCCACCTTAATTTTTATCTTATAATTTAAATCTACATTGAACTCTTCTAATTCTTTCAGCAATCAGTAATTTGATAGGTGCAAACGAGGTATGTTCTCGAATTCCAATACAAATCTAAGTTTTTTCCTGTAATCTATCTCTTTCACGGCTTTGACAGGTAGCTCTGTTCCTTCCAGCAGTTTTTCTAGAAGAAAGCCTTCAGTGATTTTAATCTTGCCTCTTATTTCTTGCATAATACTCTTGTTACAAAACTCCACATCTTCTGGGGGTGTATGCTACCAGCTCTTCTGCCACACATTCTTGGGGAATTTCTGTATAGAACTTTATGTTTACGACTTTGGCAAACGAGTGGTAATTAAATGTTTTTATGCCGTTGGTTTTACGCTCTGCAAACGGTTTTTCTGCTGCTAGGGGCACATCATCCAGTTCAGCACACTTAGATACAATGTAACCATTCTTTTTAAGCAGACCCAGGTGGGAATCGAGCTTTATTAACAGATTTTTCGTGTGACCTTTAATGTAGTAAACCTGCTCCAATCCATCCTCTTCTACCAGGACTTCAAAATATGGCCACTTACCAGTGCTATAACAGGAAATGCAGATATCTTACATTCACCAGTGGTAGCCAGATTTCGTCACACACACACTTTGTTGAAAGCAATATGTAAACCTGGGCTGAACATTTGCAATTTGTTCTTCCTTTCCTGATTTCAGTTTATATTCTTCCTTCATGACAGTTTTCATCGCCATTTACTCCAGTTTTCGTGTTTTGGCTTCGACTTCTTCTATTTCCAGTTTTCTTTCTTGTACATTTAATACAAAATTGCACTTCAATTTGTAATTACTTTTAGGAAGAATGGTTTAAGTCTATTTGATACAGTGGTTCCTTTTCTTAATAATTGTGATATAACATTATTTCTAGTAACCTGTCCCAATTTGGCGATATCTGTATCCGACGACATTGTGGAGAACGACCTCCTGGATTGAGAGAAATATGTTTCTCCTGCTGTAATATAGCACTTCTGTGTAATACTTACCTTGTGTTTGTTGGAGTCAGTGTTAAGAGTCTCCATATAGTTTACAGGTAGGTAATTAAAACTGTATCCAGGCAGAGCATAGGTCTTAAGATTATCTCGCTCTTTAAAGTCTGGCAGAATTTCTTGCACACTAGTCAAATTTTTGGTATTCATCACCCCAGTAGACAAACTGCAGAACGTTGTTAAACACCACAAAGCAGCTGTTCTGTAAAGTATTAGTTACCTGACACAAAATGGATGTGATTGGCACAGAGTACAGTGGAATATATTTTAAATACTATTTATTGAGTTTAAAACACTAAAATAGTTTTGCATGGGGTTATGAGCAGCAGGTCCCCAGGACCTAGGGATACCGAGGTCTGCAGGCTCATACATATTTGGGATGGGGTGGTCTGCGGACAGGTACTGTATTTTGCTAGTGTTCATAGCATTGACCTCTCCAGCGTATCTCAAAACACATCTCAGAACGTTTTGGTTTGCAGATGGGAAGACAGGGAGCATACTGTTCAACGTCCTGGTGTCCCCCCAGTGACACTTAAGCACACAGGTGTTTCCAGAAGGATGGTAGGGTTTTTTACAATCTGAGGAATGTCTCTGAACCACCTACTATAGGTTTCTACAGCCCAGAGGCAACCTGTTTCATTCTGGGAAATACGGTTGGTGGTCTTTGCGAGAAGAGAAGACACACTTTGTTCACAATATTTTAGATGCACTGTGTTTCCCTAGTTCAGGTGGTCAGGGTGTAGGTGTCCCACAGATGTCCTGGAGCTGCTAGTCAACAACAAAGCAAGCTGCCGTCAGCGAAAGTCCGCTGGGACATTATGACCTGCCGCAAACTACCATCAGGGCTATTGCTGGTGCTGAAAACTGTCAACAGAGCTGCTGCTGGGATCAAAAGTGCCTACCTACTGCGGTGGGTGCTCAGCGCAGGTCGCACCAACAAAGACAACAGTGAGAACAAAGAAGGACGCCGTTGTCAGCCTCCTGTCTGTGTGACGCCTTAGTAGTTAACATGGTGACCACTAGATAGTGGGAGCTTGCAGTCTGAGCTTCTGCCACCACATATGTTACTTCCAACTGCTACCGCTTAATGCATGAGCAGCATGCATAGGCCCAAGTGCCCTGCTGCAGGCAGTGGCAACGTGCTGCAGCAGGCAGATGTAGGGGGGCTATGTGCTCCCAGTGCTCAGCACATGTTCGATGCCCACTGAAGTTGCAAGTGTGTGATCTTTAGACTCCATTTGCGGTATGTAGGAGTGTCTAGCTGTATTGGACCACCATTTTTGGCGATATGCTTAGTTGTGTGTGTTGGATCTATAGCTGTACATATGGATGTTTATGAGTTTTATGAGTACAAAATAACCATTGGTTCAGTCATTCTGACACACGAGAGAGCACCATTCTTAGTCCAAATAAGTTTGTAACAGTAGAATGCTGTAAAAAAAGGGATAGGTCTCCAGATTTCACCCTGAGTGGTGCATCGTCACACATTGATGTGGTAGATAGCGTCTGACCAACACTGTAAGTGTGTGGAGGAGAAAGCGATTAGTTATGCTCTGTAGTCATCTGAGCATCGATGTACAGCATTGCACGACATACCCTCTCACATTCCAACTGAGTGAACCGCACCTTAACACCTTTCATCACATTCTTAATTTCCATCACTGCACGTCATTTAGAAGCTGCTTTTATGCCTGTGTTCATATGCTTTGATCCACCAACAGTTAACTTACATGTAGATGTGAGCAGCAGTATTTGCCCACTGGGAGCAGTTAGTATCTTCTCATCCACTGCATTCACACTCTGTCCTTGGGGTAAAACTGGAATGTTCCACTGTTCAATGAATGGTGCACATATTGGAGTGCAGTTCTGACCTGTGCAATACTGTTTGAAGCCCTCGTTGCACTGCTGATGCTGCTCAGCAGGTTGTGGCTGCTGAAACTGAAAGCCTCTGGCGCAATCCTGCGGCTTGTGGACAGGTATATCTGTTCTCTGTATATCTGTGCTCTGCTGCTGCTGCTGCTGTCGTGTGTCTTTATTACACAAATCGATGAGTGGCACAGACAATAGTAGCTCCTTGTCCTGATCCAACATGCCAACTTGTTCCATTACAGGATCAGACATTTACAGGTCGCTGCCTTTGGTGCAGGTCATGAAAAGCTGGAGGTCACTGCTGAAGGTCTCGAAAAGCTGCAGGTCGCCGTCGCTGCAGGTCCCTGTTGTGCTGCTGAACAAGGAAGAAGAACTGATACATGTAATAGTGATAGCAACTACATACATAAACGTGGCATAGATAGACATAATATTCCTAAGCAAGGGGTACTTATTCTTACGCTTCTTCCTATTCTGTTGGTAGGCGCTGGACAATCTCAGTTGCAGCTGGTGTGTCATGTTCTTCCACTAACTGCAGTTGTAACTGGTGAGGTACCACGCTAGCCTTACATCCCCAGTGTTGCCAAATCGCGTAGTGGGGTCTCACTTAGGCATTAGTTGGTGAGGGACTGTGGAAGAGGATGCGTCACTGCAACGCCGTCTGTTTGGCTGCAGAGGGAACCGTTGTTAGTTTAGTATACTACTACTATCGGTGAGATGCCCTCCACACAATTTAGCACCTAACAGAATATCACTTACCTGCTGCATTTCTGGCAATCACCTCTTGTGTAGTGGAAGAGAGAGACTGACTAGTCATTTCAAACAAGGTTGGCAGTTCGAGCACAAGCAACTATCTGTATCACTTGTGAAATGCATTTTCAAGAAATCCTGCTACATCACCATTATTTGCTGAAAAGTATTCTCTTTACACTCCTCCATTATCATTTCCACCCAATTCCCATGTAGTAAGCTATGGATGCAGCCCTCAGCTGAGTGCTTACCGGTAATACAGTTATAAAAATCCTCTATGTCAAGTCACCAATGCCTTATCAATTGAGCACACTGTGCCCACACAACTGCTTCCACACCAGCAGCTCAGCACAGACTGAGCTTTTCCCTCCAATTCGAGGTGGAGGAGGGTCAAGGAGAGGGGTATGGGGGGGGGGGGAGGAGTGCCGGCATTCGACAAGGTGGCAAGAGCTGGGGATTCCCCAGTTCTTGATGTCAGTGACAAATTTGGTGGGAACGAATAGGAATGCTTCTACAGGACAGTGTGCTGAGGAAAACCCAGGTCTGTGGGTTCATACACATTTGGGATAGGGTGCTCTGCAGACAGGTATTTTGCTATTGTTCATTGGGTTGCCTTTCTGACGTATCTCGAAAACACATCACAGAACATTTCGGTCAGTAGGTGGGATAGGAAGCACTCCATTGTTTGTTGGTGTTTCAGTTGGTCAGTGGCACTGAAAAGGGCACATGCCCTTCCAGGAAGCACTTCATTCATTGTCAATGAAATATCCTGGTATTTTCCCCTGCTGACTTTTAAATGCCCAGTCGTGCCAAGAAGAATAGGACACTGGACAAGCTGAGGAATGTCTCTGAACCATCTGCTACTTATTTTTGCAAGCCAGAGACTGCTTTTTTCGTTCTGGGAAATATACTTTGTGGCCTTTGTCAGAAGACTGGAGGCACTTCATTCGTAATGTTTTAGATGCACTGTTTCTCCCCAGCTCAGGGGGTCAGTGTTCAGGTGTTCCACAGATGTCACAGAGCTGCCAGTCAACAACAAAGCAAGCCGCTGCTTTGGAATTATAACGTGCCGCAAGCTATCGACAGAGCTGCCACTGGGATCAAAAGTGGCCGCCTGCAGCGGTGGGCACTCAGCACAGGCCACACAAACAAAGACAGCTGGGAGAACAAAGATGGCTTGCAGCTGTCAGCTGCCTATCCCTGAAAGGCCTTAGTAGTTAATGCAGAGAGTGCTAAATGACAGGAGCATGCAGTCTGAGTGCCAGTCACCATGCACAGTAGTTCCAAGAGCCGCCACTTGGCGCATGAGTGGCACATGCAAGCCCAAAAGTGCAGGCTACAGTAAGTGACCAGCCACCACAATGAGCAGGCGTAAGAAGGCTATCTGCTCCCACTGCTCAGCCCTCGTTTGATGCCCACAGAAGGTGCAAATGTGCGAACTTAAGAATTCATTGATAAATGTAAATGTCATGTGACAAGGGTAGACTATTCGCCGGGAGAAAGTCTTTCGATATGACGCCACTTCGGCGACTTGCACGTCGATGAGGATGAAATGATGATGATTAGAACAACACAACACCCAGTTCCTGAGTGGAGAAAATCTGCGACCCAGTCGGGAATCGAACCTGGGCCCTTAGGATTTACATTCTTTCACGCTGACCACTCAGCTACCAGGGGTGGAAACTCCATTCGTGATACATAGGAGTGTCTCAGTGATGTTCTTTACGACTGATAGTTGTCTTTGGCCACCATCTATTGTGATTGGCGGCGAGCCCATCCCTCAGTAAATGTTGCCGGCCAGGCCCATAGCCATACAGGGCACACAGAGCAGCCCCTAGTCGAGACAGGTCTCCAGCAGGACAATGCCACTATACCTGCATTGGCGCCAGCCGAAGACTGGGCTGAGGGCAACAGACTGAAAGAACACGTCTACACAGTGGAGTCGTAAATGAGGCGTTTTGTGCAGAGCCACGTGTAATAAAAATTTACGAGTTTTTGTATCTGCCGATACTGCAGATAGGTGTGTGACTCACTTCCATCAGCCTCCTCGGTTGTATAAGAAACTTCGCCATCTGAAAAACGTTTAGAGATAGAATCTTTATTAGCTTCATAGCTAGGACTAACGTGCTCCAAGGCACAGGAAATTTAGATAAAGATCTTTAAGATTGTATCTGTTCGCTTGTTGCTGTGGGAAGCGACACGATTTCAGAGAAAAACATCTTCTCCCTCTGCAAAAACTTAAAAAGCCAGTAATTGGCGGTTTCTTTATTTCTCAGAGATGCAGGTTCCTTAACTCTTGTGCTGGTTCGACATGAGTTAGTGCTGTCGTGTAGGAGGGGAGACTTAGCGCCTCTAAAGCCCTGTGATTGGCTCAAGACCGGATGAAGGTGGTGTCGATCTGTACACTTTGGGTAAAAACGGATTTTTTTTTATCTGAACAGGTGCGAGGCACTCGAGTTCTGGACTTCGGTCTGGAAGTGATCTTCTAGTCGAAGCTCTGGCATGTGTGGCTGGTGGTTGAGACCTTTCCTGAGACTGACTTTACTTCCAAGTAGTTAGACTGGAGAGCCTGTGGTGAAGTTCTTACTGTACCGACAGTGTGACTTCAAACATCTTGGACTACTCATTTGTTGAGGGCACACTTATTCGTTTTTGGTTTACCAGTCTTGACGTTTGGTATCCTTGTGCACTCTGTCGTATAAGTGAGCCAAATTGGTCCTTGGTACGAACAGTGAATGGGTGTGTCACACACTGAAATGTACGGTGATTTCAGGGCTCTGGTAGAGCGTACATTGCGATCCGTCTGCCTGATCGCTAGGCCGTGAGATTTTGCATTTCTTTCGTGGCCGCGTTCGATTCACAGGTGCCGCCTTACGCCTTGCGTCTGCCGTACACATCTCGCCAGCTACAAGTTACATCGCTGCACGAAGCAAACAGGGTTACGTACTGCTGCTCCAGCCTTGTCAGGGCATGCAGATCTCAATCGCCACTTGCTCTTAGCTGCACCTATATAGACTTCTATAGATTATCAACCGAAGTCTGCTCAGCATCAGATCAATTCAGATTGCGTTATCCACGTTTTTAGGGCCAGAGTACTTGACTCACTTCTGCCACCCAGGATCCTTGTCCATTGTTCTCTTAACCCAACTGTTAGTTGTTTACTGTATTCAATCAATAGCTATAATTTATGTCTGCTTTTCTTTATAAAAATAAATGTTGATAGTACATTTTACCAAATTCTCAACCATTTTATGTAGTCAGCACCACGGGTTAACTTTCATTGTGGCGTCACATGCCAGGATAGCTTTCATTGTGGCGTACCCTGCCAGGATCTCGGATTGATGGCACTTTCTGTGACCGTCAGAACTTGTTGCCAAGCGTAGTCATTCAGTTTTATGTCCCTTGTGCAGAATTTTGAATTGATGGCACCTTCTGTGACCGTCAGATCGTATATAGTGTTGCATAGTGAGATTTTTGTTCCCCGTGTTTAATATGGTGCACTGGGTTGAATAGATTCGCATTGCTGCAGCCTAGACATAGTACTAATATTTAATTATTGAATGTGTGTATTTTCATGTTGTGGTTGTGACTTCTGTGTCACTTGATTGATTGTTTCTGACGGCGAACGGTGTTGTGCTGATTTGTTAGAATAGATTGTGATTTTTGTTTGTTAGCATAGACAAGCGTGCTGTTATTTGAATTCGTTGTCAGGAACGAGGAATCAGTAGCTCACGTGAGGGTAATTTAGAGTAGAACCTGTGTGGCATAGTAATGTGTAGTGTTTAAATTCGTTTGGGTCAGAATTAGAGTGCATGCTTACCAGAAGCAAGGCACGTTTGCTACAGAGTAGCGGAAGTAATTGTGTTTTGTTAACCATGGATCCACGTCAGATTATTAGCGGTGACCAGACAGATATTACGCAGGATTCTCAGGTAAATGCAGTTGCAGACTGGGCAGAAATGTCGAATGTAGAACCTGCAGAGTATGACGACATGTCTCAGTCAGCCGGCCGAAGTGGCCGAGTGGTTCTAGGCGCTACAGTCTGGAACCGCGAGATCGCTACGGTCGCAGGTTCGAATCCTGCCTCGGGCATGGATGTGTGTGATGTCCTAGGTTAGCTAGGTTTAAGTAGTTCTAAGTTCTAGGGGACTGATGACCTCAGACGTTAAGTCCCATAGTGCTCAGAGCCATTTTGAACCATTTTTTGTCTCAGTCAGGTGACGAAAGTGAACGGGAGGCCGCAGCAGAACGAAATGTAGGCGCTGCTGGTACGAGACGCACCATCAGTGAAACTGGCAGACCAGAATCACCTACGAAACGTCACAGAATGACAGAATCTCATTCATCTAGTCCGGAAGGTGTAGATCTCAGTTTGAGACCCTCATGCAATCCATGCAAGAGGCAGAAAGGAAGAGACAAGAGGCAGAGAAAAAGAGACGGGAGGAAGAGGAGGAAAGACACAAATTAGTCATAGGAACGGTCACAGACGGAATAGATAGAGTCAAGAAAGAGATCGCAGGAATCCAAGAAGAACTAGAGAATGTCAAGACAGTAGAAACCCGTGAGGTGGCGGACCAGGCGAAGTGCGATGCCAAAACAGCGCGATTGGTAGCGCAAATAGCACGAAAGGACGTATCAGTCGCCAAAGAACAAGTTAAACTGGCAAGAACTGAGGTGTGCAAGACAAAAAAGGCTCTTGCAATTCTCCGAAAGCAAGGAAAACAAACAGTTCAAGAAAGGCAGGAAAAAATGAGTGAGGCGACGAAGCGAATTGAACAGATAGAAATCAAACAGGCCGAAATCTCTGAAGTTAAAGATCCACAGGCCCAAGTCGCCGCGCAACAAAACGAGTTGGCTAAGGACGTTCGGCAGTCACATGAGCGGGCAGCGCAACTGCAAGCACAAACTCGTCCGGTAGAGCGCCATCGAGAGGATGTTTGGCGACTCTCCGAACCGCTATATGACGATGCACATGGGCGAATGCAGCAGGAATATGCTCCTGCCGTGGCGGAACGTAAATAGAAAATGCTCCGTCGGTACCACGCAGCATCTCAGAGACCGAGCCGGAAAACAATTCTACAACTCTACAAAGGTCAGAAAAGTTATTACGTGAAACTGACAACACGGGGGGACACCATAACAGTGCACGAGGGTCGTATGGGCACGGATACATGGAATCACGAGCTGCAGACGAGAGGGAAAATTCGTATGGCGGATACGTCGAACCTTTCGACCAAAAACTTTTCTTGACCATCCAGAATTTTCAAGTCTACAAGGAGGCAAACAACACATTACATTCAAGGACCTGGATGGCACAATACTATCACGTGCTACCAGAATCTTGGCCACTGAAGTGCAAGTCCAGTTTATCTATGGTTTATTAGAAGGGTCGACTGCAGAACATACGCGCGTAGTTGCGGAGAGTTGTCGCTTCTACCAAGAATTTAAGGACGCATTCCTTAGCACATATTGGTCACACAGGAGAGGATAAAACAGAAGATCATGTTAGGAAAGGACTTAGAAGCGTCAGGATTCCGCAGTCCTGTCAAATTCTGAATCCCTGGTCAAGAAGAACCGATTCTTGGATCAACCGTACTGTCCCAAAGAAATTACAAGGAACTGCTACATTAAATTATCTTTACGTTACCAGCTACTGCTCATCCGTAGATGCAGCGATTCAATCAAAGCTTTCAAGAGCGCGCTGTGCGAACTCGAGTACGTGAATGAAATTCACAATTCGCGGGATAAAAATAGAAATAATGACCGTAACTGGCCAGATTTGCCAGAGAGGAATGACAATGGACGAAATAGGTGAAAACGTCGATCGAATCGAAAGCAAAATTCAAACTTCGGAGTAACCAGCCATCATGGGAAAATAGAAGACAAGGAAATTATGATCATAACAACAACAACAACTACCGACGAAACGGAAACTGGAGAGAGCAACAGAACTCGAACCAGGGCCAACAGGATTCTAGGAAACAACAACAAAGCAATAGCAGAACATGCAACGGAATGACCAACGTAGTTAATATGTGGAATTGAGGCCACCTAACTCATCGCAGGGGTCACGCAGAGAAAATTCAAACAGGAATTGACACACAGACGCTGCGGACTCAGCTCGAAACAATGCCGCAGAAACTATCGGAACGAGCGATATTAACCTGTTAAGAGTACTAAGACACAAGAGAACTGCAACGGGAAGAAAAAGTGCAGATGTAAATAGTCTCCACGGACGACTTGTTTAACGCAATTTAAAGTTGATATTGTGTTGCTTAGCGTTATTTTCCATTTGTTGTATTTCGGTGCTATTTTGTTTGTTCGTCATTTCCATTAGTTTTCAGCATGATCCTTTTTGAACGTGGTCAAATGAGTTGCGTATTTGTGACATCTTCACGCCAAAATTTACTGGAAGGTGTCAGACTGAATTAAAATTTCGTTGCCAGTTATATGTAATCACCAGTTGGCACTTTTTGTGACATACCAAACCAGGCACGTTGCAGTACTGAGTACTCCAAACAACTTAATACTGCTATTATCTCTTTGGGCCTCACAATTGTTGTCTGATTTCCGCAATTGAGTGTCGTACTCTGTCATAGCATTCTCGTAGAAGAGCCTTCAGAATCATCACCATGGTCGATGAAATTGTTTCTGTTTACTTTCCGTGGTTTCTTGTACACTGTCGAAGGGACGGATGTACGTCACTTTATGTTTTTCATGGTGTCTAGACGGCCAATCATGCCACAGAGCATGTGCGTCTCGATTTTCGGATGTGTTTCGTATGGTGTTAGCAATCCACGCTTTAGGCGTGTGTCGACGCTAAGACTCGTTGTGATATGAGCCATCGCCTGTCGTGCGACCTAGCTTTTTCAAAATAGTTCAAATGGCTCTGAGCACTACTTAAACCTAACTAACCTAAGGACATCGCACACATCCATGCCCGAGGCAGGATTCGAGTCTGCGACCGTAGGGGTCGCGCGGTTCCAGACTGAAGGGCCTAGAACCGCTCGGTCACAGCGGCCGGCACCTAGCCTGTGTCGTGGTGGAATTTTGCCAGCGCCATGTGAGCGCCGTCGGCGAAATATTGTGTATGAGGAATTAGCACGGACAAGTGCAAGTCATTGTAGAGTGGCGAACCCCAGACCCGGATATAAGAAGCAGAAACGAAATGATTGACCATAGATGAGAGTTAAATTAGAAAAATATTTATATATAGGTATAAATAATGCATAATGCTCGTGTTTCATTTCAGCAGTCGACGCTAAGACTCGTTGTGATATGAGCCATCGCCTGTCGTGCGACCTAGCCTTTTCAAAATGGTTCAAATGGCTCTGAGCACTACTTAAACCTAACTAACCTAAGGACATCGCACACATCCATGCCCGAGGCAGGATTCGAGTCTGCGACCGTAGTGGTCGCGCGGTTCCAGACTGAAGGGCCTAGAACCGCTCGGCCACAGCGGCCGGCACCTAGCCTGTGTCGTGGTGGAATTATGCCAGCGTCATGTGAGCGCCACGGCGAAATATTGTGTATGAGGAATTAGCACGGACAAGTGCAAGTCATTGTAGAGTGGCGAACTCCAGACCCGGATATAAGAAGCAGAAACGAAATGATTGACCATGGATGAGAGTTAAATTAGAAAAATATTTATATATAGGTATAAATAATGCATAATGCTCGTGTTTCATTTCAGCAGCAGCGATCCTGACAGAGGAGACAGGAAGCATCCTTGTGCTACATACGCCGGCCGGAGTGGCCGAGCCGTTCTAGGCGCTTCAGTCTGGAACCGCACGACCGCTAGGTCGCAGGTTCGAATCCTACCTCGGGCATGGATGTGTGTGATGTCCTTAGGTTAGTTAGGTTTAATAAGTTCTAAGTTCTAGGGGACTGATAACCTCAGAAGTTAAGTCCCATAGTGCTCAGAGCCATTTGCACCATTTTTTGTACTACGTACAATTACGTGTACACAGTCATGAAATTCCACTTCAAAGTTTTCAGCCAAATCACCAGCGCCTGAGTGAGTAGACGCACTTCCTGGCCACTTCAGCGTCAGCAGACAACACCACCGGACATCGGAAAATAAAAGAGGAGTATACAAGGAATAAAAAGCATGAAAATTCGCTTCGGTAGTATTAACAAAAGCATAGGGTAGTACAATAAGTTAGTGTTTAGTATTGGGAGAAGTCTGCACGTTTGTTGGAGGTATAGAGGTAGCCCCAGCGTAAAATTAGTGTGCATGACACGAGGAGTACTAACCAAGAAACTAACAAAAACACGTGCACACACAAACAATGACACCTCACTCCACATAATTTACATCCATACAACGTTAACAGGGCCCTGCAGGCATTAAATTTATTTTTGGATTTATGTCCTTAGTAATAAATGTTGTTGTTGTTGTCTGATGCAGCTCTCCTTGCTACTCTATCCTGTGCAAGCTTCTTCATCTCCCAGTACCTACTGCAGCCTACATCCCTCTGAATCTGCTTAGTGTATTCATCTCTTGGTCTCCCTCTACGATTTTTACCCTCCACGCTGCCCTCCAATACTAAATTGGTGATCCCTCGATGTCTCAGAACATGTCCTACCAACCGATCCCTTCTTCTAGTCAAGTTGTGCCACAAACTCCTCTTCTCCCCAATTCTATTCAATACCTCCTCATTAGTTATGTGATATACCCATCTAATCTTCAGCTTTCTTCTGTAGCACCACATTTCGAAAGCTTCTATTCTCTTCTTGTCCAAACTATTTATCGTCCATGTTTCACTTCCATACATGGCTACACTCCATACAAATACTTTCAGAAACGACTTCCTGAAATTAAATCTATACTCGATGTTAATAAATTTCTCTTCTTCAGAAACGCTTTCCTTGCCATTGCCAGTCTACATTTTATATCCTCTCTACTTTGGCCATCATCAGTTATTTTGCTCCCCAAATAGCAAAACTCCTTTACTACTTTAAGTGTCTCATTTCCTAATCTAATTCCCTCAACATCACCCGACTTAATTCGACTACATTCCATTATCATCGTTTTGCTTTCGTTGATGTTCATCTTATACCCTCCTTTCAAGACACTGTCCATTCCGTTTAACTGCTCTTCCAAGTCCTTTGCTGTCTCTGACAGAATTACAATGTCATCGGCGGATCTCAAAGTTTTTATTTCTTCTCCATAGATTTTAATACCTACTCTGAACTTTTCTTTTGTTTCCTTCATTGCTTGCTCAATATACAGATTGAATGACTTCGGAGAGAGGCTACAACCCTGTCTCACTCCCTTCCCAACCACTGCTTCCCTTTCATACCCCTCGACTCGTATGACTGCAATCTGCTTTCTGTACGAATTGTAAATAGCCTTTCGCTCCCTGTATTTTACCCCTGCCACCTTCAGAATTCGAAAGAGAGTATTCCAATCAACTTTGTCAAAACCTTTCTCTAAGTCTACAAATGCTAGAAACGTAGGTTTCCCTTTCCTTAATCTTTCTTCTAAGATAAGTCGTAGGGTCAGTATTGCCTCACGTGTTCCAACATTTCTACGGAATCCAAACTGATCTTCCCCGAGGTCGGCTTCTATCAGTTTTTCCATTCGTCTGTAAAGAATTCGCGTTAGTATTTTGCAGCCGTTACTTATTAAACTGATAGTTCGGTAATATTCACATCTGTCAACACCTGCTTTCTTTGGGATTGGAATTATTATGTTTTTCTTGAAGTCTGATGGTATTTCACCCGTCTCATACATCTTGCTCTCCCAAGGCTGTCAGTAGTTCTAATGGAATGTTGTCTACTCCCGGGGCCTTGTTTCGACTCAGGTCTTTCAGTGCTCTGTCAGACTCTTCACGCAGTATCATATCTCCCATTTCATCTTCATCTTGCTCACTAGATGGTAAAGTTTTGTTAGGCCTGGCTCTCCCAAGGCTGTCAGTAGTTCTAATGGAATGTTGTCTACTCCCGGGGCCTTGTTTCGACTCAGGTCTTTCAGTGCTCTGTCAGACTCTTCACGCAGTATCATATCTCCCATTTCATCTTCATCTACATCCTCTTGCATTTCCACAATATTGTCCTCAAGAACATCGCCCTTGTATAGACCCTCTGTATACTCCTTCCACCTTTCTGCTTTCCCTTCTTTGCTTAGAACTGGGTTTCCATCAAAGCTCTTGATATTCATGCAAGTGGTTCTCTTTTCTCCAAAGGTCTCTTTAATTTTCCTATAGGCAGTATCTATCTCACCCCTTGTGAGATAAGCCGCTACATCCTTACATTTGTCCTCTAGCCATCCCTGCTTAGCCATTTTACACTTCCTGTCGATCTCATTTTTGAGACGTTTGCATCCCTTTTTGCCTGCTTCATTTACTGCATTTTTGTACTTTCTCCTTTCATCTATTAAATTCAATATTTCTTCTGTTACCCAAGGATTTCTACTAGCCCTCGTCTTTTTACCTACTTGATCCTCTGCTGCCATCACTACTTTATCCCTCAAAGCTACCCACTCTTATTCTACTGTATTTCTTTCCCCCATTCCTGTCAATTGTTCCCTTATGCTCTCTCTGAAACTCTGTACAACCTCTGGTTTAGTCAGTTTATCCAGGTCCCATCTCCTTAAATCCCCACCTTTTTGCAGTTTCTTCAGTTTTAATCTACAGTTCATAACAAATAGATTGTGGTCAGAGTCCACATCTGCCCCTGGAAATGTCTTACAATTTAAAACCTGGTTCCTAAATCTCTGTCTTACCATAATATAATCTATCTGATACCTTTTAGTATCTCCAGGATTCTTGCATGTATACAACTTTCTTTCATGATTCTTGAACCAAGTGTTAGCTATGATTAAGTTATGCTCATTCATCATTATGTTCTCTTTTTGTAAATGGATTATATCGATGTAATGACATTTGTGGGAGAATATGGCACTTGACCACTCTTGAGGATTGTGCAGACTCTGAACACGACACGTGCCAGCCGGCTAGGGCAAAGGGAGCAGGCAGCTGTAATGCCTCCCAGCTGTTGCAGCCCAGGTGTGGGGGACCCTCCGCTGCGACAGAACCGGGCCACGACCAGCTGACGCGCCTACGTCACACAGCCTGGTCGTCTACCGGGACATCACAAGTCAGCACGGACAGCGGGACGCCACCGCTCGCCTGCAGCCATCCCCTAGCGGCCAACCACCTGCCAGAGCACTATTCGAGGAACATATATCGATATGGTGTCTGTTCTTCCTCTGTGCTTTCAGTGGCTCAGATGGATAGAGCATCTGCCATGTAAGCAGGAGATCCCGGGTTCGAGTCCCGATCGGGGCACACATTTTCACCTGACCCCGTTGATACATATCAACGTCCGTTAGCAGCTGAAGGTATTAATATATAATTGTAACTTCATTCGAGGAACAAGCGAGTCGCGTAGCATCACAGTCGACGCGCGCGCCGGGCCTAACTGATTCAGCGGGGTGTCGAGAGGCATGTATCCTGTCGATAAATGGCGAGCTAATCCGATGTCCCGCGCCGGCAGGCGTGTTCCGATGCAGAGGTGAACGGGAAGAGCAGGGCTGGCCCACGTCTCACTAACGCCGAATGGATATATATATATATATATATATATATATATATATATATATATGCAGTATTGTTAGTTTACAGAAATTTAAGACAGAACGAAACTAATTTACAGCCCAGAATCAAAGGTGTTATAAAGGATTAAGAAACAGAAACACACATTTAACTACAAAAACTCGTTATATTTTACAAAGTCTGTTTCAAAATACATTGAGTTGCTAGGAATACCTATATCAAATTTAACTTAACGCTGTTATTAAGCTCAGTTAATCTACTTAAATGCTACTTTCCTGCCTTTGATTTTCACAAAATTATCAATTAATTCCTCTAAGTTAAGTTTCGCTACCTCTTCATGGTCAATCGATAAAATGGCTAAATTTGACAAACGTTCCTGTCCCACGGATGATCTTAAATAATTCTTGATGAGCTTTATTTTACTGAAGCTTCGCTCACATGAGGCCACCGTAACAGGAAGTGTTAAGTAAATTGTAAGAGCTATTTGGATATTCGGATATATATCTCCTAAAGAAAGCTCTTGAATCTTTTTAAGAATGTCAAGTGGTGTTGCTTTTTCAACATCGTTAATGAGTTCTTTAGCTTGCATTCGAAAAATTTCCAATTCTTGTGACAGCTCAACTACATCTACATCATGTGAATATTTAATCCCAAAATCTGCCGTCGATTTGCTTGATGGGTCCTTGAACCCCCACTGACGTTTCCAGGTTCCATTTGTCTTGGTTAATATCAACCATTTCCTCCGGACTTGCAGTTCGTTCAGTGTTCTTTTTAAAGCGGTGACTGCTCTTCGTTTGGTTGACCACCTAGTGTCACAATGACCCTTCAACGTAATGTCGAAGTTACTTAGCACAGCTTGCCACCTTCCTGTAGAGCCACTGAAGAAAGTAAATATCTTTTGAACTGTTCCAAAAAAGTAATCATTAGAGGCGAAACAGCGGCGGCATGCGATCCGATAAGGTTTAAACTATGTGCAGTACATGGTACAAACCGAGCACTATCATTTTGTTTGAGTATATGAGCCTGCACACCGATATATTTTCCAGCCATATTGCTGCCATTATCATAACCCTGACCTCTGCAATTATCAATACTTAGCCCATCTTCTTTAAGTTTTTTAAGAATGTCCACTGAAATGCCTCCACCTGTTTTTCATTAGTGTTGATAAAGTCTATGAAACTTTCTTTCACTTGATACTTCCCATCTGACAAGTCAACAAATCTAATAACTTGGCTCATTTGCTCAATGTGAGCACTGTCTGGTGTGCAGTCAAAGATGATCGAATTTTTTTTTCCACTTTTTATCTGATTCAAGATTTTCTGCCTCACGTTACTTCCAGTTACAGTTATGAGCCCAATTTGGACTTAAGGGGAAAAGAAACTGTGTGCAATTTTATTTGATTTAACCTATGCCATATGTTCTGCTAGTTTAGGATGATAGAGACTTATTAGTTCTGATGTGCTTAAAAAAACTCCACTACTTGATTCGCTAATGATTACTTTCTTTGCTGTTCCTCGAAGTGGTAGATTATTATTATTGTAATTACATCTATGACTACTTTCAGTATGTTCCTCCACTTATCTACGTCCTTCTGAATACTTTCTTGA
The DNA here is from genome assembly GCF_021461385.2 of Schistocerca piceifrons. Taxonomy (NCBI): domain Eukaryota; kingdom Metazoa; phylum Arthropoda; class Insecta; order Orthoptera; family Acrididae; genus Schistocerca; species Schistocerca piceifrons. Next base: position 280,796,017 of record NC_060149.1, read on the forward strand.
ATGTCATCATGTACAGTTTTCTTTTGGTTTAGTCAGTTTTGCAAATCTTTCCACTGCATGCAACACAACCTGTGGCTGGACGAGTTTTTGCGATTGTAAATGAGAGGGTTTAAGTGCTTCCAGTCACTGAAGCCTTTATTAAAATCAGAAAATGAAGATGACTTTCCACGATGATCCATCCCAAAGAGGAGACAGGGAAAACAAAATAGAGAATCTCCCGACTGGCTATAAAGTAGCCGTTGTCTTCGCACACGTTCGCCATTTGTGAGCTTTTTGTAAAACCAGTTGCCATCGAAACGTCTATCTCCATCCGACACGGGAAACTTGAAGGTTGATACATCAACTATTTGAGGGCCACGTTCAACCAGCTCAATTCGAATACTATCAGTAATAAATGGATAGCTAGGCCATTTTTTTGGATCATTAAAAACTATTTCACCTATTTCTGGTGAACAGTCTTTTTCTAGTGGAGGTATATCATGACAACCAACTGCTGATACTTCCTCATCTAAATAGCTACGTGTGGAAATTTGTACTCTTCATAGTTCTTTTCTGAAACTGGTGGAGCTATAAGATGGGAAGTTGATGGTTGTGGTTGCTTGTCATCATTTGCATGTGGATGTGTTTCCGTATCATCAGATTCAAAATCGGCATTACTCTCATCTTGATCTGTTGCAGTATTACGTGTGTCCACCTCTTTGTTGGGTTTTAGCCAATTTTTCAAGTCTCCTGAAAGGGGAACTGCAGTTCTTTCCTTTTCTTTCCTTAGTTTTTTAAATGCACTTCCAGATAGTTTTTTTAGGTCCCATCTCTTTGTTGTATGAAAGGAAATGTTTTAACCTGGAATGAAATATAAATGAAAATAAAATGAACCGATACACATAATAATAACAATAACATATGAATAATTTATAATGGGCCACACACAAAAGAACCCTCTGGGCTCAAGTGCCACCAATTGGCCCAGGTCAGGCCGAATCTAGTCGAGATAATTATCCTTGTCATGTCGAAACTTGCCTTAATTTCTGCCACTTGTAGTTGACGTCACTTAAACCCACATACCAAATTTCAGCTGATGAGATACAGTGGAAGTTACCTAAAAAAAAAAATCACGAAAGCATTTATTTAGTGTGATGGCGCTTACAAGGAAAGGCCGGTCTACACGTTACGATTTGTCTGCACAGATATATGTGCAAATGTGTGTGCATGCAAAAGATGGCTGCAAATCAGATATTAGATTGTAGAGCGTACCCAGGAGCAGATATAGACTCAGATCACAATTTAGTAATGATGAAGAGCAGACTTAAGTTTAAGAGAACCGTCCGAAAGAACCAATCGGGAATTAAATGAGATATCAAAGCTCTGAGAAATGATGAGACGCGTTTGAAGATCTCGAAGGCTGTGGATACTGCGGTCGTGAATACCAGAGTTGGAAGTTCAAGTGAAGAAGAGTGGATATCTCTGAAAACAGCAATCACAGATGTTGGAATGATAAACATAGGAACAAGGAAGGTAAATACGAAGAAGCCATGGGTAACAGGGGAAATACTTCATCTGATCGATGAAAGAAGGAAGTATAAAAATCTTCGGGGAAATTCAGGAATACAGAAATACAAATCACTTACGAATGAAATAAGTAGGGAATGCAGGGAAGCTAAGGCAAAATGGCTGCAGGAAAAATGTGAAGAAATTGAAAATGAAATGATCGTCGGTAAGACTGATTCAGCATATAGAAAAGTGAAAACAACGTTAGGGGAAGTTAACCCGGCTGTAAACTCAGCTCGTCTGTCAGACCACGGAGAAATCTTCACACTAATACATGTCTGAAAATCGGTTAAAAGAAGCCATCTTGTCGGCACATATAAAAGATAACAATAAGAGTCGTCTGATGGCAATTAAAAATCGATGTAATCTGTAAGGGTCTGAAAGAACAGCTACGTGTTTGACGTTTGTGCGTCCTGTTTCCAGGCGCGTGCATTGCCGGGTTAAAAGCAACGGTGGTAACATTAAGCGTGCAGAGGGAATTCCACTGCTGAGCGCAAAGGAGAGGGCAGATAGATGGGAATAATACATTGAAGGACTCTTATTAGGGAGAAGACGTGTCAGATGGAGTACTAGAAGAAGAGACGAGTGTTGACATGGATGACATAAGGGATCCAGTATTAGAGGCGGAATTTAAAAGGGCTTTGGAGAACTTGAAATCAAATAAGGCTGAGGGGATAGGTAATATTGTATCGGAATTTCTGAAGTCATTGGGAGAAGTAGCAACCAAACGACTGTTCAACTAGACGAGTAGAATCTACGAGACTGGCGACGTACCATCAGACTTTCGGAAAAATATCATACACACAATTCCGTAGATAGCAAAGGCAGATAGATGTGAGACCTACCGGACAATCAGATTAACATCTCATGCATCAAAGATACTGATGAGAATAATATATATAAGAATGGATAAGAAAACTGAGGATCTGTTAGGTGACGATCAGTTTGGCTTTAAGGAAGGTAAAGGCACCAGAGAGGCAGTCACGACACTGCGACTGATAATGGATGCAAGACTGAAGAAAAATCAAGACACTTTCATAGGATTTGTCGACTTAGAAAAAGCGTTCGACAAGGTAAAACGGTGCAAGATGTTCGAAATTCTGAAGAGAAAAGGAGTAAGCTATAGAGAACGCTTATACATCGACTCTTTGATTTGGTCTGAATTTCAAACATCAAGGTAAAAAACCAAAGCAGCAAAACAATGTAGAAGTATATCAGAAATAACGGTGACAATAAATGTGTGACTTTTTAATATTTCTTTGAATTCAAACAAATTTTATTGACAGGGAAACCACATTGCACACTCGATGTTGCTTTAGAGTAGACAATACTAACGATGTAAGAGCTAGAGAATTTAGAGTTAGCCTACTCGTTTCAAAAAAAATTCCCATAGAGGGATACAATGTGTATCGAGAAGCATATCGCAACCAGATATGACTGAAAGTGAAGTGCTCAGAGCTCGTTTTACTAATGCAAATTGACTAGTGCGGTATCACCAGTTTTAGTGAACCTTGAATGCATAATGCACATAGATCTGATATTAAAAAGGGACTGAGCGTTAGAAGGACACTTTCAATCAAAGGTGAAAAATACAAAGGCGACTTTGCATTCAACGTCTGCTATTGACCCTTTTTTACACAATAATGCCCGTTAATAATCTGGATGGTTCATTGTTACCTGTTTGAATGGACCAGAAACTTTGGTTCACGCCTGATAATACCAGCTTTACGTACAGAAGAAATTGTAAGGGGATCATCGATGTCTGGAGAAAAAAAAAAAAAAGAAAAAGTGTAAGAGAGAGAGAAATAAACATCTAGCATTTTTCACACTTCAGGCTTTATTTCCGTTTTAAATAAAGTTATTGTTGTCGTTCTGTGTTCTGTATTCCATACAACGCTTTGAGAAAGGCAAGAAAATTCTGCTGGATTTCATTAACCCGGAGAGTCTCAGTGGAATGCACGAAGCGACACTTCGTGCCTCACGTGGCAAAACAGCAAATAGTAGTACAGTGGAAAAAAATCAGAGATACTACCAATATCTCGCTTCTACTTGGCACATAGATCAAAGTTGCTTCTTTAACACTGCTTGCTTTTATCAAAAACATTCATCTGAGATTATAATGAAATTAGCGTCACTTTGATATTTATCGAATGTAATGACATTTAGGATAAAACAACTGATTTCATCTTCAATACTTTTAAATCTTATGTGTAATTTTAACTGATACGTCTGTTATAAACAATATGGCAAACAGCAAAATCCCCTTAGATAGCATATCAAATGTTACTGAAATAAACAATAAGGATGCTACAATTATCAAACACGAGTATGTTCATATTTATTAATTTTAGTTAATGAAATGTAGTTGTGAGAAAGAAAAACTGTATGACTGGCATTGTAGATGAATGCGTTCATATTATTTTGAATAATCAAAAGTTAAACTCTGATTTTTTTATGTACTCGTTAAGAACAAAACTGATAATTTTAGTACCTTCCCTAGGGACGCTTTTGGAAACATCTATGTCGATTGAAACTTATAGTGACATATGCATGACTTTCCACAGATTTTGATATGCATATATTGTTATAATGTAGTTTTCCCTACTGCTACGAATTTCAAATCAAAAAATGACTGCGAAAAAAAACCAGTCCATAAATTAAGCAGATATACGTAAGAAGCGTCAAATCATAAATAGTGCGATTCTACTGCGAGAAAAACGGGGAAAATGTTTAACTGCCTGATAAAACAAAATAAGAGTTTCATTCAAACATGAATGAATCGTAGCTGCTAATGAACCATGAGCATGAGCACAGGAAACATATTGCTATCACGGAACACATGACCCACCTTCCTTGATGTACGATCGAGCGCTTCCTCTTGCTACACAGCCACAGATGAACTGGTAACTGTTGAGTTTTGCAGGGCCGTGTAACCGTGAATGCAGCTTCGGCGAGCCTTTAAGGGTGGCAGCCAGGCTCACGGTCGACAGGATTAGTATCGGCACCGAGGTCCTTCTGCGAACTGGCGACAGACAGTGCGGGGGTGCGTGTCCGGTCTGGGTTACTTCCGCTCGCCACCCAACACAAACACCTACCACTACGAAGGTGCGTGGTGATTTTGAAACCTGATGGAAAGCCGACCAGGATGGGGAGGTAGGCGAGTCGTCACTGCCACTGAACTTTTAAGTGCTAAATTATTTCTCAGTATGATAACCAGGAAATGCCGAAAGCGTACATGGTGCGTTCAGCATGACTTGTTCTACGTCGCTCTCGTAAGGCCTCGTGCTTCAAAATCCTCGCCCCCAAACGTTTGGGCAAGTCGTAATTGCGCTGACCTGGCGGGGTAGCATTCATCTCACGCTAGGTGAGGAGAGCCCTACGTCATAGTGACGTAGGCACGCGTCATCATGAGTTTCACGGGTTGCCCTATCGACTGTTGTATGCATTCTGTATATATCGACTGTTGTGTGCGTCTTGAATCTGCATTGTTATTTGTTTATGTGCTTTCATTGTCCTACTGTCCGGTGTTACTAGCGTGTACGTCGTTCTGAACATGGGCTCTAATGGAGATGAGAGAACTTTCGAGCAGATCCATGAAGATAGTCTGAAATATTTCACTATCTTTCTTAGTTGATTTACAACATGAAGGCAAAATTTAATGGAACTAGATGGTTTAATGTTTCTAGCAACATTCGGAATTATCTTCAGAACCACTTCAATTTCTCAGTTTAACGTTTCTGACCACATGAATTATGTATAATTCATTGGATTTTATAAAAATACGAAATACTTTAATTTCTTCCTATTTCACGTTTTTATCCACATGATTTATTCAATATTAATCGGATTGAAAACATGACTAGACACTTTTTTAACTTTCGTTATGGTTATGATTCCTTCATTCAGATATTCGTTACGTTCACGAAACACACAATAACATCCCACATTCTTTGGATTGCAGCTTAATAATTAATTACTTCACTTTTGTGTCCACACGATTTATGCAAGATTCATCGGATTTAAAAAGAATGACAAGCTTTTTTTATTTCGTTATGGCTCCTTCGCTCAGACATTAATTATGTTCATGAAATACACAAGAACATCGCAAATTGTTGGGATTACATTTAACAATTCATTCAGCAGGGATGAGCATATCACACAACTCCTGCCACTTCGTTTGCACACATGTATTTACATTTAGCTTTGACGTTATCGGTACAACTGCAAAGATCGATGTACGTATTTAGTCGATTTAGGTTATTTACGTCACGATGACGTAGCGTTACGTCATTATGACGTAGGGTTCTCCTCACCTAGCGTGAGATGAATGCTACCCGACCTGGCGAGAGTACAATTAAGCCAAAAGGATCTATGTTTCTTAAAAACCTCAAATCTGCTAATAAATTGTCGACTCAGCGGAGATAAGAGAATAAGGTAATAAGCTTTGATATGGCAATTGTCATAGCAAAATTAATGAGACCAGTAATATTAACAACGAATCTTGTTTATAGGTGTATGTGATAATTGTTATTAAATAGGTCTAATATGACTTTCTGGGTACTTTGTTAAGGTAATATTTTGCAACTGTTGCCATAAAGCTAATATAACAAGTAAATAATATTTACTTACCATGAATCTACAGTATACGTTTACTTGTCCAATTAAACAAGAAATATGTCAACTGGATCTGACTACAATCGCACTTTATGCATTTGTAGGAAGATGAAGATGTCAGAACTGGTTTGCAAGGTTATGCGCTCTCGTGCTCTGATAAAAAAAGTTCATGAAGTAAGGAGGTTCAGCTTGGGTAATGTATATTAGCTGAGCACTGCCAAAAAATCAATAATAAATTAGTAGTAGTAGTATTTTTCAAAAGTTTATCTATAAAGATAATACCGGCCGCGGCGCACATTCTGTTTCGAGCAGATTGCACATTTACGTCATAGTCTGCGTTTCTTGGACTGGTCACTTGGAGTGACATGAGGAAAGTGCCTCCCAGTAAAGCGAAGAGGATTCTCGTCATCAGAGCGCCTTCCTTTACTATCTCTTCTCCGTTCTGTAGCAAATTTTTCCACAATTTCTCGTACCAGACTGGCCGCGGCGCGGCGTTATTTTTTCAGAGGCGCTCCGTCACGTCATCGTCGGCGGCCTTTGGAATTTGTGTCCCCCTTGCTCTTGCGCCCCTGGCGGGGGCCACTCCTGCCAACCCCTAAGGACACCCCTGACATGGGTTTAATCAGACTTAGTGCAAAAACACAGAGTGATACTGGATTATGCAAAGTGGAAGATGTGCATCTATGGCAAATCGATCATGCTCCAGAGAGAGAGACAGAAAAAGCATTACCAGATGAAAGACAAGAAACAGTTAGGACTGTAAATTCAAACATAAGGCGTACATATGCAGAAATAATAAGAACAAGTGCTATCGGTGTCTCAGAGTTGAAAAATGATGGTGCACAAATTTTTCACTGAGAACAGAACTTTGATGCAACAAAGAACGAAATCAAAAGGAGCCCATAATGCCAGACAGTGCACAAGATGGTCAGGTATGGGACTCATCAAGCCAATGACAGCAATTGCCCTTGGGCAGTAGAAAGTGGTCTCACCTGACGGCATAGACACTAGACTGAGGCAAGCAAAGTTTTGTAGTAACAGACACCAAAGCGGAAGAAGGAAAGGCAGATATGTTCGGAACGATGAGGCCAAAAATGTTAGTAGTGGTCACGGAAGAAACCTTGGCAGGGGTCATTTGGAGTCATGAATAACAAGAGGAAAAAACTGGAAGTGGCTGACACCACGATAAAGAATAGTAACAAAGGAAACAGTTAGTAAAACGGGAAGAAAGAATTTACCAAATGAACGTCGCATTTTGGCAAGAAACGGAATCAATCATACCAGGTAAGAAGTACAGCCAGTAGTATATGTCTCAGAAAGAGAATTATAGAAATTGGTAAATGACTATAATTAGGTGTTTTAAATGGAGATCTGCTAATATATACACACATGTTAAACCACCGAACAACATTGCTGTTCAAAGCTGAAGGCATATCAATCAATAGTGACCACATCGCATCCTACATGTGCAGAATTATCTAAAAATGTTGATGCGAGTGGAAATCGTATAAATGACATTTCACTGAATGTAGTATGCCCATTATCAGGAATAGATGAAATTTTGGATGGCCTAGGCAAGGCAAAATGTTTTTCTATTCTTGATTTTACTAAAGGATGCTATCAAGTGCTGCTAGATGAACGGGATATGGATAAGATGGCATTTAGCACGTCCTGTGAGCACTACACTTACCATCAGATGCCGATGAGACTGAAAACAACACGTAGCACCTTTCAAAATTTAATGAATTCCATTTTTACAGGTCTCCAGGGAGAGAGGGTGTTCAATTATTTAGACGACATTATAGTTTCTGGATAGTCTTTGGAAGAACACAATAACAGGTTAGAGGATGTATTCAGAAGACTGAGGAAATACAAGTTAAAATTATTGGTCGACAGATGCGAATTTTTGCAGAAAGAAGTGACACTTCTAGGTCATGTACTAACTGGCACCGGACTGAAGCCCAGCCCCAGTAAAGTCGCTGCGGTAGAGAGTCACCCACAATCAAAGACCACACAGCAGTTAAAAGCACGACTAGGGTTCGTCAGGTACTACTAATAGTTTATCAGTAATTTTAGTAAAGAGAAAAAACCATTGTATGACCTAATGGAGAAAGGAGTTGCATACAATTGGGGTACTGCACAGCAAGAAGTATTCGTACAGCTAAAGGAAAAACTAATTACATGCCAGTACTGTGATATCCACACTTCATTGAAGAATTTATCATAATTACAGATATGAGTCAGAATGCGATCGGGGCTGTGCTCAGCTATGGTACATTAAGTAAAAACTTACCAGTAGTTTATATTTCTAGGACTTTAAGTAAGTGTGAATATGGATGCAGTACAGTAGAACGAGAAATGTTGGGCAGTGAAATATTTTAGACCAACGTATTTGGTAGAAAATTTAAAATATGTGTTGTTGTGGTCTTCAGTCCTGAGACTGGTTTGATGCAGCTCTCCATGTTACTCTATCCTGTGCAAGCTTCTTCATCTCCCAGTACCTACTGCAACCTACATCCTTCTGAATCTGCTTAGTGTATTGATCTCTTGTTCTCCCTCTACGATTTTTACCCTCCACGCTGCCCTCCAATGCTAAATTTGTGATCCCTTGATGCCTCAAAACATGTCCTACCAACCGATCCCTTCTTCTAGTCAAGTTGTGCCACAAACTTCTCTTCTCCCCAATCCTATTCAATACCTCCTCATTAGTTACGTGATCTACCCACCTTATCTTCAGCATTCTTCTGTTGCACCACATTTCGAAAGCTTCTATTCTCTTCTTGTCCAAACTGGTTATCGTCCATGTTTCACTTCCATACATGGCTACACTCCATACAAATACTTTCAGAAACGACTTCCTGACAATTAAATCTATACTCGATGTTAACAAATTTCTCTTCTTCAGAAACGATTTCCTTGCCATTGCTAGTCTACATTTTATATCCTCTCTACATCGACCATCATCAGTTATTTTACTCCCTAAATAGCAAAACTCCTTTACAACTTTAAGTGTCTCATTACCTAATCTAATCCCCTCAGCATCACCCGATTTAATTTGACTACATTCCATTATCCTCGTTTTGCTTTTGTTGATGTTCATCTTATATCCTCCTTTCAAGACACTGTCCATTCCGTTCAACTGCTCTTCCAAGTCCTTTGCTGTCTCTGACAGAATTACAATGTCATCGGCGAACCTCAAAGTTTTTACTTTTTCTCCATGAATTATAATACCTACTCCGAATTTTTCTTTTGTTTCCTTTACTGCTTGCTCAATATACAGATTGAATAACATCGGGGGGAGGCTACAACCCTGTCTCACTCCTTTCCCAACCACTGCTTCCCTTTCATGCCCCTCGACTCTTATAACTGCCATCTGGTTTCTGTACAAATTGTAAATAGCCTTTCGCTCCCTGTATTTTACCCCTGCCACCTTCAGAATTTGAAAGAGAGTATTCCAGTTAACGTTGTCAAAAGCTTTCTCTAAGTCTACAAATGCTAGAAACGTAGGTTTGCCTTTTCTTAATCTTTCTTCTAAGATAAGTCGTAAGGTTAGTATTGCCTCACGTGTTCCAACATTTCTACGGAATCCAAACTGATCTTCCCCGAGGTCCGCTTCTACTAGTTTTTCCATTCGTCTGTAAAGAATTCGCGTTAGTATTTTGCAGCTGTGACTTATTAAACTGATAGTTCGGTAATTTTCACATCTGTCAACACCTGCTTTCTTTGGGATTGGAATTATTATATTCTTCTTGAAGTCTGTGGGTATTTCGCCTGTCTCATACATCTTGCTCACCAGATGGTAGAGTTCTGTCATGACTGGCTCTCCCAAGGCCATCAGTAGTTCTAATGGAATGTTGTCTACTTCCGGGGCCTTGTTTCGACTCAGGTCTTTCAGTGCTCTGTCAAACTCTTCACGCAGTATCTTATCTCCCATTTCATCTTCATCTACATCCTCTTCCATTTCCATAATATTGTCCTCAAGTACATCGCCCCTGTATAAACCCTCGACATAATCCTTCCACCTTTCTGCCTTCCCTTCTTTGCCTAGAACTGGGTTGCCATCTGAGCTCTTGATATTCATACAAGTGGTTCTCTTCTCTCCAAAGGTCTCTCTAATTTTCCTGTAGGCAGTAGCTATCTTACCTCTAGTGAGACAAGCCTCTACATCCTTACATTTGTCCTCTAGCCATCCCTGCTTAGCCACTTTGCACTTCCTGTCGATCTCATTTTTGAGACGTTTGTATTCCTTTTTGCCTGTTTCATTTACTGCATTTTTATATTTTCTCCTTTCATCAATTAAATTCAATATTTCTTCTGTTACCCAAGGATTTCTATTAGTCCGACCATAAACCACTGACATGGGTCAATAGTGTGTCCCATCCATCATCAAGATTTATAAAATTTCGACTGAAATCGGAGGAGTATGACTATGAAATTTAGTATAAAGTGGGCAAAAGAATGATTTGTCCACAATACAAGAGGTACAACAGCTAAATGAGATGGAAGAGTCAGAAAAACCTGTGAGGTGGGCACCAAAACGCTAAACGGTGCAAGAATTAACCAAGGAAAAGGAAAGTATTCTGAAGGAATTTCACATCTCCCTTATGGGAGGATATCAAGGGATAGGCCATACTTAAAGTATATACCAGGGAAGGTATGAAAGCTGGTATTGAAATTATATAAGACAGTGTGAAAGTTACCAGAAAAATAAAATCACAGAAGTCAAGACTTGAACGCCTTCAGAGCTGGCAACGACACCCAAATACGTTCTTGAACGTTGTGACATTGACATGTCGGACCTTTAAATGTCATTAATGATAGAAACTGTTATTTGTTGAGGTTCCTAGAGGCGCTGACTAAATTTGTAGTGGCAGAATCAATAGAACGACAGGACGCTGTTAGTGTTGCACGTGTACTAATAGGAAACATAATACTAAAATTTGAATTCCTTCAGTACTGCTGAGTGATATTAGTGGCAGTTTGATTGGAGACGTAATGTAAAGTGTTCGCAAGTTATTACACATAGAGATAATACAGAGTACTGCCCATCACCCACAAACGAATGGAGCACTGGAGAGAACTCACTGCACATTAACAGAGACTTTGCGAGATTTCATGAACAGGACACATACACACTGGGGCACTCAGATTCCATACTTTGTATTTGCGTACAACATCACACCACGTGGTGCAACCAGACACACACACCATTCGAATTTTTCTTCGGACGAATAAGTAATGTACCAGAAATATTGCAAAAGAAACTGGGAGACATGATATATGACTAGGATGGTTATTTCTTAGACCTGAAACAGCGAGTGCAGTACACGAACCAACGAGCAAGAAAGAAGAATATAAAGTAGAAGGAGAAATACAAAGAACAATATGACAGAAAACAACATCTAGTAAATTTCAGGCAAGAAGATATAGTACTACTGTACAATGAGAATGCAGGCAGAGGCTGACTGCATAAATTAGAAGCCAATGTAGAAATCTGTTCTCAGCAATAGAGATAAAAAAACCCAAATGAAGTGATAAATACAAAAGGAAGGTATTACATCTAGATACACATGAATCGCCTTAAGCAGTTTTTCTAATTACAGAAAAAATGGCGGAGGCTAGGTGCGTCATGATGGTGATAATGGTGGTTTGGCTACGACAAGTAAGTGCTGTGGAAAGGCACCACAACCTATTTAAGTCGTTATCCAGTATTTATTATGATGATATGGGACAAGCTAACATATATAGAGTCAATTGGAGTATAGTTATTTATATCAATCTTAAGGAATTAAAAAATACGTTTGAACAAACTGAAAGGATAGCCAAGCAAGCAAGCTATCATATCTTGTGAATAAAAATTAACAGCCAGCCGGTGTGGCCATGCAGTTTTAGGCGCTTCAGTCTGGAATCGTGTGACTGCTACGGTCGCAGGTTCGAATCCTGCCTCGGGCATGGATGTGTGTGATGTCCTTAGGTTAGTTAGGTTTAAGTAGTTCTAAGTTCTAGGGGACTGATGACCATAGATGTTAAGTCCCATAGTGCTCAGAGCCATTTGAACCATTAAAAATTAACATCCATTAACATGGAGATGGGAGAACATAGTGGAGTAAGTCAGGTGCAACAACGACACGTAGGTCGAATAGAGCGGTCCCGAGAATTAATTGGTCAGCTAGCCAGACATTAATAGAACCAAGTGAGGTATACTGAACATTGTAGGTGAGGTCAGTAACATTAGATGCGGAGTATACCTCATATTTCAAAGTCAAAACAGATAGCCCGGAAGAACAACAATGAGCCTTGTTAAAATTAAGTAAAGAACAAGTAAAAATTGTGGGAAAACCTGTATCAGTATAAATCAGATGGTGAGCTCAATAGAAAGAAATGAGAAGTCATCACAGAGAGCATGAAGAAGTTAGGGCAGCATACAACAGCATCTGAAAATAGTACTGAAGTACTAAGTGGATATGTTGAGTGGCAAGTTTCTAATGCATAACCTCCTCTTATAAATTAATTACATTAATTATATTATATATTATATTATGTTCTAAATACAATATAACATAAGTAATTTAATTAATTCGCAAAAGAAGGTTGTGCATTAAATACATGCCAAGTGTGGTCAATGCACCACTTACTACTATATATAAAAACCTAAGCCAATTTTGAGAGCCAAAATTAAAATCTATATATAATGAAATAAAATTTTAGTTGAAAATAATTGGCATTTAGAATGCACTAGAGTTAATTTAAAAATAATTTGAGATTCCAAATCATTATTTATTCCTTTACATGGAGTCAATAAAATGTCAGCAAAACCCTTCAGGGCCTTCTGAAAGGAAACCCCACAGGGTTTTCTTCTGATGGTACTCTCTTTATTTACTTTCATCCCACTGAGCTATATTTTACTGAATGTCGCTATTGTACTACAATTTGAATTCTAACCATTGTCCACCTGTCTTCTTCTTCTGGCAGCAGTTTGGCAACAACCTGTGTAGATGGTAGAGGTTCTGGCAACAGATGTCCTCATCTTCTTCCAAATGGACTCAAGCAGTGGACGATGACAGCAAATAACGATAGTATTGGCTGGCTGAACCAGTCCCATAGGCATTCAGCTGGGCCCTACAGGACAAGGAAATAACGTTCACCAATTGTACATATAGTTGATATTCCATGAATGAAGTTGATTCAAGAACAAAAATGAGAGATCTGTTAGCAGTTTCCTGAACTAGCTCCAGCTGCAAAAGCCGACCATTAAACTGTGGCTTGATAGTGCTCTTCAACCTTCTGACTGTCCTGTTGTTATTACATAGATGTTTGGGATGATACAAAACATACCCAAGTGAGTGATGTTATATTTAGAGAAGCATTAATGATTTTTCAGGTCATACATGGTCTCGAAATAAAAGGTGAGCTATGTGAACAACTTTTAAGTTTGATGACTAAACCTAGACATGATGTCAAAGGTATAAATGCTCTAAAGGTGCAACTAAATAGATACTACAAGTAACAAAGACAGCATTTCATTAAAGGCAAAATCATATTGACATTCACTTTCATTAACCTAACAATAATCCTGATAGTTTAATTACAACTAAAAAAAATGTTCATATTTATGGAATACACAGTCACCACTGTCCAAAGGATCTAGGTGGAAATGATAATGTGTTAGGTCATGCATTTTTTCCAGCTGTGAAGAATGATCCAGTGGAAATATGTATGGATGATGAAGAGTTGTGGAGACTGCTGGGAATACATCAACAGGTAAAACAAATGTTTGAAGTTTTGGTTTATGAAATTGTTCATGCATTGGGTTTAGAGCCCACAGATATTGATGGAGCAGTAATGTATACATACTATAATGGTTCAAAGGTTACAGCTAAGCTATTCAGAGCTTGTATGGTGAATAATATCGACAAAAAACACAACCATCTATTCCAAGAAGAATTCCAGTTGTTTCATCTGAATCAATTGAATCTTTATATCAAATTAAGAAGTTGATCACTTATTGCTTGTGAATGAAATTTTATATATTTTTTATCGAATATGGGTGTGTGTAAGTAGCGATATGAATTACACATAATGACTAACTGATTAACATTTTTACCTAAGATTTACAAAAATTAGAGGGAATATATCAAATAGCAGGCAGTGAAATCGTTTCATTTGTTGACATGATATATATGATACACTTGTATACATTACCCTCAACCACTATCTAATACGGAATTTTGTCAAGATTTTAAATTAAACATTGTAATAAACAGACACACTGGAAAAACGTGTTTATTCTTTAACGAACTTTTCAGTGTGATAATAGATGAGTCTGATTTTAAATATAAAAGATGAGGCATTATAATTAGAGAATTTCCAAGAGTGCATAATGGAATAAATTCTGCAGTTAGCTATATTAATGGATTGGTGTATCTTTTCAAACTACATACTTACAATGAACTTAATGAAATCTCAAAAAAGATAGTTTGAGCTGGTAGAGCTGATTTATCCTTAAATGTTATTGATATAATGAACCATCAGAATTAGTTCCTGAGGTGATGAATACTTTAAAAGGTACACTGCAAAAACTAGAAAATTTCTTAATAAAATGTATTTATATAATTGGAAGCCATCCAATCAAAACTAAGTAAATACTGTAAAACTGAGAAGTCAATTGATACTTTTACCTCAAGAAATATCTAGAATATGGTTATAGGACAATGTGTAGACAACATGTAAATGATTATCACTCATGAGTATACAGTAGTAAACAAATACCTTGAGTGAGTGGAAAAATGTTTCTATACATTGTTATAGAAACACATACAATGAATTCTAAAAGAAGAAAATTTGAAGATATTGCTGTTGATGAAAAATAATGAACAAAAGTCTGAGACAGGTAACACACAAAACCATGCTGATTGTGAAGTACTCAAACCCATTGTGTAATGACAAACATATAAGCAGATTTAAGAAGAGTACTCAACAATATATCAAACATAAGAAATTTAGTGGACCATTTTTTAAATTTCCTTAATAAAATATTTAAATGAAATAATAGATTAAAATGGAGCAATTCGCAATTGCCCAACTTCCTGATTATTATGGAAGAAATAATGTTAATAAAACAGATTAAGAAAAGATGAGTTAATTAATTTAATTATAGCATATAATTTAGCTATTCCTGCAAGGACACTCAATAATATGAAAGTAACTGAAGAAAAGACTGGAGCTACAAATCTTGGTATTGGAGGCTACAATAAACTAAGCAATTCAGAATTAATTAATTTGATATTTTACAAGTTTTTCATTTCATCAAGAATTGTTCCAGGAGACTAAAACGAGACCAAAACGTGTAACTAATACAAGTTATTGTTACAGATTTGACGCTGATGTTCTTGAAAAAACTCGACCACCAGGACAAGAAAAAATTCATCCATTCACTAGCAAGCTATTTGAGCAAGAAAAAGGGAACAAATTGTCTAAAAACGATTTATTTGACAGTAAAGAAATAAAATCTAAATTTAATGAAAAATTTAAAGCTTGGTCTGTTGATTATAAAACAATCTTAAACTGTGCTAATATTAGTAAAGTCGGTACCGTTAGTGAGAAAACGTAACATACAACGAAAACACTAAATTGTATGGTAGAAGTAGCTAAAGAGAGAACTAATTTTAGAGATGTAGATAAGCTGAATATAACAACAGCAAATCCAAAAAACTTTTATCTAATTTCCACAGGATATAAAGCATCAAATCATACTAGAGAATCTGTTAATGTTTTATGCAATAGACTCAGAGCTACATTAACATCTGATGCATCTACTGATGTAGAAAATAGAACAGTTAATATTCAAATGTTAGCAACTCCAAGAAGTAGAAAACGAAATAAAATAATGAATTAAGCTGATGATAAAAACACTAAAAGATACATTACTAGAATTAATGATATTGATAATCTGTGTTGTCCTATAGCAATAATGGATGCGACAATATATCGCACAGATTTTATCTTATACAGAGAACTAACTACTGGTGAAAAAAAGGAATCAGAGAAGAAGATAAATGCAGATTACAAAAAAAGTTAACCAGGATATTATCTAACCAATCAGCTGAATACAACGATGAAGGATTTACCCTAGAAGATAATAAAAATCTTGAGAAATATTGGATATTGAAACGAATGTTGTATGGATTGAAAATATCAATTTGGTTATCTGTCATGGTCCTGAGAAAGTCATAAAGATATATCTGTATAAAAAACACAACCATTTTGATGTAGTTAACAGTATGTCAGCCTTCTTTGAATTACCATATTTTTTTTGATAAATATCCTTGGGTAGCAGAAGATATATTGAATTTAACTAATGAAAGGAGGAAATATAAAAATGCAGTAAATGAAGCAGGCAAAAAGGAGTACAAACATCACAAAAATGAGATCGACAGGAAGTGAAAAATGGCTAAGCTGTGAATGGCTAGAGGAAAAATGTAAGGATGTAGCGGCTTATCTCACTAGGGGTAAGATAGATACTGCCTACAGGAAAATTAAAGAGACCTTCAGAGACAAGAGAACCACTTGTATGAATATCAAAAGCTCAGATGGAAACACAGTTCTAAGCATAGAAGAGAAAGCAGAAAGATGGAAGGAGTATATAGAGCATCTATACAAGGGCGATGTACTTGAGGACAATATGGAAATGGCAGAAGATGTAGATGAAGATGAAATGGGAGATGTAATACTGCGTGAAGAGTTTGACAGAGCACTGAAAGACCTGAGTCGAAACATGGCCCCGGGAGTAGACAACATTCCATTAGAACTACTGACAGCCTTGGGAGAACCACTCCTGGCCAAAATCTACCATCTGGTGAGAAGGATGTATGAAACAGGCGAAATACCCTCAGACTTCAAGAAGAATATAATAATTCCAATCCCAAAGAAAGCAGGTGTTGACAGATGTGAAAATTACCGAACTATCAGTTTAATAAGTCACGGCTGCAAAATTCTAACGCGAATTCTTTACAGACGAATGGAAAAACTAGTAGAAGCCGACCTCGGGAAAGATCAGTTTGGATTCCATAGAAATGTTGGAACACGTGAGGCAATACTGACCCTAAGACTTATCTTAGAAGAAAGATTAAGGAAAGGCAAACCTACGTTTCTAGCATTTGTAGACTTAGAGAAATCTTTGGCAATGTTGACTGGAATACGCTCTTTCAAATTCTAAAGGTGGCAGGGGTAAAATACAGGGAGCGAAAGGCTATTTACAATTTGTACAGAAACCAGATGGCAGTTATAAGAGTCGAGGGACATGAAAGGGAAGCAGTGGTAGGGAAGGGAGTGAGACAGGGTTGTAGTCTCTCCCCAATGTTATTCAAGCTGTATATTGAGCAAGCAGTGAAGGAAAGAAAAGAAAAATTCGGAGTAGGTATTAAAATCTATGGAGAAGAAATAAAATCTTTGAGGTTCGCCGATGACAGAGACACCAAAGGATTTGGAAGAGCAGTTGAATGGAATGGATAGTGTCTTGAATGGAGGGTATAAGATGAACATCAACAAAAGCAAAACGAGGATAATGGAATGTAGTCGAATTAAGCCGGGTGGTGTTGAGGGAATTAGATTAGGAAATGAGACACTTAAAGTAGTAAAGGAATTTTGCTATTTGGGGAGCAAAATAACTGATGATGGTCGAAGTAGAGAGGATATAAAATGTAGACTGGCAATGGCAGGGAAACCGTTTCTGAAGAAGAGAAATTTGTTAACATCGATTATAGATTTAAGTGTCAGGAAGTCATTTCTGAAAGTATTTGTATGGAGTGTAGCCATGTATGGAAGTGAAACGTGGACGATAAATAGTTTGTACAAGAGGAGAATAGAAGCTTTTGAAATGTGGTGCTGCAGAAGAATGCTGAAGATTAGATGGGTAGATCACATAACTAATGAGGAAGTATTGAATTGGATTGGGGAGAAGAGAAGTTTGTGGGACAACTTGGCTAGAGGAAGGGATTGGTTGATAGGACATCGGTTGAGGCATCAAGGGATCACCAATTTAGTATTGGAGGGCAGCGTGGAGAGTAAAAATCGTAGAGGGAGACCAAGAGATGAATACACTAAGCAGATTAAGAAGGATGTAGCTTGCAGTAGGTACTGGGAGATGAAGAAGCTTGCACAGGATAGAGTAGCATGGAGAGCTGCATCAAACCAGTCTCAGGACTGAAGACCACAACAAGGTTCGCAGGAGAGCTTCCGTAAAGTTTGGAAGGTGAGGACGAGGCGTGAGTCGTGCTTGGGTAGCTCAGTTGGTAGAACACTTGCCGGCAAATGGCAAAGGTCCCCAGTTCGAGTCTCGGTCCGGCACACAGTTTTAATCTGCCAGGAAGTTTCATATCAGCGCACACTCCACTGCAGAGTGAAAATCTCATTCTTAAATGTAAACTTTTTATATAAGGTTACCAGTTGTGAATATTTGAACACTAGACATGGAGAAAAATGTGCTTTGAACTGAATAACGAATTTAAAATTATTTTGCCAGACAGATACATGAAATTAATTAGTTGTTGTGATTTTGAATTTCTTGAAGGAGGGAATATTACACTGAGATATAAATGAATGAAGAAACTTTAAAATAATGGTAATGAATTTCATGGCCTAGAATTTTTGCTGTGATTTTTTCACTGTAATCTAGTTTTAGATGACCATCCAACACTGAATAAAATGTAAAATATTTGTTTCATAGTATTTAATAATCTCGTGGGGGATACGCATCTCCTACTGATTCGAATGCACCAAAATGAATTTTTTAAATTAATTGTAGTGTGCTGAGAATGTACATTACTTTCAACTAAAATTTTATTTCATTCTAGTGCACTCAAAACTGTCCTGAATTTTTATATATATAGTATGTGGGTACATCGAGTACACTTGGAATGTTTTTATTCCATAACATTTTTTAGAAATTAATTAATAATATAATATAATAAATTTAATTGTGTTGTAAAAATGTTATGTAATAAAAACATGCCAAGTGTGCTCAAAGTACCCACCTACTGCTTAAAATAGGAGAATTATAAGGGCCGTCATACTGATTACTGTGAATGAGCAACTGATCCAGCCCATAGGTATCCCTAACAAGTTAGAAATAGAGTTAAAATTGTTTATCGTAGCCATTGTAAATGCTCCAAAGGGAATCCTTCAACGTCATGTAATCAATCCAGTTCAAACTGTAAATCATCTAGATCTGATTGAAACTGATATAAAAGACAAAAAACTTCTTATTGCACTGACAAAGGACAGTGGGTACCACTTGCTGAAACTAATTGATTTACATGTATTTATAGTGGGATAATATGCTGCGTATTCCATTAGTCAATAGCAAGTCATATAATAAGAATAAAATATTGCCCTTACCCATAGAAATATGTTCTATGAAACACTTGTTAACATACATTACTCCAGAAGACGAGATATTAAGCATATACAGTGCTTATCAACAGTCTGGCAAGCTAAGTAATGAGCAATTAGATTGCAAAAAGATAGCTGTAAAACAGAGGATTTTTAAGCAAATCTTCATATTATTAGCGACCAAAGACCACGAGATGTGTGAGGCAAAAATGTAGCAGTAAATCAGAGAAGTTCCACAGGATTGACAGGATTGAAGACAGAGGGCTTAAAAGTTATCTGTAATGAAGAAAAGCCATGTGACATAGTCCTTAGAGGTACAGGTAAATTAAATTGTTTGACGGTTGTAGTGAGTGTGGAGTGCAGAGAGTACATACTGTTAGATCCCTCATACAAAACGAAAGCTTAGATTAAGACTGTAGTATTTAAGGTAAGGATAAGAAAAATGTATCCCAGCTAATTTTAATTTACCTATTGAACATGTGGTGAGATAGCTGATGATTTGAAAGTGGCGGGCCATAAACTGGATGTCCTCCAAAATGAGATTGAATACCAACAGGCAGCAGCTACATTTTACTATTACTCAATATGGGGATACACAGGTGCAGGCATAGTCATAATAACAGTGATATGTTGTAAATATGCAGATATTGTAAACGTTGTATAGACTGCTTTAGACTAGTACAAAGGGGCTTTTAAGGATGGCCAATGTGGCCAGCTGTGTGTTAGGAATAAAGTGATTAACAGATACAGTGAAGGATCCCATGTACGTTATCAGCCCTCCATGCGAGAGTGTGACAGTCACAGAACTGACTTTTATGAACAGGGGCTTCTGCTTGTGACTTATTCTCCTAAAGAACCACCGACAGTATTGGTGTATAGCCGAACACCCATTCTATACAAGTGAGGAAACTGTGATGTAAATAGGTTAAGCCCTGTATCTAGAACACATAAGAGATGTAAATAAAGCCTGATGGCTGTGAAACACCGGAGACGTAAGACATGTAAGTGACTGTAAAATGAAATGTTTGAATAACGTTATGTATTGTCACAGAGACGTGAAACTTATTTTTAAGAACCAAGAGTGTTTATATGTAGTACTGTTAAAGATATCATACTAAGACAAAACACTTTTGCAAAGATGTAGAATGAGTGTCAGGTATACAGGGTGTTACAAAAAGGTACGGCCAAACTTTCAGGAAACATTCCTCACACACAAAGAAAGAAAATATGTTATGTGGACATGTGTCCGGAAACGCTTACTTTCCATGTTAGAGCTCATTTTATTACTTCTCTTCTTGTCACATTAATCATGGAATGGAAACACACAGCTTGGTGTTGTGTGATCTCCTTAGGTTAGTTAGGTTTAAAGTAGTTCTAAGTTCTAGGGGACTGATGACCATAGATGTTACGTCCCATAGTGCTCAGAGCCATTTTTTTGAAACACACAGCAACAGAACGTACCAGTGTGACTTCAAACACTTTGTTACAGGAAATGTTCAAAATGTCCTCCGTTAGCGAGGATACATGCATCCACCCTCCGTCGCATGGAATCCCTGATGTGCTGATGCAGCCTTGGAGAATGGCGTATTGTATCACAGCCGTCCACAATACGAGCACGAAGAGTCTCTACATTTGGTACCGGGGTTGCGTAGACAAGAGCTTTCAAATGCCCCCATAAATGAAAGTCAAGAGGGTTGAGGTCAGGAGAGCGTGGAGGCCATGGAATTGGTCCGCCTCTACCAATCCATCGGTCACCGAATCTGATGTTGAGAAGCGTACGAACACTTCGACTGAAATGTGCAGGAGCTCCATCGCGCATGAACCACATGTTGTGTCGTACTTGTAAAGGCACATGTTCTAGCAGCACAGGTAGAGTATCCCGTATGAAATCATGGTAACGTGCTCCATTGAGCGCAGGTGAAAGAACATAGGGCCCAATCAAGACATCACCAACAATGCCTCCCCAAACGTTCGCAGAAAATCTGTGTTGATGACGTGATTGCACAATTTCGTGCGGATTCAAATCAGCCCACACATGTTGATTGTGAAAATTTACAATTTGATCACGTTGGAATGAAGCCTCATCCGTAAAGAGAACATTTGCACTGAAATGAGGATTGACACATTGTTGGATGAACCATTCGCAGAAGTGTACCCGTGGAGGTCAATCAGCTGCTGATAGTGCCTGCACATGCTGTACATGGTACGGAAACAACTGGTTCTCCCGTAGCACTCTCCATACAGTGACGCGGTCAACGTTACCTTGTACAACAGCAACTTCTCTGACGCTGACATTAGGGTTATCGTCAACTGCACGAAGAATTGCCTCGTCCATTGCAGGTGTCCTCGTCGTTCTAGGTCTTCCCCAGTCGCGAGTCATAGGCTGGAATGTTACGTGCTCCCTAAGACGCCGATCAATTGCTTCGTACGTCTTCCTGTCGGGACACCTTCGTTCTGGAAATCTGTCTCGATACAAACGTACCGCCCCACTGCTATTGCCCCGTGCTAATCCATACATCAAATGGGCATCTGCTAACTCCGCATTTGTAAACACTGTACTGACTGCAAAACCACGTTCGTGATGAACACTAACCTGTTGATGCTACGTACTGATGTGCTTGATACTAGTACTGTAGAGCAATGAGTCGCATGTCAACACAAGCACCGAAGTCAACATTACCTTCCTTCAATTGGGCCAACTGGCGGTGAATCGAGGAAGTACAGTACATACTGACGAAACTAAAATGAGCTCTGACATGGAAATTAAGCGTTTCCGGACACATGTCCACATAACATCCTTTCTTTATTTGTGTGTGAGGAATGTTTCCTGAAAGTTTGGCCGTACAAGGAGGAAATTCAGTACTGAACAGGCTCTTCACTCGAAAAGGAAAACTAACTGGAGAAGAAATTTTTGGAAACACTTCGAGGGTGAATATTCGCAAAAAATTCCCCCTGAGGTAATAGGGCTCGTGAACAGGGAACAAAAGAGAACCAAAGAGAGCGTAATTTTATGAGCAAATAGTCAAGCCCTTAAGCAAGCAGCGTGCACCGAGGTGGGACTGCGTATTTCCTGGCGCCGCAGCGGTGGGCAGAAAACAAGAGTGTGGTATCTGGGAGGTGACGCAGGAAGTGCATGTCACTGGAGAGTGTTTATGCTGGGCGTTGTAGAGACCCAGCGGTCAGTCGAAGTCATTCCAAGCCGTGGTCAGTTGCAGGCTGTCAGTCTTCTTGTCACGTTCTTTGTTAGCGAAGAATGTGGAAGAGATATTGCTGTGTGATCGAGGAGTAAAAAAATGGTTCAAATGGCTCTGAGCACTACGGGACTTAATATCTGTGGTCATCAGTCCCCTAGAACTTAGAAATACTTAAACCTAACTAACCTAAGGACATCACACACATCCATGCCGGAGGCAGGATTCGAACCTGCGACAGTAGCGGTCACGCGGTTCCAGACTGAAGCGCCTAGAACCGCACGGCCACAACGGCCGGCCGAGAAGGAGTAAGTTCTAGTAGAAATTCACCAGAGTGCTACCCTGCAGAGTTTCTTAACTGACAAAAAACTATCAGTAGTTGCATGTTGTCTTCCTTCTTCAGACATTTTAACAGCTGCTGACGCATCCACGAGCTCTCCACATGCTCCGCAGTCACAGGTAATTGCCCTGTTTTCAGCTCCCTCTACAGCATGCGACACGGGGCAGTTTAGAACTATGATTCACTGCTGAACACATTGCAACGCCATTCATCAGAGATCCATGCTTCCGAGTCACAACACCATTCCAAATGCAACCAATTATGTTGTGGTCAGATAAAAAAAAAAATGTTCAAATGTGTGTGAAATCTAATGGGACTTACCTGCTAAGGCCATCAGTCCCTAAGCTTACACACTACTTAACCTAAATTATCCTAAGGACAAACACACACACCCATGCCCGAGGGAGGACTCGTACCTCCGCCGGGACTAGCCGCACAGTCCATGACTGCAGCGCCTTAGACCGCTCGGCTAATCCCTTGCGGCGGTCAGATCCAATATGGGGGTTAATGTCACATCTGAATGCTCAACAAATCTTTTAATAACTTCTAAATTTTCTTGCCGACTTTTTTCGGTCTTGGTGACCAGGGGTATCCCAGTGCATCGATCAAAGTTTTGTTTTCGGTTTATATATGATCACATATGTGAGCTCGTCTGTCTGTCCTGTGAATTGTCATCATTCATGAAAGTGGTCAGATACGACTGGGCAAAGGTTGGGAATTTGTACGGGCGCTGATAGCCGCGCATTTGAGCGCCCCACAAACCAAACATCATCATCATCATCATCCTGTGATTTGTTTCAAAAAGTCAGAGACAATGTGTTTCAAATCGTCTTTTTGGTCCAGAGTAATCCTTTGTGGGACCATTCTTGCACACACTTGTGTCACATTTTATAAATCATGAAAAATTTGTCTTACTCTTTCTTCGTTAGTGTTTAGCATGTCAACGATCTTCCGAAGACTCATACGTCTGTCTTTCCGCACTGTCTCATTAATTTTCTGAATGTTTCCTTCAGTGAAGCTTCCTGGCAGATTAAAACTGTGTGCCGGACCGAGACTCGAACTCGGGACCTTTGCCTTTCGCGGGCAAGTGTTCTTTCAGGAGTGCTAGTTCTGCAAGGTTCGCAGGAGAGCTTCTGTAAAGTTTGGAAGGTAGGAGGCGAGTTACTGGCAGAAGCAAGGCTGTGAGGAGGGGCGGTGGGTGAGTGAGTCGTTCTTGGGTAGCTCAGTTCGTAGAGCACTTGCCTGGGAAAGGCAAAGGTCCTGAGTTCGAGTCTCGGTCCGGCACACAGTTTTAATCTGCCAGGAAGTTTCATATCAGCGCACACTCCGCTGCAGAGTGAAAATCTCGTTCTGTTTTCTTCAGTTCTTGCAACCAAAGATCGACAGTCGATATTCATCATCTTCGATTTTTTCCGACCTTCATAAAAAAATGTGTTTGCCATTGTAAAACTAGCGTATGTCACACACCATTATTATCAAATTTATTCTTTAACTTTTGGAAACATTCTGTTTGTTATTTTTTAATTTTGCAAAGAATTTTGAGATTAGTGTGCCACTCCACTTTTGACTTTTAAGTTAACTATGGTTGTGGCGCAACTACGCAACAATTTCCTTACAGCCAAGAGTCAATAGCAAACTAAATTAGACAGAAAGATGAAATGACAGTTGGTAGCTTCAGAACCATCAAGGTCGACCACGTTGCAACACCAACCTCATCAAAATTTCATGTGGTTACACAGGAATAGGTGCGCAGTCTCGATATATGATTGTCACACATCGTACAAGCAATTTCCAGTATGCCTCATTAATTTCAAACGGTGGACCATTAGCATGTAGGGGAAATCGAGAGTGACAGAATGGACTGTCTCACGGAAAAGTGCCTGTCATGCCATGGCATTTCGGTATGTACAGGGAAAGATCCTACAGTAGTGATGCATGCTTGGGACAAACAGGCACACAGCACTGGTGATTGGGTGGGGAGGAGAGAGGGAGGGTATGAGAGGGAAGAGGGGCAGGACAGAGGACTGGGGAATTAATGTACTTCACAGTACGGCCACGGCACAGTATCTTGTCCGCACTGCTGTAGCAGAACGTACACACACACCGTCCATCCAAAAAGTTTCAAGATTGATTTTAGTCCTGGCATATAAGCGGCGTCAGTGCAGTAACTACGGTGGTTGCTTGAACTAACAACTGTAAACAACAGATGTGCATTCGACCAGGTAGTTGTGAGCAGTGGACATGCAATCCTAGTGTATCGGCATCATTGTCACAAATTGCAATGCAGTCACATCTCGAAATCAAGTGTTCAAGACATTCTACAGAAAGCTTTGAAGAAGAGAAAAGTGAGTGGAAAGTTTATCACACAAACTTTAGCTTCTGAACGACAACAATGATGTATGGAAGCCTGCCGTGACATGATTAAATGCAAAACGCGGACAATTCTTTTGAAAAACCACTATGGGTAGCAAGGCTAGGTGTTGTCATTACGAAACTAGCAAAAAAGAACAAGTTGCGGAAATTCACATGAAGGGTCAATGCTTTGGCGAAATATCCGACATTCAAGCCATTGCGATGTATGAGCTGAACAACATTGCAAGGAAAAACTTTTCTCACAGTTTCACATGATTCTGTGCATTGTGCTCAAGTGGGCAGAGACTATGTAGTGCATCTGAAGTATGAAAACCACTATCTTAATGTTATTCTATTTTTTATTAATCCAGTCTCGAAACTTTTTGGTCTGACAGGATATTCCATAGGACTAAATCGACACTGGAGATCTACTTTCCAGATGTACGCCTGTCTGCATTGTTGTTTCGGCGCTATCTTCTCCCTGCTGTCATGGTGAAAATCATGCTTTTGTATCGGCTGCCACTATGCAGAAACCATAAACAATTCAGTTTGGAATGAGCACATGAACGCCATCACTGATGTGGTGGTCGGCGAGATATAGTGTTTTTATTGGAGTCTCACTTCTTAGTATCCTACAACGTTGGCATACGTGTGCTTGGCGCTACCTTGGTGATCGCAGCATGGCAACCTGAACCGCTGAGTGGCAAAACAGAGAAACTCCGATTTGGTGGTATGGGTCGCCATCTGATACAACGTGTTACCATAATTCTAACGGATTGAGGGTACCCTGGATAACAATTGCTACATCAGGGAATTTTTAGACCTTGAGGTGCTGTCCCCCCTTCACATGAAAAACTTGGTCTCTCCGAAGAGTCATAAGGTGCATTTTCTGTGGTATATTGATGAATACCATCAAGCTTATTTCTGTCAAAAGCTCATGCCTAATGCACTTTCAAAAACAGATTAGTTATTTTCAATAGCCCAAAAATATTTTGCTACCAATGTCTGTGACACATGATGCTAGTAGGGAATACTGTTTTTCACGTGACACTTGCCATCGACAGAATGTGGCAGTTTGTTTCTCGTTACAAACAAAATATTTTTGAGCAGTGTGGTTTTTGCGCTTCTGGCGCATACTTCAAGTGGATGCCACTAGTCAGTGTTACAGTCACTGAATCCAAGACTAGCGTGGCGAGAAAAATTAAAAATCCACCAAGATGGTGCTGACAGCAAATTTAAAAACGCAAGATGGTGGAAATCCAAAAATGAAAAGTGATGGAACTAATGCAGTTGTGCAAATTGGAAATACGAGTTAGTCTCTGGAAGCACATTGCCGCTACAGTCCAAGGAAGTGGCATGTTCTAGTGCCCAAACCACTTTTATTGTTTATGAAAATAGGTAAGATTCACTTAAATTGCGTAAATTAGCGTAATATTCAGGAGTATCAGAAATGATCTTGATTTTCGCACCATGTTCAAAGCATTTACAAACATGCGTGAAATTTGATGGATAAAAATATCACTGTAGACTTTAAGATTGACTGCTCCCATGCTTTTCTGTGTACACTGTTTCAAAATGCATGTATCTTAAAACATAACATGCACTTGACATTTAATTTTTAGACCTAAGTAACTGGCATGGGGTTGCTATAATGTTTGACTCACTTGCATATCAGAATTAGATGAATTAAGATGCATTTTTGAGAAATTTAGGTGTAGGAAGATCACTGTTTACTTTGGTACAAATGTCAAACTATTCTCACTGACAAGTGCACTTAAAAACCATAAGCTAGACCAGCAAAAGTGCCCAAGCGTGTTATGTTACAGAAGAAATTTTTCTGTATTTTTATAAATTTAATGTCTGTTACAAAGGTCAAATTAATCTCATTGACTAACCTGTAAGTTATGTCACCCCTAGGTATGTTTTGATTAGTAATACAGGTAATTTAGATGTGCAGGTATTTAATATGAGCATCCATTTTGCCATGAAAAGTGTAGGCAATATTCAAACTTTCGTCATCGCCGGTCTACTCGATTTTTTTAATCTTACGGAATAATTAAATTGTGACGGTAGTGCCATGTGTGTTTTGTACTCACAGTCTAATGTATTTTGAGAAATAATTTTACTTTGGTGCAAAAGATCGTATATTTTGGTGCAAAGTTTGTATTTCAGAAAATTAGAATTTTCATCCCTGTGTGGAAGCTTCTACCATCATTGCCTTTGAACATGTTGTCTTTTATTTAAATATTTCATATATAACAGACTATAAAGTTCATGAACCACCTATAGCAAAACCTCACATCGAAATGCTAATATCTGTACGAATTGTGATGAATATTACAGACACTTTTGAGCCTTGGTACTGTTGTCCTGATCAGTAAGTGTTGCAGCGTTCCTCAATAGCATGTTTTTCTTCACACTCTCAGTTACACCTAAACTACACTGACAACTGCCTGATTAGTATGCTACATGTGTCTTGTACAAGCATAGAATCTCGGAAAAACTAAATCACGAAGGTCAAATGAGGACCTGAACCATCATCCTCCCAAATGCAAGTCCAGTGTGGTAACTACTGCGCCACCTCGTTCGGTGGTCAGGTTCTTTTTTGTACATCACCTTATTTAGGCCTTAAAATTAAAAGTCAGTCACCTGCTTAGCATGTTATCTTTGAGCCACATGTGTTTTGTAAAAAATTAGACACTGAAATAGCCTTGGGAAGGGGGCGGGGGAGGGGGAGCTCTTAATATAACAGTCCACAATGAAAAGAACTGTTATCCTTTAATATTCAAGCATCTAGCTGATCTCTGCAACTGTTCGCTCTCAAAGAGTGCATTACCAAAAAAATTGAAAACAGCCACTACCTCGTGTTGCAGGAGCAGGCTTCATTTCCATAGAATGGTCAAAACACAGTTCTGTCGTAGTAACTCAGCTTCACCTGTTTCTACACGGGTTGCAGAAGGTGGTAGATATAGTTTCCTCTGACCCTTACTCAGTTCCGTCTTAACATTGGGACGATCACGTGAGCTTCAGAGGTGGTAGTGCAGAGTCTGAGGGGGCAGTTGCGGGATGCATAGGGGCCACCTAAAACGAGGCGGGAATTTTACTGTAGCAGATAGGTTCGAGAAAGGTGACTCGTTTCGAGATATGAGAGTGCCAGAAATATGTTTCAGTAGTGGCTGTAATCATTAAAAGACTTCTCCATAGGATCCAACGCAGGTATGTGCTTGAAGGGGGGAACTTGATTCCAAATCCCAGACGGCATTTCTAGCGGACAGTGTAGCACTGGAGATCTGAAAAGCTAGTGTACATTTCTTACGACCTCAATCATCACACCATCTACTGTCTGTGATCCTTTTCAATCAACAATTGCCTATAGCGCAGTGGATATATCACTGACCATCTGACATTGCATCGAGACAGAATGCATTACAAATGCTGGAGAAATATCTAGCTACAGCGGAGTGAGGGAGTTGCAAATACCGGTTTCATACCACTTTCCTTAGCCGAATCACTTTCAAAATTCGGTAATTTTATTACGAGGGTGCACTGTTGGAGACGTGTAACAGCACTGCTAGTGTGATAATATACACTCCAGCAATCACCGTCTATATTTAGTGGCACAGTATTTGTCTGGAAAAACCACACCGTTGGTAGGTAATGCCATACGTAGATTTATAAAACTGGTATAGCTTTTAACATGGATACTTGTATGCACCTGTAAAACGAGGAACGCTTGTGATGGTATTATTTTTTAACATATAGCGGTTTGTAAGATGATATCGCCTCTCTTTATAAGAAACAGTGGTAGCACGCGCAAGAAAAACTTAGAGACATGTCCACCCATTGTCGATTTTCAGTCAGTATTGTTTCGTATCGCCAGCAATCAGTTATTGACGAAGTATTATACTTAGTAGTAGGAGGCATGTGATAGCTCGCCTTGAGCATCAGGCTTATAAAGTATGTGTTTGTGTTCCGACATGTGCAAAGGAAGTGACTATGTCCACTTGTAAGGAAGGTATGGATTTGATGTCGAGTACTGTGATAGCAAAGGAAAGAATATGTCAAGTCTTAAGAATGGTACCGATATTTCTATTTGCAGAGCCACAGCTGTCAACAGGGTGTATTTCCAATACTTCGCTCATTGTCGAATGACATTCAACTGAGACCTCAATGGTAACATTTAGTTATAAGTACAGGGATAAAATATACATGAGGCCGGTTTTTTTCCTCGGACGATTCTGTCTATGCATGCTTGGCATGCGGCGATGGTGATCTGTGCGGGAATGATTCACGTTTCCTGCTAACCGTAGGAGCCGTCCGAATGGAGAGGTCTGTTGGAGTGTAGGAATGCAGCTGACTTAACAGTGATGTCCTCTAGACAGCTGAACAGCGTACTAAAACTTATTATGTGTTGGATAGCTTTCGTGATCGCGTGAAAATTTGACAAGATTAAATATGGATGTGTGTTGTCTATTTAGTAGAGACAACATCGAGTGTGGTGTGTGCATCTGGCAGGTGGAAGAGACGTTTGCTGGTTCTCTAGATATGAGAAACACCTTAGTTGACGTTGTAAATTATAGGGATGATTTGGAATCTGTTACGGCACCAGCTTCGGTATTCGTGAGTGGAAATATCAGTTTCCTCATTTGTCGAGTTTTTTCACACAAAGGTCTTCCCAGATGGGACAAGTTTCTAATTTGTCTATTGTTTACAGCACGCTCCATCTGGCTAAAGTTTCGAGTTTCTAGAGAAATAATTTCAAGTCTATATCTTCAGAGTTATGTTGCACGAGCGATCGGTAGGGTACTGCTATACTGCTATGTGCTTAATATCGAGAAGTACTGCAAAAATGGTATGATATTCTAGCAAGCCATGCGAAATTAAATATGTTCTTGTAATCTCAGAGTCTGGAGATGGGTGTAGAAAAGCGAGCAAGGAAGCAGGTCCGGACCAGAGACATTAACGCATTTGTGCCGAGGGGAAAACAAGCCAGTCTTTGCACAACAGTTCTGAGAGTGACTTTGATCCACTGAGGGTGCTCTGGTCACGCATTGGGAGTGGATGACTGCCCGACCTCATGGGAAATATCTAGTGCTGTGAGGAGTGTATACAGTGCTGTCTGTCTTCGCGGTATATGTACGAGTGTCTGGTGGCCAGCTGCACAATATAGCAATGCAAGTGTTCAATTGGACCTGCTATAGTGTACAAACAGGACAGGCAATATGGCTGCAACAATACGTCCCCTGATTACAGTACACCAACCCGCATTGGTGATGTCTTTCCAAGCATTACGTCCACAGGCGCGGTATTCATTATCACATAGTGCTGGACACCTGTCCTTCGTAACACTTGTTTGAGAGAATCTTGGCAGGATGCAGCACCTTCCAGATGCGCTAATTCGAAGACTTTGTCAGATAGTTTCGTAGGGATGAGGAGAATCGAGACATATAGCCATTGTGAGTGTAGATATACCGTAACTCTTTCGGTTGCTGTACAGATATAAAAGTTAACTGCACTGTTTGTGTAAAATGTGTATATATTGCAGTGTAATGTTACAGTCGCTTATGTTGTTGCATGACCAGCGAAAATGACTGTCTGCTATTGTGAGGGGCATATAGATTCAGCCCAACAATAATCGCGAGGGTATGAGAGAGATTTTTAAGTGGAAAATTATGTGCACTATAGATACTGTGATTCGTTCCAGATCCACAGCCATCAAGAGGAGAGAGGAGACATTACCCGTACACTGATCAGTGTCAGACTACAGCAGCAATCGTAATAATTAATTGTAGTTACACTGGTAAATATGTTCGTGAGTCCCAGTATTCTTGTGAGTCTTGTATGTACTTGATGATCTGTAGACAACTTTTGCAGGCTTTAACTGGCAGTGCAACATGGCGATGTGTACAAAATAGTTTTTTGCCACTGAAAGTCTCGTCTGTAGAAAAAAAGGCAGACAGTGCTCCTACACCAGCAGCAGCAGCAGCAGAAGCAGTTTGATGGGTAAATTCAGTGATGGACGGTCTGTTCTGTTAGGATTGCTAGGAAGAATGCACCCTATGCTATTCTGGGAAGCATTGCAGCATCTCTCTCGATACTGGACCCACACCGCAGTTATGCGTCATCATGCCAGCAACAGTGCCTAGGTGAACACATATTTCGACAGGTATTTCTCGGATGTCATGTACGAAAGAGATGCCGCCACCTCATCCTTGCGGGACCCGAACTGACACATATGCGTGGTTTGGCGGCTGACAGCCACGTCACTTACCGGGGGGCTGCCAGTGCATCCCGACTTCTGGAAGCGTGTGCAGGAGCATCCTGTCTGGTCTGGTGCACATGATATTCCATTCATTTCACCAACCAATAGGATGCTACGAATTAAAAAAGAACTACCCCATACATGTGGAGAATATCAAATTAATTAATTTGCATGAACTTTTAATATGAACGAGGTGTTAGCGGTACAATAGTTAAGGGAGGGTGTGCATGAGTGGGTGAGCTGGAGCAGAACAGTAGGTTATGTGCAGAACACTAGGTTAATTTGCATAATTTTTATGTAAAATGTAGTACAATAGTTTAAGGGCGTAGGGGGACAAGGAAGAATGCGCCAAAAATGGCGTTCCAAAGCATGTGAAATGCGAAAAGTGTACCAGCAAATGGTGGGAGGACATAACTAATTACTCAATTTGATATCAAAGGCGGTACAATAGTTTAAGTAAATGGGGGTGACATAGAAAACCACTTAGCAGAACAATAGGTTAGGACACCCAGAGTACAGTGATAAACATTAGGTTATGTAACATGTTTGCTCCATGCAATTACTTCTTACAAGACCTACATGTTTCCAAACAGCAGAGAATGATGAGCCAGAGAAATCCAGCCCCCACAAACTGATTTTTTATAAATAAATAATATACCTTTGAATTTCCTGTTATGAGACCCTCCCTCTCCACCACCAGGCCGCCATCCTTGGATTATATCACAGGAGGGATGACAGTGCCCTCTGGTGTCAGTACTGTGTACCAGGTTAGTTGGACTCCAGACCTCAGCGTGAACAAACTTGATGGCGGTACTGTCTCTAATTGTTTAAATAAAAACTTAAAATAAAGACTTATGTCCAGCAAAGGCTGAGTCCTATTCCAGCAAATTCCTAGGAAGAGGTGGCAGCCGGATGACTTAGGTTAGTGGAGGTAGCCAAAGAGTCCTTTTTCCACCATTTTCTTAGGCTAGTAGAGGTAGCTGTGGTGTGTTGCATCATCCTGATGGAATTTGAATTTACCGCCATTTTCTGGGGGGAGTGGAATGGGGAGAAGAGGGATTTTACCATTGGGGGCAGGTTAATTAATTGATCAATTCAATTAAGTAGTCAATCAAACTGATAAGAGCGAGAGGAGCTATTCCAATAACTCAGACCTTAAAGTGTACCTGTAGCAGTGAGTGGGGAGGGGGTGGGGGGAGGGGGCGAGAGAACAATAGGTTAAGTGCCTGTCAATCAAAACTAAAGATCCTTTTAGTAGAACTATGGGTTAAGTACCTGTCAATCAAAGGAGAACAATTAGTTAAGTACCTGTCAATCAAAGGAGAACACTAGGTTTGCCCCTGAGCGCATACCTGCCCCTGATATAGGCAACCCGCACTAACAAAATGCACTGACACTCTCCTAGTTCCGCTACTGGCGCCAGATACCGTGCTGTGTGGCCTTTCAAAATGTTTTAACACCTTTTGTGCTTCTAACACAACTGGAGTCACAAGCATAATAATGTATAAATTACAGGAATCACTCTTCAAAAAACAATATATAGAAGCCACCACAAACAATGAACACACATAGAGAGCAACTATCATGGCAACCCAGTGTTCATTGTTTCTTCTGTTGCAACTGAGCCAGCCAAGGTGAGTGCGTTGTTGTTTTTTGTGGTTGCTTGTTTTTAATTAAAGAGCCCGAAATGTGTGACAAACAATAAAAATTTTTAGCGATTATGGTAGTCAGAAAATGTTCATAAAGTTGGGTTTCCTTAAAAGAAAGAGTCTTTCTAATGGTGCTGGTGGGATCAGTAGAGAGAATTTGTAAAACTACTGCCCATCAGGTTTTTTTATAGTCCAGGTTGACCTTCCGTTCCATTAGGCCAGATAGTCCGCAGTTTACTGTATGTTTTGTTTCCAACATTGTGCATCGCCACTATTTTTTTTCTTCTGTTCACTGAGGTGAAATTGCTGTTCAAAACAGTACTAATGAACAATGTGGCCCTGTAGGTGCAGTCAAAATTAGGGTTCTAAACGGTAAATAGGATGCAGAAGTTCTAACTTTCAGAGTTCCGAAAGGATTTCAATATTTTACACCCTTTAAAGCAGAGGATTTTCCTGTTTCCATTAATGGCCCATTTCATTGGGAAAAGAATGACAAACTGGATAAAAATGGAATTGATCAAAACCATTTTTCTAGGTTCACATGGCAACATGCTGAGAGATCTCAGCTATTTCACAGTAAAAATTCTTTCAGAAGGTTTTGGTGAATGGGGAAATTGTCTACATGAATATTTTGTATATTCTCCTAGCCAAGGATCATTGTTCTGAGCATAGTGTAAATTATTTGGTGGTGCTATCAATTTGCAACAACTGGTTTCAGTGCCTGGATAGCTGAACATGAAAATTCTATCTCTCACAGAGACTGACTGTTAAAAATTGAAAAACAGAGCAAACGAGATGAATAGAATGACAGACAGCTGCGCACCTAGCATGAACATGAAGTTACATAAAGGGGGAATCTGCTAAAATGAGTTGTTTATGTAGTTACGAATCTTCTAGGGCTCTAGAGTTTCGTGGAAACAAGGAGGTGTTTGGCGCTGTGAAAAATGGAAATTTCATGATTTGTCTGGAATTAACTGCGGAGTGTGATTCATTTTTAGCTGTCCATATAGACAAGTTTGGTAACCCTTGGAAGACTTTACTTCGTACTTGATGAACTTAATAAGATTTAATAGTCTTATGTTCCAAAAAATATGTCATGAAGTTATTTCTTCTAAATTTTTTCGATCATAGTAGTTTCTACACCAGACGTATTCCATAATAGCCAGTTAAGTATATTAATTAGAAACTTAAATGAAGATGGACTCTCAGCTCAAAGATTCCTATGTTTCATAAGTGCAGGTCACAATCTAGACAAGATTTCTGAGACAGTTTTGAATGTTTTGGAACTACAAGGACCGAAATTTGACAGCTGTAAATGTTAGTCATATGATAATGCAGCCAACATGTCTAGTGCTTATTCAGGCTTGCAAGCAAGATTCAAGGACGGGAAGTCTCTAATTTTCTTCATTCCATGTTCAAATGGCTCTGAGCACTAAGGGACTTAACATCTGAGGTCATCAGTCCCATTCCATGTTCGGCTCAGTCACTGAATCTAGTTGGTTCGTGGGCTGCACAGCTTCAGTAGAGTTTTTAAAAGTTAATTCCAGGCTAATACAACTTTTTTGCAGATTCTACAGGCAGATGGAACACCCTGGAAACATTTTTTGATCCTGCAAGTATTACACTGAACTCACTGTCTACAACACAGTGGTGTGCATGTTAGGATGCTTGTAAGAGTCTGAATGCAGGATGGAAAACTGTTTTCTGCTTTAAGAACAATTTCAGAAAATTAGAGTGGTAGAGTTAGATGTGAAGCTGAAGGTTTTCTTAGAAAATTAAGTAGTATTGAGGTAGCTTTTATGACATCAGTGTGGGGTTGTATTCTGCAGCAGTTTGCAAAGCAATGAAAAAGCTGCAAGCTGAGGGTGTAAACATTTCTACTTCTTAATGTCTACAGAGAATATAACTTAAGATTTTTATTTCTCTAGAACGTCACCAAACAAGAAGCGGTTCAGATTTATATATGTGTCTTAACACATGGAACTGGAACACAGTATGGCCAAGATGCACACGCAAACTATGGTGAGTACCAGACTGCTGGGATAGCACCGCACAGCTGCCTAAATACATGACTGCAGGAAACATGATTGGTCGTGGACTTCATGTGGTATGGAAAGTGGTGCACTCTCATGGCAAGGCTTTCGGCGCAGGTGCACACTGGAGCACAGAGACTCCTGGTGGGTATCCAGGTCCAGATCCTTTGGCACACATTCAACTTTTGCGCCTTCTGATACCAGAGTCTGGACCTAAAATGTCCTTGTCAGCTTTCCAGAGATGTGTGGCACAGTCACAGAATTTCCATAAATTATGGACTGGTTGTTCATGGGTGCAGAGTTTGCACCCAACAGTGTCCCAGATGTGTTCCATTGGATTCTGATCAAACAAATTTGGTGGTCAAAACATCAAAATGAGTTACCAACCATTTGACTTAAATTACTGTAGCATGATTCTGGACTTAAGAGATGGACAAATATCCTGCTGGAAAATGGCTTCATCATCGGGGAAGACATCCAGCATGAATGTATACTGGTGGTCCGCAATGATGTTCATGTTGTTCACAGCTTCTATTACTACCAGAGACTCTCAGATCCTCTATAGCACAATACTGCCCCTACTGGCCTACGGTTGTGGCATGATGCATGTTTCGAGCAGCCATTTGCCTGGGTGAGGGTAGATCTAGACACAACCATTGACTTACAGTAACAAAAAATGTGGTTTTTTTCTGATCAGCTGACATGTTTCCATTGATCCATGTTCCAACCCAATGATCCCTTTTTCACTGCAATCATAACTGATGATGATATTGGGTCAGCATGATAACACATAGGGGTCACATGCTGCAGATCCTCATATTCAACAATGTGTGCTGAACGGTGTGCTCCAAAACCCTTGTGCCTGCACCAAAATTATATTCTGTCATTAAATCTTCCACAGATAGATACCTACTCTACTTTGCAAAGTGGGCATGCATCTGACCTCCATGTTCTATGATGAGCTGTGAATGTCCAAAATCTTGTTGTTTACACAATTTCACTATCATTCATTCACTTTTCATGGATGTTCACAACAGTTACCCGCGAACAGCTGACCAGCTTCCCCATTTCAAAAATGCTAATTTGCAGGTGTCAGGCCATAAAAACCTGCCCTTTGTCAGAGTCACATATGTCAGTGTATTTCACCATTTTTGGCCTGTATCATCGCTGGAACAGTTTATCATTTGTCTCTGCTCATATCACATATTTTCCTTATCACATCATGTGCCTGTAATGCCACTAGGTGGCATTTAGTCTCATGGTGAGCAGTGGTCACAGTGCATTGGCTCACCAGTGTAGTTGCAGCTAGGAAATATGTGCGAAGAACTTGTGTTAATACACAGAAACTTCCAACTCAAAAAAATTATGTTCATGTGGACTCAATGAGAGAATATGTAAACTGTGACCATCTTATTTTAGGTGAGCAATGTTCCAAGTTACACTGTTCAATCACCACTACTATTTTAGTGTAATCATTAAAATAAATGTCTATTGAATGTACTTTTAAATATCTGGTGCTAAACTGTTCGCATTGACCCTGTGCCCATAGTCATGCTGCACAAATGGAGAAGATGTCTTAGTTATTGACGACGCCTTTGGCACAATTGATTTATTAATCTCCACTGCATGATGTAATTTTAGATTTTTTACTTCTGATGAAGGTATATTTATATGTGCCGAAACCTTGTCAAGAATTTTAATAAATTTTTATCCTGCAACTGTTTTGGCTGTCATCCTTTATTGTGAAGAATTTCAACAGTTGCTGTTGCAGCCATGTTTAAAATCTTGATAATTTATTGTGTAATTAATTGATTCTAAAAATGAACATTAAATGAGACTTGTTGGCCAATAACACAATTTACAGTTCCATCTACTTAAAATGAATAAAATTACATCAAAAAGTTACATTAAACAGGAAACGTCAAATTGGAACACATGCAGATAAAATAGTAAATTTATGACATCACATACAATGATGCATTAAATCTTGTATAGGTGCTTGCTCATCCAATTTCCCAGTGACTCTGTAACATTTTGGAAGCCATATATTCTCCTCCTATCTTGTGTCCAGAAAATGGAAGGAGACAATACATCTTCCAGAATGGCTAGGAGGTGGAAGGAGATTATATTCCTTTCAAAATCTTGCAGACTCACTGCAGACTGACATAGCAAGAAACCTCAGAAAATTTTACTGTGTTGGCATGCCGCAGAAATGTACATTTGTATGTATATAATGTTATCCATCAGGTAAAGACAAATATTTAAGTAAAACACACTACTACTGCTAATCAAAAAAGTGGTATGGGAAATCCACATTACGCAGTCTACACCTTGAAAGTATAGCACAATTTAGATTCATGCTTTGATAATGAACAGTGGAAAGTATAAATGTAAAAGTAGTCCTCGAAATATGAAGTGAGAGTTACCTGAAATGAGAAACTACTGCCAAAATTTGTAGAATATGTGTATGTAGGTCATAAACAAGACTCATGAATCTCTGGAATGAGATACGGCAATTGTCAGGGAAGAAAAAATGAAGTTGTAAAAAGTCCATATAAAGAAATTTTATTAGTACTTTATGTTCTGTACTTTGTCCACATATAAATTAAATTTTATTTGTACCATATTACAGTTTCATACATTCTATTCAAATTTGTACAAAAATAACACTAAAAGTTCTATAGTTAATTATCTCTCTTAGAATGTATTGTACAGTGGTTGGCAGTCCATCGTGGTCATAGTGCTGGTTGCATAATAATTACAAAAGATTTTCAGTAACTACATAGGTATAACTTTCAGTGGAAAATACATACAAAGGAAACTCATAATGACAAGTGGAGATCAGGTATTATTTATAAAATCTCAATGGTGATTCAGACTTAGAATTTTACCTAATGGTAAATGCTTTTTCGGTAAACATTGAAAAATAACAACAGTATGCTTGCTCTTTGGTGTTCACAAGATTTGTGTAAATTAATACATCATATTACAGGAGTGGTAGCTTTTAAGAATGACAGCCATATTTTATGTTTAGTCCTAGCAATATCTTATCTTTTACACATATAGCCTCTCAAACAACTGTGATACAATTATGAACTGCCATTAACTCCTCAGCATATGAAATGCATGAAGAGTGCACTGGGACATAGTGTACCAAAAGTACTCTTAATTAATTAATACTTGAAACAGGTTAAATGCTTCAGGCAAACAAACAAAATTGCTTTTCTGGTAACAATACAACAAATAGAAAATATGAGAAAACTATAATATGCAGCTCTCTTGTCAAGATTAATTTAAGTTTTTTTTCAAAATGCCTTAAAAAGTCTGTCATAGATGTTTTATAATGTTGACATTTCAGAAGAAGCATAGGTAGTTCAAAATTTTTACATGCATGTTATCTGTGTATATTTACAATTATATCAAAAATCGATATTCAGAATTAAACTTCAATCAAATAATATGTAAAAACTTCCACATACTAAGCAGCAACAAACTAAGGCGTGAAAAGAGATGACATTGATGCTAGCTCTCAGAATCAAGAGTTTCTTCATCAGGAAAAAGAGAGGAAATGATTAGAAGTAATTTATTTATAGCACCAGCAAAATACAAATAAAAATAAAAACCAATGTTTGAGCAGTGACTAAGTATAGCTGCTGTGCTGTATGATGTTGACTATCTCACTGTAGTGTGATATAACTGTGAAGACTGCATGGTCTCACACAGCAATGTGAATGAACTTTTGAGGACAACACGGGGTGGCACTCCAGCTACACTCAGTTGATAATGAAAACATTGATTTCTCTTTGTGTCTTGTGGTCACCATGAGTAGATGTCACTGCGCTATCACACTAGACTAATTTGTGGTGTGTTCTATATGTTGTGCATATGAAATTATAATTTAAACAATATTTTCTTTATAATGAGATTTCAAAAACCTCACTGATTCTACTTATCATCACATGAAATACTGCATGAGCAGTTTTTCTTTGGCATGATTTGTCATATACCATGAGAACAAAATCAAGTGAGTAATCTTCAGGAACACATGAGGGATTTGCTGGGGGGGTGGGGGGGGGGGTGGGGGGTGGGGGGGTAGGGTGACATAGGAACAACCTACAGTAACTGTTGCATGAATAGGTTCTCAGAAATCTATAAATGCTAGCGCTAAAGCAAAAGACTTTTATGGTATAACTCTTTTATTTGGAGAAATTAAAACCTATGTTCTCTTGAAGAATGTAACAAATAATTTTGTAACCAGATTTCCACATACAGCTGAAAATGTTTGTGAAGCTCAGACATGAAACACAAACTGCTTGGAGACTGAAATGTAAAGGGTATTTATAAAGTCCTAGTACAAACTACTTGATATTATTAAATAACAGTCTGAATACCGGAGAGGACCACATGTTCAGAGGCCCACCATTCCTACGCTACAGGAAAAGTAAAGCAAAAGCAATATTATATATACTGAAAAACATGGAGAAAGAGTGATAGTAATTTACAGTAAACTTCAGAATTACTACATACAGGGTGATTCACAAGATTTTCAAATATTTTAATACATTATTCTACCCTCTGCCCGGCACTTAAATGTGATTTGCAGAGTATCCATGTAGATGTACAAGTAAAACTAAAGAAAAAAGCTCATATAAACATAGGTCCACAAATGTTTGGTTAAGGAGTTATGTCTAATAAAAGATTCTGCCTGAAATTTAACAACTTCACTAATATGAAGCCATTGCAAAACTTTACAGGGTTAAAGTAAAGCACAATTTCCATTTATTTTGTTGTTATTGGTCTGGTGAATCTAATAAAGCATGTCCCAGAGATGTATTTGCAGTAGATTTCCAGAACACCCAGAGAAGCAAAGATTATTAAACAATTAAATTTGTTTACTTTCCATTAAGAATGTAGAAACATTTATCATTGTTGGCAGCTGTTAGTGAGTTCTTTCAGTCGTTTCCTACCTTGAAATGAGGTAGTTTTCTGCATTGTTCAGTGAAAGAACATAATAACAACAGTGTATCTAAGTGAAACCACATTGTAACTGTTGCAGTTTGTAGATTATTTATGAAATAGGGAAGCCTTTCAAATTTACAACAGAGGAATACATCAATATGGTGTTTATTTATGGAAAATGTGATGGTAATGCTAAGGCTGCAGTTAACGAATATCGTGTAAACTATCCAACTCAGAGGATTCTGAATGCACGAACCATTTGTGGAGTATTCAGAATGTTACGGGAGGCAGCATTCATAATCAGTACTCAATACGTGAAGACGATGATGAAGATTTAAGGATTCTGTTCAACATAGCCTGGGTCCCAATACATGACATATCTTTCAACGATTAGGCATTTCACAGTCTAAGGTATGGCATACACTGAAACACAATAGTCTTTACCATAAACAAAAAGTGCATCGTTTGCATCTGGGAGATCCTGTCCTTCACTTGGAGTTGTGAAACTGGTTAAATACTAATCAGCAGTTATACAAATACATTTTATTTGCTGATGAGGCGCAGTTTACGAGAGATGGTATACACAATTACAGTTTACTCGAGACGGTATAAACTATTTACATAATGAGCACATATGGTCTGAAGCAAACCCACATGCAACAGTGCAATGCAATTTCTAGCAGCAATTTAGCATAAATGTGTGGTGTGGTGTAATCAGCACACACTTTACTGGACCATTCATTTTCCCAGGGCGTCTAACTGGTTGGATGTACTTACAATTCCTTCAAGAAGAAATGTCTCACTTGCTCGAAGATGTTCCACTTGCTACGCGACTGCAAATGTATTTTCAACATGATTTCACTCCTCCATATTTCACCAACGCTGTTACTACACATTTAAATGAACATTTTCTCCAGAAATAGATTGGTCGTGGTGCCACATGTCTGTGGCCACCCAGATCTCCCGATTTAACACCAATGGATTTTTGTGTATGGGGTTGGATGAAAGACATAGTTTATGAGGGAAAAGTCAGTACATGTGAGGCATTACTTACTCACATTATGAATGCAGTAGATGAAATTAAGAGCAACCCTGTGGAACTGAAATGAGAAACAAATTCTTTTCTCACACATGCGACTAAATGCTTTAAACTTGGTGAAGATATTTTTGAACATTTATTGTGAATGTATTGTGAAATTGTATGTACACTGTACAACTTCCTTAGCACTGAGCTTTGTATTTTTCCGGTTTAACATGAATTCACGTGTGCTATGGTATTAATAAAAGCAGATTATCTGACACATTCATACAGTTTCAGTTAACCTTATTACCATCATTTTTCCAAAATTAAATTCTCTACAAATTCTGTTGAAAACTTTGTGCAATTGCCTGGAATTTAAAAAACAAATTGGGCCAAATGGTTAATAAATTAAAAATTTTACAAAATTACTTCTTTGCTTCTCTGGATGGTCTGGAAAACTACTACAGATACACATCTGGGACATGTTTTATTAGATTCACCACACCAATAACAACAAAATAAATGGAAATCATGCTTTACTTTAACCTCGTACAGTTTTGTGATGGTTGCATATTAGTGAATTTGCTGAAAGGCAAAATCTTTTATTAGCCGCAACTCTGTAACTAAACATTTGCGGACCTATGCTTACATGTAATTTTTTCTGTAGTTTATTTGTAGAATAACATATTAAAATATTTGCATATCTTCATGAATCATCCTGTGTATAGCCAAAAAATAATATGG
Organism: Schistocerca piceifrons; assembly: GCF_021461385.2. Taxonomy (NCBI): domain Eukaryota; kingdom Metazoa; phylum Arthropoda; class Insecta; order Orthoptera; family Acrididae; genus Schistocerca; species Schistocerca piceifrons. Next base: position 280,838,116 of record NC_060149.1, read on the forward strand.
TAATAACGGCCATTGCCAATCACTACTGTAGCAGAGGGACAAGATAGAGGCTGTCAGTGGAAAAAGGTAAGACAGCTAGTTAATAATACACTTGGATGCCAAACATTGTGTGTATCTTAGCACTGAGCATTATTACTGCATCAGACAGTTGGTAACAAATGTAGTGGTTTCCAGAGTCGCACAATTACTATTGCTATGTAACTCAGGTAACAGTAGGTCGTGAGATACAATGTTTTACATATGTGACCTTGTGGCATGGTAGCAGTTCATCTTCAGACATGGATTTTTTTTGGCATTGTTATTCAAATTGTGCTCTCACACTTTCGTAGAAGTATACAACAGGAATTCAGCAACAAATTGTATGTAGGAGATAACATTAGCTTATGCCTACTTCCGCAGTCATATGGACATTTCTTGTCCAAGACGATTTTTTTATACATGTCTTCATGAAAAGTTTGACTGCATTAAAAGTAACATTTCTTATCTCTCTTGCAGCAGGAGCCAGCTGTGCAGGTGATATGAGCAACAGATTACATTCCTGTCATTAAATATTCATCTGTGCTCCACATGTGTATTCAATTGGTGACGTAAAATGTATAAGGGTGCACAGACAATATGAATATCATGAGACAATCTCAGTTTTGGACGATTCTGTTGAAAACTTATTCATTCTGAATCAAAAATTTTACCTACTGGCAATAGAGTGATAACTGTGGATGAGAAGTAAGCATCTAGCCACAGGTAAATTTTGAGGATTCTGAGTTATAGATTTACCATCTTCCCTTCCCATGTGATGCAGTATTTAACTAAAGAAATAAATTAACATGTAATATATTTTCATCTAAAAGACGCGTGTCTTTTAGTATTCAATGTATGAAAGTAAGAGAACACTCACTGAGGAGTCGGTTAAGTGCATCAAAACTTTCCTTATACATTTCACAAAGAAAAAAAGTAAAAAAATAAATAATACTAATTACCATATATTATGAAGAAAAAATCATTTGTTTACATGAGAGATAATGTTTCAGTAGCAGAAGTATACTAAAAGCTGCTAACATATAGGTTAACTCTGTGAAGAAAGAAGTGTGACTAAAGTAAGTTAATTTTCCCTTCAGTACTTTCTTATTGCAATGAAGTTACAAGAAACTGGATGAATTTAAACCTTGAGTTAATCCTTCCAATGTAAAAGTTGTGTAAAGATACAACAAAACCTGATATGTAAATTAAAAATGCCACTGTGGTAGATTCATAATGAAAGAAACTTAAAATATGACATTTTATGAACTTTGTACATAAGAAGATAACACACACACACACACACACACACACACATACACACACACACATTCAAATTACAATTTCATTCATTTATATATTGATACAGATGTTTCTTTCTTTTTGTTAAAACATTCCCTCATATTATGAATGAAAACACACATGATACTGGTGTAATAGTCTACAGTAATATTACTTATTTCACAAACCAGTTTTTGGTTGTTATATCATCATTAAGTACCAGATGATGGCATAAGAGCCAAAAACAGATTTGTGAAATAAATATTCCAGAATATTACATCAGTGCCATGTGTGTTTTCATTCATAATGTATGAAATATTTTACCAAGAACTGACAGAACAGTCAATCAGTGCAACATACTTCTGTCATTTTGTCTTAAAATAATTTCATTTTTAAGGATGAGAGACACACAAACCATGCTTGGTATACTAGAACAATTCTATATAGATCATATGAAATAGCTTTCTCACCTCTCACCAGCTGTTCATTCAAAGTTTATTGAAGCAACAAAGTGATCCAAGCAATTGGAAAAAAAGGATTAGGTCATTTTCATTCTCAGAAAGGGTAACTGCACTGATGTAAATAACTATAAATCTATATTTATGACCTCAGTCAGTTGTAGAAACAAGGAACACATTTTAGGTTTGCCTGTTCCCCAGTTTTTGGAGACCAAAATTCTCTGTTGCAGGAATCAATGTGGATTCTGTGAACAGTAATTTTTTTATACTTACGTAGATTTATTAAAAACATTCATTTCTTTATTTATTCATAACATTCAGAAGAAAGTTGTGAATAATAGTGAAAACTCCATGAGGCTGTGCATGGCTGAAATTATGGCATGTAAAGGAGTAGGAATACCAGAAAATTGTAAGAATATGTGAGAAGGTCTGCAAATTATCAGTTCTTGGTCCAGGGACTGGCAGTTGATCTTCAAAAGAGACAAATGTTATGGTACACACTTTTCATAAACAACTGGACAGTTGATGATAAATAATTAAAAACACCAACAACCATAATAAAATATCTAAGAGTATGCTATTAGAGTAATTTAAAGCAGAATGATCAAATAAAAAAAGTTTTTGGAATGACAGATGTCTGAAGACTCAATGTATGACTCCTGAAGTAATGTATAAAAGCCATACTACATGATAACAGAGGATATTCAGAAGATCTAAAGGAGTCAAGTGCAATTTGTCACTTTTTTAATGAATGTGAGAGAGTCATATGGATGCTTATTCAATTCCAATGCAGACACTACAAGCGAGGTATTGTATGCACCATTTATACTGTGGAAGCTCCAAGAAGAATCAAGAGCCATACTAATTCCTTCCATAAATGTATCACAAATTGACCATCATGGCAAAATGAGAGAAATTTGAACATATGCAGATGCTTATTGACGATCATAATTCTCACACACTATTCAGAAATGGAACAGAAAAGTTAAGAAATAATATTGTACGCTGAACACCCATCATTACACAAGTTAAGATTGTCTGTGGATCTGTGGAGTATTAAATTAGAAGCAGATATTGAATTCATTTTTACAAACTAGTGTTGATGTTTTAGGCCTGAATGAGGTAACAACTGACTAGTGTTCACAAATATGCTACAATGAAATACCAAAACCTTTAAAATAAAATACATTACAAAGTTTTTCACCATAACACTATGCAAGAACTGTAATAACCAAAGTTACAAGTTGAATCTTCACTTAATAACTATTGGTAAATATTCACTTACAATAGTAAACTACAACATATAAGGAAAATAAGAAGTCATGGGTGGATATAAAATCAGAGTGTAAATAGCAGTCACTGTATGAGGGATACACTACCAAACATCGCATACACCCTAATTTCTAGCACAAAGTAACATCAATACTAACATACAGATCAAACAATATATGGATGCCTTATGCAATTTCTATCTGTTATTTTGGTGCTGTTTTGATATGTCATTCTGGAAGTTATAGTTATCTAGAGCATAGTGCAACACATAACACTAGTTAAGAGCTCTTGGTATAGTATACTTTGTCTGCTGCTATGGTTAAAAATTCTTATGTACGCCAGCAATAACTGTATCTTTCTTTTTTATTTGACACTGGTATGTGTGAACACAAAAATCAAGTGTTACCTGATGATAGACTCATAAGGTAAAAACATATCTGTAAGAAATAAATACTAATGGAACAAACACAGTTTGTCTGAATTTCATTGTCAAGTGAACTTTACATCTTGTTCAGGACAAGAACAAGACAGATTATTACCTTTTTAAGAAATTATTTTCTCTGCAATGAAAAATGTTAGAGTTTATACAATGACCACATCAAGAATACTAGACACGAAAAAAGAATTTTTCATTTGTCTGAAGAATAAAGTTTTGGTATCTGTCCACATAATACTTTCTTTTATACAGTTGTTTGAATGATCATGATGCTTTGCTGGTGATATGTATCTCGTGCTTTCTTTTCATTTTTCATATTTCCTTCTATTTAAGGCATTTTTGTCATTTTTCATGTTATTGAATCTTCTGAAGTTAAACAAAAATGGTGTAACACTTTTTTTGATAAATGAAATGCATTTTTGCTTAAAGTTAAAACTAAGTGCTATATTAGTAACTGATGTACTCAAACTACTGAAAATATTTGCATTTCTTTTCTATGTGACATTATTTTGATCCATCATTTATTTACAATTGTTGCTAAAGCTTAACACGTGAAAAATCATTACAAACTGACTAGAGGATCAACACAAATAATAGCATTACTACATTAAGTAATTTTGCCGTTGCTCAAGTTTTAAAGCTGATGTAACAATCTATATTATTCTTTAAATGTGGTTAGATTAAACAGTTAAACATTACAGTTTTAATTATTACACTTCAGTACCCTACCAAAGAAAATCACATGATAACATGAGACACAGCATCACAACATAATATGATCCTGAGTTGTGTATCATGACTTAACCAACAGCAGCAACTCCATAAACTTCAAAAACACATACATCTCAAGGTTTGAACCATTTACTGAATAAAGTGTTTTAAAATTACTTACATTTGTAGTTTTAATTTCTCATAACTATATTAACAATGAAATTATCAACTGTATCATAAAAATGATTCCCTTTGTATCTAACATGTACCAATAACTTCAGATACTGCTTTTGATTCAAATTTAAACACTTGCAGTGATCTTCTTCATTAATAAGTGACAATACTATAATTAATATATCAGTGGTAAACTGTAAGTATTTTCTTCACTTTTACTTTCCCTATGGCAGAATTGACTGTAAAGTGTTTGTGTACATTTATTGATATAAACATGATTTTTTCAAGCCTTTTGTGTTCCTTTTACTTTACCAAATAAAAGACAGGAAGTTTTGGTGATGACTAACTAAATAATAATATAGCAAGGAACTGCTCTGAAGATTTCTGACACACAGTATTTTGTAAGTTGAGTTGTAATGCAATGCAACTCATGTTGATCATTTTAGTTTTCTTTTTATTCCTGTTTTATGGATAGAGAAAACTAATTCCATTTCTAATATAGTTAATATAGTACAGTATGTCCAACATTATTTACATTATACTTGTACATGTTTCAGTTAGCTTGTTGTGTAAGTAACTGAAGCAATTCCTCATGATCCATATTGTTAAGTGTATGAATGTCAATATCAAGTGCATTTGCAACATTCACCATGTCAAGGCCAAATGATTTTAACAATTCAATGAAGTCCATTTCTTCTCCTGTATAAGGGTTCTGCAGTTTTGGACATGAATGATTGCATTGTGGCCACGAACACCTTTCTATTATATGATAATGACATGAGTCATTAGAATCTCTGGAGTTCTGATGTGTGTGTGATGCATATCTTGGTGAACGCATGCAGTTGTGCTGCCTTCCTGTGGAAAAATGAGAAATAAATTATGTAATTAGAAGATTCAGATTAGATTAGATTAGATTTACTTTCATTCCAATTGATCCGTAGTGAGGAGGTCCTCCAGGATGTGGAACATGTCAGAAAAACAACAATACATGACAAATATTTAAACTAAAACAAATAAGCTAATGTACCATTCCACAGGTCCCAAGTGGAATGATCGTCATTTTTTAATGAACACTAAGAGTCATTTTACAAATACTATTGCACTGAATTTAAAATAAAAAAGTTTTATATTTATTTATAAGGTAAGAAACATGTAATACAACTACTGTAATACTTATTTACAATGAACACATTGCTGCACTGAAATGGTGCAGAAGTTAGATTATACTTACACACACACACACACACACACACACACACACACACACACACACACACACAAATTTTCAGTGAACACATTACTGCACTGAAATTGTGCAGAAGTTATGTTGTACTTATATACAAATCAGTTGGTTTTCCTCAGAAATTCATCAATGGAGTAGAAGGAGTTGGCCACCAATAAATCCTTTAGGCTTCTCTTAAACTGAATTTCATTGGTTGTTAAGCTTTTTATGGCTGCTGGCAAGTTATTGAAAATGTGTGTTCCTGAATAATGCACACCTTTTTGTACAAGACTAAGTGACTTTAAATCCTTGTGAAGATTATTCTTATTTCTAGTATTGATTCCATGAATTGAGCTGTTGGTTTGAAAAAGTGATATATTTTTAATGACAAATTTCATTAAGGAATAAATATATTGGGAAGCTGTAGTTAGTATCCCTAGTTCCCTAAACAGGCTTCTGCAGGATGTTCTTGAGTTCACACCACATATAATTCTTACTGCACGTTTTTGTGCCCGGAAAACTTTAGCTTGGCTTGATGAATTACCCCAGAAAATAATCCCATATGACATTATGGAATGAAAGTAAGCATAGTATGCCAGCTTTTGCATTTTTATATCCCCTTTGTCTGACAAAATTCGCATTGCAAACAGAGATTTGTTAAGACGCTTCAGCAGTTCTGTGGTGTGCTCCTCCCAGTTGAATTTATTATCAAGCTGTAATCCCAAGAATTTAACACCGTCCACTTCTTCTATCTTCTTGTCATCATATGTTAGACATATACTCTTGGGACACCCCTTACAAGTTCTGAACTGCATGTAGTGTGTTTTTTCAGAGTTTAGTGACAAAGAATTGGCTAGGAACCAGTGATTAATGTCTACAAATATTTTATTGGCTGATCTTTCTAAGACTACACTTGATTTGCTATTTATTGCAATGTTTGTATCATCAGCAAACAAAACAAACTTGGCATCTGGTAATGTTACTGATGAAAGGTCATTGATATACACAAGAAAAAGTAAGGGCCCCAAAATGGAACCTTGTGGGACCCCACATGTAATTAGTTCCCAGTTGGATGATGCCTGATAGCTTGATACATGTCTCTTTCCTAATAACACCCTTTGTTTCCTGCCAGAGATATAAGATTTGAACCATTTTGCAGCATTTCCTGTTACACTATAATATTCTAGTTTACTTAAAAGGATATTGTGATTTACACAGTCAAATGCCTTTGACAGATCACAAAATATACCAGTTGCCTGCAATTTTTTGTCTAATGAATTAAGTACATTTTCACTGTAAGTGTAGATAGCCTTCTCAATATCAGAACCTTTTAGAAATCCAAACTGTGACTTTGACAGTATGTTATTTGAGATAAGATGGTTATAAAGACGACTGTACATTACTTTTTCGAAAATTTTTGAGAATGCTGGCAACAGTGAAATTGGACGGAAATTTGATGCTATTTCTTTATCTCCCTTCTTAAACAGTGGCTTAACTTCAGCATATTTCAGCCATTCGGGAAATATTCCACTGATAAACGACTGGTTACACAGATAGCTTAATATGTTACTTAGCTCAGAATCACATTCTTTAATTAACTTTGTTGATATTTCATCATACCCACTAGATGTTTTTGATTTTAAAGATTTTATGATGGACATTATTTCTGTTGGGGTAGTGAGGGTCAAATTCATATTATGGAAGTTACTTGAAATGTCTGGTCTAAGGTAATCCATAGCAGCATCTACCGAACCTGACAACCCCATCTTTTCAGTAACAGTTATAAAATGTTTGTTAAAAAGTTCTGCAACACTATACACATCTGTCACCAATGCATCATTTACTCTTAATGCTATTTGTTCCTCTTCATGTCTGGTTCTACCGGTCTCCTCCTTCACTATATCCCATATTGTCTTTATTTTGTTATCTGATATGACTATCTTTTCCTTGTAATATATTTGCTTTGACATCCGTATTACAGTCTTTAATATTTTGCAGTATTTCTTATAATGTGCTATAGCATCAACATTGGAAATGTTTCGGATTGACAGATACAGTTTTCTTTTTGTTTTACAAGATACCCCTATTCCTCGAGTAATCCATGGCTTCTTTGTAGACTTTGCTCTAACCTTGGTAAGTTTTGGGGGAAAGCAGTGTTCAAATAAGGTAAGCACTTTATTAGCAAAAATGTTATATTTTTCATTCATGCCATGAGCACTGTAAACATCAGTCCAGTGAATGTCTCTGAGGAGTGTCCTAAAATAATCAATTTTTGGCTTACTGATTACCCTCTTGAGCTCAGATTTAACAGATTTTATATCCTGTTCAGTATTAACATTTAACAGAAGGAACTGCATGTCATGGTCTGAGAGGCCATTGACTATTGGTTTTGTAATATAATTTTGTTCATTTGACTTTTCTATAAAGATATTATCAATGGCTGTTTGTGAGCAAGTGGTTATCCTAGTGGGGAACTTTACTGTGGGAATTAAGTTGAATGATAGTGTTACTAACTCAAATAGGTTCTTATTGGGAGAGTCTTTAAGGAAATCTACATTGAAATCACCAGCAACCACTATTTCTTTGTTTTTGGTTGTTAAATGGGCCAGTACAGCTTCAAGGTGGTTTACAAACAGATTAAAGTTACCTGCAGGTGCTCGATATACACTTAATATTATGAAAGATTTTTTGTGAAAATCTAATTCTGTTGCACATGCTTCCATATGCTGTTCTAGGCAAAATTTATGAATGTCTATGTTCTTAAATTTATGACAGTTCCTGATGAATGTGGCAACTCCTCCTTTCTCCATTTCTGATCTACAATAGTGAGATGCTAACCTAATGAGAAATAAATTATGTAATTAGAAGATTCAATGCACCAAATTAAAAATGAAGGTTATGGTATTGTATTTGAGACTGAATGTGTGTTCCTATCACCAATATCTGAAAAAAAAATTGAGCAGGACCAATTGCATATCAATAGCAAAATAGAGCTTATGAATGTGAAATATACCTATCCGAGATAAGAAGAAGATCATTTGATTCATTTTAGCTCCTATAAATAATTTACAACCACATGTTATTTCAACCCATAATCAATAACAAAGTGTGACATTTCATTCAAAACAACTGAGTAAACACAAAGCGACATGTTATATATTGTGAACAATCTTGAGAAAAATTTGTGAAAAACCTTTTGACAGCTATGAAACTTTCAAAACTCATCATCATTAGGTTAATACATTTACAAGCAAGTAGCTAAACTGAGAAACCAATACTTGTTTTAAGACCAATATACTCAACTAACCTGCCAGAACAACTGTAAAATGTATTTTTCACATGTAGCAATGTGATGCAGTGATGAAGATCCTGGATTCCTGTTTTGTAGGAAGGTAGATTTCAATTTTCCTTGGGTGATCCTAATTTACATCTTCTTTCTTTTCACAAATTATTTGGAAGAAATGTGGGGAAAATTGGTTTGCATTCTAGACTCACACAGCTTAACATTAACACAGCTTCATTAACATTGGCAGATTGTTGAATTCTATTACTTTTAACACACACACACACACACACACACACACACACACACACACACACACCTCTCTCTCTCTCTCTCTCTCTCTCTCTCTCTCTCTTGCCCCCTCTCCCCATCCAAACTGACCTTAGAAGGCCCAATGGTACCAACCGACTGCTGTGTAATCCTCAGCTGATATAAGCTGATATGTGTCACTGGATGCAAATACAGAGGGGCATGGTCCATGCACTGTTCTACTGGCCATTGTCAGTTTTCATGACCGGAGCTGCTACTTCTCCATCAGGTAGCTCCTCAATTAGCCTCACAGGGGCTGAGTGCACCACACTTGCCAACAGCACTCAGCAGACTCTGATGGTCACCCATCTAAATGCTAGCTAAGTCCAACGGTGCTTAACTTCCGTGATCTGACAGGAAACTGGGTTACCACTATGGCCAGTTGGCTTTTAACAAACCAAATCTTCATAAAATACCTCATAATGTGTAATTAGCACTGATATTTCTTGGTGATAAGTTTATATTGAGGAACACTCAGTCCAACACATTTTTCATATTTTAACTTGCTTCTTTAATGCTTCTGTCATTCATGGCCATTTACTACGTATTAGAACATTTTGGCACAAAATTAATTTACCACTATTTAGCTTCCTCAAACTCAACGACAACTGAAATGTTCTATCTTCATGACGAAAATTTGTTACTGGAATCTGTTAACAGAGTTAGTGCTGTGATTTCTTGAACATTTTTCCCATCTGAGACAATGGTGCACCATTTGAGTTTTCACTTTTTTTATTAGATTTCTTATGATAGACCAAAATGACATCAGTAAGCTACAATAGTTAAGTAAGTATATCATTAATCTAGTAAGGTGAAATATTAGGATCTTGTATGAAATGGCTTTAATTTTTCTGTAACTATATCTCTCCTTATTTCTTTATAAATGACATCCGAACCTCTCAAATGACAATGAAAGGAAAGAATGTAGAGCTAGTTCAGCACATTGCTTAAAAAGCAGCAGTACTGCCACAATTTTCAGTGCATCAGTGTTCACACCACCCCTCTCTTCCAACTGTTGTCTCCTCTATGCTGGTGATATGAAGTAATTCAGTTTTACAGCTGGTGCTCTCAAGAGTAATGAATAGTCCAACTCAACTGTTACAACAGCAAACATTACACATTCTCTTGAAGGTTATAAAGGTGTGAGAAGTCAGCAATATCCTCAGACATTCACTGTCACTGATAACTAGATGCATAGAAAGTTGCATATGTATTTCAGCATGCAATGAATATAAATGAAATTACATGGAATTTCAGTCTGTATATGGAAGAGTTTGGGTGAACTTACACTGAAAGTTGTTGCTGGATCCATATACTGTGCAACAGACTGATCTGCAGAAATAACTGAAAATTTTAGAGAATGCCTCAGTTCATTAACAAATATTTCCCCGCTCATACTGTAATCATTTGAAAAAGTTCTAGCCACTCCACAATCAATTATAAAAATTAAAATGTCATAAGTAGTGGATGAAATAAAGCTCCTTCTGAAACAATTCTAAAACCTTTCTCAGCAAAACTGCCTAGGACAGATAATTCTGATCCATGATAGAAAATGTTAGGTTTGCTGAAGCAAACAGAGGTAATCTCTTGGAGAATGTTTACACTGAAATTCAGATCTTGGACCATGATACATTTGTAGCAAGGCTTGAAGGACTACATGACTCAAGAAGAAAGATCCTCATAAGAATTAAATTTGATAAGGATAGTGTCAGTTTATTTCTCTGGTAGAGCTTGAATAGTATAGCCTGGCAAGATACATCATATGATCAAAAATATCTGGAAACCTATTAGTGGAAGTTGATAAGGACTCTGTGCTCCCTTTGCCTTTATGATGGATTGAAATCTGCTGAGGAAACTTTCAGTGAGGCATCTGAATGTCTATGGAGGAATGGCAGTCTTTTCTTCCATACAAGCTGAAATTAGAGACGGTAGTGATGTTGGACATTGGGGTCTAGAGTGTAGTTAACATTCTGACTCATCTCGAAGTGTTCTGTTGTGTTCAGGTTCAGATTATGGGCAGCCCAGTTCATTTCAGAAGTATTATTGTCCACAAATCCTGACTGACAGATGCTGCTTTATGACAAGTAGCATTGTGATGCTGATACAAAAATCATCATCACCGAACTGTATCTCTACTGTCCACAGTACACCTGGCTTTCTTAAGTGCAATAAGGAAACTACACCATAACAATGAAAAACATTCCCATGCCATAATACCATCTCCTCTGCATTTAACTGATGGCATTGCACATGATGGTAGGTAAAGTTCTTCATGCATTTGCCAAACCCAAACCCTTCAATCACACTGCCACAGGGCACAGTGTGATTCATCTCTCCAAACCACTCATTTCCAGTCATCCATGGTTCAATGTCATTGCTCTTTACACCACTTCAAGCATAATTAAGAACTGACTACAGAAATGTGTTGCTTACAAGGAGCAGTTCGACCATTGCACTCCATTCTTTCTAACTACCTGTGCACAGTTATTGTGTTAGTTGGTCTGTTTGTAGCACATTGGAACTCTTTATGTGGCAGAGTAAAGGTGAACCATTCTACTTGTTCTTGTAGAACTCCTGACACCAATATAAATTTTTCATTTATTTGATCCCATTTTGCACAAAACAAATATATGATAGTTACACAAAAAAAACTATGCCATTTTTGAAGTGGAAATTCATAAATCTTTATTATTCACAATGTAATTTCTCTATTAATGACAACAACTTCTCAATTATTTTACCTGGAAATAATTCTTGTAAAGAAATATTCATAATTTAAGTTTTGTAAGGAAGAATTGGAGTTGAAATTTTTAGTGAGCAACTAGCTATTTATTTATAAATTGGTAGAGCCATCATTCTCACTTCTCCATAATAATTTTCATTTTTCCAAACTTCTTCCTATTTCAAAGTTACTGATGTTCTCATGTTCCAGAATGTTTGAATTTAAAAAAAGTGGTTATAAAGTCCGAATTTGCCCACTTCCATTAAAAGAACTTGTTACCTCTCTAATTATTTGATTTGGGAAATTTAAGTGTTTAGCAAGTTTTGGGGAACTTTGTAATCTACACAGAAGTAAAAATTATTTATATGAAATAATACCTATAAATTTGCCCAGCTTCTGGTAATACAGATTGCATTTAAGAAAAATCCTCTTTTGCTTATTATAATTTTGTGTCCTATGATTTTGCTCCTTTACATGTTATTAATTAAAATATAGTAACAGAGTTTTATTTTCATTTGTATGCATATCTGTAAGTAGGCATGCAAGACAAGGCTTGAGCCAGTCACTACCTAGCTAAATTGTAAAAAACTCTGTGTTGCTAGCCAGAACCAGTCAGTCAGTCCAATGTTGGTTATCACAATGTAAATTTCCTACTGAATTATGCACAAGTTTGCATCTATATGTAATCACAATTAACATAGGGCAACACCTTATAATTACATAATAAACACCTTAGTGTCATTATTGTCCATAAAAAAAGAACCGTTTATTATGTGTAGTTAATGATACAAATTGAACAAGTACTTAGTGCAGTATGTAAACAAAACAAATTTCATGTTGTTTGATAGAAAGAAATTGACTGTGAAAGAGTACTGGAAAAATGTTGCCACTCTGTGAAAACATTTGTAATGTAGATGCTGACCTGTGACATTATCGCAGAAGATGCAGAGTAGCACTGTCACTGTGGTGTAGTGGCTATGATACTAGACTATTGCATTGAGGATCATGAGTTCAAAACTCACCTAAACTGTAAAATTTTAATTTCTATATTCAAGTCGAGGACATTCTAGAAGTATATATATATATATATATTCTGGCCAGAGGCAGTTTGCTCCATGCTCTTGTATGTGCAAGTGCCGAATAAACCTTCGTTAACTGAAGTTAGTGTTCGTCATTCATCTAATTACACCTTCTTCTATGTGACAGCTCCTTCTACGTGACATTATTCTGGTGGAGGCATCGGGTATTGGAACTTACGATAGCGCACACTATTGACGACACAGTGGCTCCCATCAGGCCATGACAGAGCTGCCGTTTACGTGATGAGAAACCCGAGTTCAAGCCATATTCAACAAATCACAATCTATTGTAGACAGAAGAAGAAGAGGATGTAACAATGACAGCAACTCTTTGCCACCACACGAGACATCCTTCCGGGTTCTCTGGTTACGATGGTCGAGATTCAAACAAGTGGCTGAAGGTATATGAGTGTATGGGCAAATTTAACAAATAGGATGACACTGTGTGTTTGGCTAACATGTTTTTCTACATGGAGGGCACTGCCAAACAATGGTATGAGAACAACATGGAGAAGTTCTTAAGCTGGGAAGTATTCCAGGTGGAACTGCGCAAGTATTTCGGCAACACAACGACAGAAGTGCAGTGCCCAGGAGAAACTACAGTATCCTACATTCAAGATGTCTTGGAGGAGTGTAAAATAGTGGATCCTAGAATGAAGGAGAAAGATAAGGTTGCACATCTCATGAAGGGTGTTGCTGAGGACATGTATCAAGCCCTACTCCTGAAGGAGGTTTCAACAGAAGATGATTTCATAAAATGGTGCCATTATATCGGGACAATGCATCAAAAAAGAATTACATGCAAGAAGTTTGAACGGCTTCCAAATGTTGTATCAAAGTCTGTGATGGAGGAAGGAACAGATTTCACAAGTGTTCTGCATCAGACAATGAGAGAGGAAGTTTAGAAGGTATTTGGATTTCATGGCGAGCAAAAAACCGAGATGCTTCAAGAGGTCATAAGGGAGGAAGTGGAACAGACATTGAACCCAATTTCTCGTCCTTCATTTCCCTTTAAAATGGTGAAAAGGTGAAGACCAAGGTGGAGTTACATTCCTACAATGCCACATGAGAACCTGTTTGGGCACCAAGGAAGACTGATGTCTGGAGGACCCAGGATAACCAACCAGTATGCCTCCAGGGCAGACGACCAGGACATGTGGTGTGCTATTGTCAAGAAAGGCGGTGGATTTTTGATTATGCCCGCACCAGAAGACAGCAACCCATCTTAGCTGACGCCAACTCCGGGACAATGAAGATGAACAAGAAGATGTGGGTGCAGGACAACGTAGGTCACCATCGCCACAAGCTAGCCACTGGAGAAAATGCTCCCCAACAAGCCGACCAAGGTCTCCATCATTGTTTAGAAGCTCCAGTTGATCACCTAGCCGCCGCAACCTGGAAAACTAAAGGGTGCGACCTTGCATGGAAGTGAGGTCGCTGAAGAAAAAAAAACCTCCGCTGTCAATCACTACAAAAATGATAGGGAACTACATCGATATCCTCATGGATGGCCGACCAGCCCAAGCTCTTGTTGACTCTGGAGCATCATATTCAGTAATTTTGGAGAAGTGCCATTGCCAGTTGCAGGAATCCATATTTGGCAACAACAAAACATCTCTGCTGAAGGTGGCTAATGGGAAATAGGTAAAACCTACAGGAAGATGTGTCATTCATGTGGGTATAAGTGGCCATACACAGCCCTTAGAATACATTATCTTACAAGAGTGTAGTCACGACGTCATTCTCAGATAGGACATTTTGAAAGCTTGTCAGGCAATTATACATTGTGGTTGTTCGAGGATTATGCTAGACAAGATGAGATACTGTGGACAGGAACATGCCCATCTGCGTGTGTGGAGACTATGCATGCTGGATGAAGTGATCATTCCAGCAGTCAGCACTAGAAAGGTAATGGTCATGTGTCATGCCATGTATCAACCCACGGGTCTTGTAGTGAAATGTAAGAGAAGCATACCACTGAAGAATAACTTGGTCATCCCAGCCTCTGTCGTCTGATTTAAGAATGGATTCGGTGAATTGTGGATAGTTAACTGCCACCGAGAACTGCAGATCCTTCCAAGATGCATGTGTGTAGCAAAGACTGAGCCATTAATTGCAGAACAGCTGAGTGTCACAGACACCTCCCATGCCAAGTCTGTGGGCGAAATTAGTGTTACCACTATGAGATAAGATCTTCTAGCTTGACTATCACCAGATCTAAGGAACAACAGAAGAAGCTACTTGCCACTCTTGAAGAGTTCTCTGAATGCTTCAATCCACAGGTAAAGAGCACATTAGAGAAATCGATGGTGAAGCACCAGATTAGCACTGGAGACAATCAAACAATAAGCCAGAGAGCATACCATGTGTCAACAATGGAACGCCAAATAATTTGCGATGAGTTAGACAAAATGATGAAGAATGACATCATTCAGCCTTTGCAGAGCCCATGGTTGTCACCAGTGGTTCTCGTCAGTAAGAAGGATGACAGTTAGCACTTTTGTGTTGATTACAGGAAGCTTAATAAGATAACTAAAAAGGACATTTACCCTCTTCCACAAATTGACGATACACTAGATTGTCTGAAGGGGGCTAAGTTTTTCTCAACCATGGACATGTACTTGGAATACTGGCAAATCGAAGTAGATGAAGCTGATCGTGAGAAAACTGCATTCTTCACCCCTGAGGGCCTGTATGAGCTTAAGGTAATACCATTTGGTTTGTGTAATGCACAAGCAACTTTTGAACGGATGATGAATAATCTTCTAAATCACTTGAAGTGGACAATGTGTCTTTGTTATTTAGATGACATTATAGTGTTCTCAAAGACATTTGATGAACACATAAAAAGACTGAGGGCCATTCTTAAGTGTCTCCAACAAGGCGGACTGAAACTTAATCCAAGAAAGTGTCTCTTTGGAGCAAAAGAAATCAAAATACTTGGAAACCTTGTGTCAAACAAAGATGTGTGGCCAGACCCAGAAAAGGTGAGATCTATAACGGAATTTCCTATTCGTAAAAGTATTAGAGATGTGAGAAGATTCCTCAGATTATGTTCTTATTACCATCGTTTTATCAAAGACTTTTGTATCAAAGCCAGGCCACTCCACGAGTTGTTAAAAGCCGATGCCAAATTTATCTGTGGTGGTGCTCAACAAGATTCTTTTGATGTGCCGTAAAAAGCTCTGATGAATGACCCTGTACTTGGTCTGTACGATGAGAGAGCACCTACAGAACTACACACAGATGCCAGTGGGTATGGGATCGGTGCTGGTCTGGTGCAAATTTCGGATGAAAAAGAGAAGGTTATAGCCTATGCTTTTAGAACACTTACAAAAGTCTAGAGAAACTACTCAACTACAGAAAGAGAATGTCTTGCTGTAATCTGTGCCATGTGCAAATTTTGACAATATCTCTATGGAAGGACATTCACAGTTGTTACAGACCATCATTCACTTTGTTGGTTGACAGGTCTTAAGGATCCAACAGGGCAACTCGCCAGGTGAGCATATGTCTTCAGGAGTATGACATTACCATAGTGTACAAAAGTGGAAGAAAACACCAAGATGCCAACTGCCTCTCAAGAAACCCTGTGAAAGACCATCAAGACATTGATGAAGATAGTGACTGTCTTGCTGCACTCCAGGATCTCTCTGCTAAGCAGAAGGAGGACACCAAGATATCTCAAATTATGCTTGCCTCAAACCAGTCAGAGGATGTGAAACGACAATTTAAGGTAGTTAATGGATTACTTTGCAAGAAAAACTTTGATCCATTTGGAAAGAGGTGGCCGCCAGTGATTCCTAAACACATGTGCTTAGGTGTTCTACAGAAATTCCATGACACACCTGAGGACAGACATTTCGGATTTATTAAGACATACAATAGAATCCGCAAGAGATTTTTCTGGCCAGGTTTATTCAGAAGTGCTTGTCACTATGTGTCGCACTGTCAAGAGTGCCAGAGGAGAAAGGCAGTTCCTCAGAAACCACCTGCCCGACTCATACCAATTCCACCAGCCAAAACACCTTTCCAGAGTGTTGGGATTGACCTCCTAGGACGATTTCCAATGTCTGCTAGTGACAATAGATAGATTATTGTTTGCACTGATTATCTGACATGCTATGCCATTACAAAAGCCGTGAAAACAGCTGAAGCATTTTAGGTAGCCAAATTCATTGTGGAAGACATTTATTAAAACACAGTGCCCCAAGGTCATTAATTATGGATCGAGGGAAAGTTTTTCAATCGAATCTTGTGACAGAGCTAAGCTGTCAGTGCAACATTATTCATCACATGATGACTGCCTATCATCCACAAACTAACGGGCTTACTGAATGCCTTAATAAGACCTTGGCCAACATGCTATCAATGTTCATCAGTGTTGAGCAGAGCAACTGGGATGAGGTGTTACCTTTTGTGACGTTTGCCTACAACACCACCAAACAAGACACCACAGGATTTATGCCATTTTTCCTGGTGCATGGGCATGAAGCGACTATGACGATGGACACTGTTTTTCTGTTACATCCTGATGATGTGGATTATGACTACATCAGCCAGGTGATAACCAGAGCTGAGGAGCTCTGCAGTTAGCACGACTTCGCATGCTGCAGGCTCAAGAAAACGATCGCCGAAGGTATGACATGAGCCACCGCCCTGTTGTCTACCAGCCTGATGACCTCGTCTGGATCTTCACTCGTGTTCGGAAGGTTGCTCTCTCTGCAAAGCTCCTCAGCCACTAATTTGGACCTTATAAGGTTGTAAGACAGTTGTCTGATGTTACTTATGAAGTTGAAGAGTTAAGTCCCATAGTACTCAGAGAGAGAAGTTGAAGATTTCAACACCGACAAGATGACGAAAGATCAGAAATACAGTCCACGTCCTTCGAATGAAGCCCTATAAGGATCCTGCAACCCAGAGTAAATTCAAAGCTCCAGCAACAGGCAACAAGTGGAAAAGTGATGAAGAGCATAGCGGAAAAGGAAGTTCTAAGAAGATCACCACCAGGGTGAGCATCAGTCATTGGGAGTTGGAGTATGTAGGACCGATGACTCATTCCCAGGCTAGGAGGATATAACACCGAGAGGCTGTTCTCTTAAGGAGGGAGCAATGTCGCAGAATAAGCTGAGTAGCACCATCACTGTGGCATATTAGCTATGATACTAGATTATTGCATGGAGGATCCTGAGTTCAAAACTCACTTGAACTTTTCAATTTCTGTATTTGGGTCGAGGAAATTCCAGAAGTACCCACAAATATCAAGAATCATTGTACTGGAACGTTCTGTAACTGTATATATACCGTATGTGCTCTAGCCAGAGGCAGTTCACTCCATGCTCTTGTATGTGCAAGTGCTGAATAAACCTTCATTAACTGAAGTTAGTGTTCGTCATTCATCTAACTACATCGTCTTCTACGTGACAATGTATCAACTGCTTGAATTACTGATTATAAGCTGATCATCATTATTTCACTGATGAAATAAATGTGAGAGGATAGCCTTATAAAGTGGTGAGTTTGCATTTTAACAAACTTAGTTTCTGAAAAGAAGGATCACTGCTACCAAAGTAAAATCCATGTCAAAAATCTTGTGAGTGATTCCTTCTACTGATTTCATTAGATATTTTACATCCATCCTGCTCAATGCTCAAGAGTCCCTGTCTATTATACATGAGGTATGTGTGGTCTTAGTTTATTTGTGGTCTTTCCTTCACATTTACACTTCACAGTAACATCACCAAGAATCAAGGTGGGTAGCTTTAGAATGGTTGAAATGCCCCTGATGAATCTATTACTCAGACAACATCCAATAACTACCCACATCTGAAGTCACTGAGCTCTTCTGACTAACCCTTTATCCTGTTACTGCTTCTCTACTGACAGTATAATACTCCCCATCTCCTTTTATACTGGTGGGTCTGCCCCTCATGATACATATGAGGTGTAATGGGTATAAGTGCAGGTATTTCCAATGGTGACTGAGGATGGTGTACTGGACAGCATTATGTCAGTATTGACTTCTTTTGCAAACTAATAAATGTAGCTACAATATTATGAGTAGTATTTCTTTAGGTTGGTTAGTATCTCCAGGTACATGTCCAAGAGCAAGTCATTAATGCTTATTTTCCACTGGGCTGTATGTCAGGGGTTAAACTGTGGATGCATGGATGCAAAACAGTTGGTTTGTACTGGCAAGCATTGTCTACTTAGCGGCACAGTTACAACTTTTCAGAAAACATCAGTTAGTATATTACTTGACATATTTGTAGGAAGACTGTTCAACACAGGGAAGAAATAACCAAGACATTGGTGTATTCATATTAAGGTACCACATATAAAAATATCTGCACTCATACCTGCTACACCCAGTATAGTGGTCAATTCTGCATTACAAAGGGTGTCTTGATGCTTTCAATCAGATAATGTGCCTGCAGAGGAACTATGGTTCAGGTTTGGGTTAATGTTTAATGAATCTCTAGCAAATAAAGACTTAAGGGCACAGTTAAAGACAGCACAGATGTCTCATGCTCTTGAAATAACACCAGTAAAATATCTAAGGAATAGTAGTTGTTGTACAATAGCTACAAAGTAAAGCATAGAAACACAAACAGGCAACTCTTAAACAAAATGTTTTTGGCATACAGAAGAGTATTTTTGAAACGTTCAACAAGTAGCGTGCAAGATCTTGTTGGAGGACCTCTCCCACAAACTTATAAAGTTTGGGTCATTTTAAAAGACTGTCATATTTCAGGCTTCAGTTGGCGAGGAGAGTTAGAGGATCACATGTGTGATTCAAGGTCAAGTGGGCAGAGCAGGTACAGTCAGGTCGATGACAGCATTTTAACAGTTGAGTGCCAGGCTCAGTTGGATGGGAGGTGATGGGCACAAGCTGAGCACCTAATGACATTCTGGGGCTTTCTGGGAGACCGTTTCAACTCAACAAGGCATGAAAATTAAATTTACTGTCATTAATGTTTCACTTCATCTAATAAATCAACAGAAAAACAGACTGTACTACACTGGCCATGTGAATGAGATAAACTCACTGATGCCTGCAGTAAAGCCTCTGAAGGTAATGTTTGTATGCCTAATCAATATTTTCACAATTTTAATTAAGAAGACAAATGCATAGTTATGTTAAGAGGTGATAAGACAAATGAAACATATAAGATACAATTGTAAGCAATGAACATCATAAGTTTTTACGTCAAATAGTTTTCATGTGATATTCAATTTTATTATACCAAATAGAATAATTAAACCAGAACTCAATAACCAGCAATGATAAATATATTATGATGGCAGCCCTGTAATTCCATAATATCCATGTTTACCTAAATCTCTTATATGTAGCAGTAAGATGTATTTATGGAGGGTGTGCTGAAAAATAATGCCTCTGAATTTTTAATGCGAAAGCTCTTCTAGATTTTTAAATAATACAAATGTTATTAACATTCTACATATTTATGCTTCATGTCAGCATATCTGCAGCCCTCTGCCACTAGAGGGCTCTGAATAGTCAAGCGCAACATGGTGGTGTGTAACATAACTATGTCGGTGTATGAGAAACAGCATATTGTAACTGAGTTTCAAATTTGAAGAGTTCGTCCACACATGGAGCATCGTCTCCTTCAGTGTGACAATGCCAGACCACAAATGATAGCTGCAACATCTGCAACAGTACAACACCTTGGGTTCACTATCATTGATCATCCTCCATATAGTGCTGACTTGGTCGCATATGATTTTTATCTGTTTCGAAAATTTCAAGAACACCTTCAAGGACTTCACTTTGATAATGATGAAAGAGTGAAAGCAGACATGAGGTTGTAGCTCCATCAACAAAGTGAACTATTCTAAAGTGATGGTATCACCAAACTGGTCTCTTGTTGTAATAATTGCCAAGGTGACTATATTGAGAAATAAATATATAGACATGAGAAATAAAGATGTAGACTGTTAATAATCTTTTTTTTTTTAAAAAAAAGAGCTTTATGATTTTCCACCTAAGAAATTAGGAGGCATTATCTTTCAGCACAACCTAGTAGTTATAATTTAATTCATTAATTGAAGTTCCTCTTAGTAAAATTACCAGTAATTCAAAAGGGGTGGCAAATACACTATGTGATCAAAAGTATCTAGACACCTGGCTGAAAATGATTTACAAGTTCATGGCGCCCTCCATCGGTAATGCTGGAACTCAATATGGTGTTGGCCACTCTTAGCCTTGATGATAGCTTCTACTCTTGCAGTCATACGTTCAATCAGGTGCTGGAAGGTTTCTTGGGGAATGGTAGCCCATTCTTCATGGAGTGCTGCACTGAAGAGAAGTATTGATATTGGTTGGTGAGGCCTGGCACAAAGTCGGCATTCCAAAACATCCCAAAGGTGTTCTATAGGATTCAGGTCAAGACTCTGTGCAGACCAGTCCATTACAGGGATCTAATGGTCAGGTAACCACTTCATCACAGGCCGTGCATTATTAACAGGTGCTCGATCGTGTTGAAAGAAGCAATCGCCATCCCCAAATTGCTCTTCAAGGGTGGGAAGCAAGAAGGTGCTTAAAACATTAATGTAGACCTGTGCTGTGACAGTGCTATGCAAACCAACAAGGGGTGCAGGCCCCCTCCATGAAAAACAAGACCACACCATAACACCACCACTTCCGAATTTTACTCTTGGCACTACACATGCTGGCAGATGATGTTCACCAGGCATTCACAATACCCACGCCCTGTCATCAGATCGCCACATTGTGTACCGTGATTCGTCACTCCACACAACGTTTTTCCACTGTTCAATCGTCCAATGTTTATGCTCCTTACACCAAGTGAGGCGTTGTTTGGCATTGACCAGCATGATGTGTGGCTTATGAGCAGCTGCTCGACCGTGAAATCCAAGTTTTCTCACCTCCCACCAAATTGCCATAGTACCTGAGGTGGATCCTGATGCAGTTTGGAATTCCTGTGTGATGTTCTGGACAGATGCCTTCCTATTACACATTACGACCCTCTTCAACTGTCAGCATCTCTGTCTGTCAACAGACGAGGTCAACCTGCATGCTTTTGTGCTGTATGTGTCCCTTTATGTTTCCACTTCACTATCACATCGGAAACAGTGGCCTAGGGATGTTTAGGAGTGTGGAAATCTTGCATACAGATGTATGACACAAGTGACAGCCAATCGCCTGACCACATTCGAAGTCTGTAAGTTCTGCAGAGCACCCTGTTCTGCTCTCTCACAATGTCTAATGACTACTGAGGTTGCTGATCTGGAGTACCTGGCAGTAGGTGGCAGCACAATGCACCTAATATGAAAAACTT
Source organism: Schistocerca piceifrons (assembly GCF_021461385.2). NCBI lineage: Eukaryota > Metazoa > Arthropoda > Insecta > Orthoptera > Acrididae > Schistocerca > Schistocerca piceifrons. The sequence continues at coordinate 280,860,404 of NC_060149.1, forward strand.
ATGTTTTTGTGGGTGTCTGGACACTTTTGATCACATGGTGTATAAAGTCTGAGTGCACCATTAAAAACAACAGATAAAGATGAGTAAAAGGTAAGGGTTATCTTTGTGGCATAAACCTGTGACTGGTCTATTAGCTGTACTGCAGCCTTTCTGTTTGCCATGGCATTAGGATGGAGAGGGGTTGTAGGTCACTTGTCTAGGGACCTTTAAACCACAGGAATTATCGACAGCACTCACTTTTACAGCAGGCTGAGTGGACTGGGGACCATCCTGGATGGACTGCAGTGAGGAAAAATTCTCACCCCTATCTGGGATTAAACCTGACACCACCAGGTCCAGATTCTATTGCTCTGCTTGCTAGACCATCATGACCCACACTTACTACCAAACCTAGGTTTGTTTCTAATGTTGCAAAATAACTAGCGCAAAAAGCACTTCCTTTCACATATTCCTTGTAAGTTTAAATCTTGTATATTTTGAATGATGGTTCATTTTTAAATGGAGACCGGAAAGGTTTTGCATACCACTGAATGCTTTTAAGGGCCAGCACAACTGCACGAGTGGTATTTTTCTTGTAGTTGTTTCGCATGACAGCACTAATCTACAGACTGACAACTGGCATGAAGAAAAGGCTGACCACTAGCAATAATATAGAAAAATATAGTTATGCATATCAGGTAATGTAATAACCTTTGACTGCAGGATCAGTTATTCACAACTGTAGTTAGTCATGCCACAAAAACTAGCTGCTAGCAACAATGTGTGGCAATACAAAATAAAAGAGGTACATAGGCTGTGTGGTAGGTAAAAGCAATTGGCAGGCTTTCATATGTTAATAAGATAGTACAAACTTTCAGTGTGGCCATAAAATAAATGTTTTACTGTGCACTTCTAAAATCTCCATTGAAATAGGATCCATAGTAAGTTTAGCTAACAAGGAACACTGAGCATATACAGGGTGTTACAAAAAGGTACGGCCAAACTTTCAGGAAACATTCCTCACACACAAAGAAAGAAAATATGTTATGTGGACATGTGTCCAGAAACGCTTACTTTCCATGTTAGAGCTCAGTTTATTACTTCTCTTCAAATCACATTAATCATGGAATGGAAACACACAGCAACAGAACGTACCAGCATGACTTCAAACACTTTGTTACAGGAAATGTTCAAAATGTCCTCCGTTAGCGAGGATACATGCATCCACCCTCCATTGCATGGAATCCCTGATGCACTGATGCAGCCCTGGAGAATGGCGTATTGTATCACAGCCGTCCACAATACAAGCACGAAGAGTCTCTACATTTGGTACCGGGGTTGCGTAGACAAGAGCTTTCAAATGCCCCCATAAATGAAAGTCAAGAAGGTTGAGGTCAGGAGAGCATGGAGGCCATGGAATTGGTCCGCCTCTACCAATCCATCGGTCACCGAATCTGTTGTTGAGAAGCGTACGAACACTTTGACTGAAATGTGCAGGAGCTCCAGCGCGCATGAACCACATGTTGTGTCGTACTTGTAAAGGCAGATGTTCTAGCAGCACAGGTAGAGTATCCCGTATGAAATCATGATAACGTGCTGCATTGGGCATAGGTGGAAGAAACTAAAATGAGCTCTAACATGGAAATTAAGCATTTCCGGACACATGTCCACATAACATATTTTCTTTATTTCTGTGTGAGGAATGTTTCCTGAAAGTTTGGCCATACCTTTTTGTAACACCCTGTACTTTCATGAGCAAAAGCATTCAAGATACCTAACTAGTAATGCGTAGCACTTCTTTAAACAAGATGATAGTTGCTAGGCTTTCTAATATGGATTGCGTGAGACAATGGAAGCACTGGATAGCCTTTTTCATACATGACCATTTTACTGTCACTTACAACTCATGAATATAGGTCAAACTTGGCTCAATGGCATCCTGGATGGAGTCAATAGGATTAACATCAGATTGCCTGGGGGAGCAAAAAAGACTATGATATCCACGAAGTGTTCCTCCTAACACTCTGACAATTAATGGGGTCTTGCTGAAAATACAGGTTGCTTGTGAGAAGCTGTAGGAGAACAAATTATAACACTGATGAAAAACAATGACAGTCATACCAAGAACTCAGTTTCATTTTATGTGAACGTCACCCAAATGAGAAGCCTGATTCCACATAATGTTGGCACAGAACTTGTAGCATAATCCTCAGAATGAGGTCTCATGTAAAACTTGGTATCTCATGGCACCATCATAAGTAAAGGCAGTCGCTGCCCAATGCATCGAAGAATAGGAGATGTCAGCATAGACACGCCCTCATGTGTTTCCTCATGCTGACACAGGCAGAAAGTTATTTATGTCCAAGTGCAGTGCTGCTCTTCCCCAGTCTGTATGTGATCCCCCAGTGTCTCTGTAATCAGTGACCACTTGTAATCAGCACTAATGATGACAGTTCCATCTCAGCACAGATCCAGCTGTGCTCAAATAGAACACTGATTCTGAACTTTGTATTACGTTATTGACAGTTGTACTCTGAAGTGAAACAATCTTCCTGCAATGACGAATTGTTCAGTGTTGTAAGTGTCAGTGAAGGTATCAAATACATGTAATCTGTGTGGACACTAATTGTTTACAAATGTAACTATTTACCATCATCAGGCTGTAATAAATAACTAAAAATTTGAGTGTATGCTGTAATATTTGTCTGACCTCGTCCTGAAGTTCTTTAGTTGCTACAACACACCATGGAACTAACAAGTTCCTTCCTAATTTAATAAACAACATTACACTTGAATGCATTCAAATGTTTTCTCAGGGAATAATATAAATGCATATGGTATGAATTTAGTGGTAATCACTGCATTTTGTTGTTAAGAAATGTGGAAAAGTGCCAGTCTGTGCAACTGAAATGTATTATAGAGAAGAATAATCTTAACACAAACAGATTAGTGTGATTTATTCTTCCACGAAACGTTAGTGTGATTTATTCTTCCACAAAACATACTAAACACATGATGATTTTCTCATTCCCATTGCAACACGTTCCATATTGCTAATCACCAGCAATTTAATACAAATCAATTCCCAAAAGCCTTCAATAGAAATTTCACTCCAAACCTTATCACCAAATGTGAATAAAGTTCTTCATGAGTATTGAAATCATCCATAACATACATTGTTTTGAAAAATGACTCAGAGGCTATACACTAATGATCTTTGCTGTATAGTATCAAAACTTCTCCAATATGAATGCCTAAATGTCTGTTTTTGTCTCTGAAGAAGTTAGTCTGTTTCAGATTAGACATGTTAAATGTAACTTGCAGTGTCCTACAGGACTCTGTGTTTGATCAAACACTTTTCTCATTTACATTAGTGGCATTAACAAATGCGCACTTAAAAGCTAATTCATTTATGTATGTTGGTTACACACATACATTGATAAGCAGTGGAGTGTAACTTTCCGCCATAGCTGAGATCACTTATGCACATATGTCTGGTGGGGCTTGACTCTGAGGTAAGATAATTCACATCCTAGTGGAGGATGAAATTTTCAATAACAGTTATTGGCCAGCATGGGGAGGAGAGGTGTTGGTGTAAAGTTCCTGATTACCAGTCTCTGTGCCAATTTCCTGGATTAAATTCCAAACCTCTCTGCAGTTGTTTCCAGAATGAGATTTTCACTCTGCAGCGGAGACGGGGTACTGGTGGAAGTAAAGCTGTGAGGATGGGGCGTGAACCATGCTTTGGTAGCTCAATTGGTAGAGGACTTGCCTGCAAAAGGCAAAAGTCCCGAGTTCGAGTCTCGGTCCGGCGCACAGTTTTAATCTACCAGGAAGTTTCTCTCTGCAGTTCTTGCAAAGTGAGAGCATATGACACTGTTGATTGTGATACATCTGTCAAATGGGGATGTTAAGCTCAGTAGCCCCCTTGGTGCTATATGTAGGGAGCAGCCTACGTGTCAGCAATGGGTTTCAACTTTTCTCTTCTCTCACCACCATCATACAACACAAACATAACACCACACTATACATGCACCCATTACACACACCTACACTCTACAAACAAATATGCCACACAGCTTGCACATATCTGCAAGGAAACGGGCTAAAGTGTATGGAAGAAGAACACCCTTTCCCACTTGTGGCTGAACCCAATCCGTGGGATGTCCCAGTCAAAAATGCCACATGGCATCTATATTTTTAGTGGAGTGGACACACTCCAAGATACAGTCAATGAAAATACTTCTGATGCAAAACCTTGGTTTGAGACAACATATTACTAAGAAACAGAGACAAAACATGAAGAAGATGTTTCCCCTTATACTACCATAGGCAATACATCAAATTTATTCAACCATACATCAGTAACATACTACAATCATGACCAAATATAAACGTAGTATGTATCAAAAAGGCTTAAGAAAATTGGTTTTTCCTGTAGTCAATCAGAAATAAAACCAATGTAGGTACTTTTAAGGTCGTTTGTGTTGCTGTTTGTAGGTCCATACTGAACTATGGCATGATTTTTGGGGAGAAACAGCTCTGGATTCAACACAACTTCTATGATGTAGAAACAAGCATTTAAAATATCAGCATGAAGAAGAATGTAGAATATTGTAAATAAATGACAAAATCTTCTTGGATGATCAACAAAGTGGCATCACCATCTTGTCACAGTGTTTCAGAGAGTTTTGTACCCATCATCTTCAGGCAAAGTGACTTCACCTGAAGATGATTGATCCAAAACTCATTAAACATTGCAACAAGATGATACCACCACTAGGCTGACCACACAAGGAGATTTTATCATTGAAATATGCTGAGAAAGCCCGCAATCACATATACTGTAAACCAGTGTCTGACCTTAAAATCTCACCACTGCCACGCACTTATGAAAACTTAGATAACTTGCTTCACAATACAAGATACCTGAGATCCAGATCTGGTACAGGTTCATTAATGATTTATTCATGATCTAGACCCTGGGCCAAGACACTCTATCCTCTATGGCCTTAACACATTCATTCCTTTTAAGTTTACCTGGTTCTCTCCACGTTAGCACACCACCTTCTTAGATACTTAATTCCACCTCTCTTATAGCTACATGAAATCTCTATCCACCAATAGCACATCTGCTTCACTAGCTGCATTTGCAGTGACCAAACAATCCCTTGCCCAATATGTTGAAGGCCTTAATTAAGGCCTTCACAAAGAGGTATTACCCTCCAAACTTAGTTCTCAAAATGATCTCCTATGCCATATCCACAATTTTCATTAATTCTCAAATCAATACCATAAACCAACTATAAAGGAACAGTCCTCTTACACTTAATATAACCTCAGTCTGTAAAAACTTAACCACATCTCCTGCCAAGGCTTTTACATACATTCATTATATCCTGTGGTGAGGAACTCCCTTTCCAGAATCCTTCTCACCTCTCCCAAATGATATTATACTGCACACTCAATCATTATAGCATGGAAGTGCTGTAACAAATATGTATGAAAAGGTCTCTTGCAGAATCACAGTTTTGGGGGTTTTGGTGCTCAGATCCTAATTGAGCTAGGAACATGGGGTAAAAAGTTTTTAGTTTAGCCTGCACCATCAGCTATTTGTATACCCATTTAAACATCTGTCTTACAGTAGCTATGTTACAATCTATTAAGCAAGGCTTGAATGATGAACTGGGGCTGGCACCCAGGCAGGTTTTGTGAACTGATTCAGTCCTTTTGCAAAAAATTTTAATTGGGCTGAAATTAATGCTCAGCTTATGGCCCATTTGTATATGCACCATTCAGGTTTTATGCATAAAAAATGTAACCCTCATTTGGATTTTACATGCAAAAACTCTGGCCTGTAGTGAAACTGATGGTTCAAATTTGGTCCATCGGTGTATCAGAACTTGAGCTAAGATAAATTTTAATTGTTGTTTGGATATTACACGCAAAAAACTCATTTTTCTAAGAGGTTTGTGAAGCATGCCCATTCTTGTACAAATAAGTTTAAACTTTCCATGTAGGTACATTGTGGCCCTCTGGTTCTGAGACGAGTCAAAGGACTGAACCACAGACTTCAAAGGTTATGTGAGAAGCTAGGCTGCGACTTTCTGGATTTGCGCCATAGGGTTGAGAACTGTAGAGTCCCCCTAAATAGGTCAGGTGTGCACTATGTGTCAGAGGCTGCTACTTAGGTAGCTGACTGCGTGTGGGGTGCACACAAGGGTTGTTTAGTTTAGGCTACTCTCCATCCAGTCCAGATAATGACAGCAGTAGGAAACCCAGAAGTGTCATTGTAAGATCAAAAGAAATTCCTCTCACAGGTGACAGTATTAACATTCTAACAGTAAGCTGCTAAAACATTCACAACAAAGTGCCAGAGTTTGAAGTGTTCATGAAAAGCAATGAAAATCAAATAATACTAGCTACAGAAATCTAGTTAAAACCTGAAATTGATAGCAGTGAGATTTTTGGGGAAAATTTAAGTGTACATTGAAAGGATAGGCAAATGGGAAATGGGGGTGGTGTATTTGTTGCAGTAGACAAGAAACTCAAATCCACCGAGATAGAAATTGAAGCTGCATGTGAGACTGTTTGGGAAAGATGCAGAATCAGGGGTGGGCATAAAATGATAATTAGATCCTTCTATCGCCCACCATAAGCAAAAACCTTAGAGAAAATCTCACTTCACTTGTACGTAAGTTCCCCAATCATATTTTAATCATTAATGGAGACTTTAATCATCCAACAATTAATTGGGAAAATTACAGTTTTGTTAGTGGTGGGCATTAGAAGACATCCTATGGAAGGTTACTAAATGCCTTCTCTGAAAACTATCTAGAACAGATGGTTAGGAATCCCACTCATGATGGAAATATATTGGATCTAATGGCAACAAATAGGCCTGACGTCTTTGAGGATGTACACATCGAAACTGGTATCAGTGACCATGATGTAATGGTGGCTACAATGATTACCAAAGTACAAAGGGCAACTAAAACAAGCAGAAAGACATATACATTCATTAAACTAGATAAAAAATCAGTAGTGGCATATCTCAATGAGGAAGTTGAAACTTTCAGCACAGAGCAGAAGCATATAGAGGAACTCTGGCTCAAGTTTAAAAGAATAATTGATCATGCACTGGATAGATACGTACCCAGTATAATAGGTGAAAAACAGCATAGGGCTATTCATAGAGAGATGCTGAATTAAACACATTTGGCTGTCAAGAGAGCAATGCATGATGCTTTGAATGACTAGCATAGCAGAATATTGTCAAATGACATTTCACAAAATCCAAAGAAATTCTGGTCATATGTAGGGGCTGTTAGTGGCACCAAAGTTAGTTTCCAGCCCCTAGCGAATGAGAGAGGAACTGAAATTGAGGGTAGCAAAGCAAAAGCTGAAATGCTTAACTACATTTTCAAATGTTCCTTCACAAAGGAAGACCCAGGAGAATTGCCCCAATTTAATCCTTGTACCACTGAAAGAATGGACGAAATAAATATTAGTGTCAGTGGTGTTGAGAAACAGCTGAAATCATTAAAACTGAATAAAGATCCAAGCACCGGTGGAATCCCTGTCAGATTCCACAGTGAATTTGTGACTGAGTTAGCCCCTCTTCTAATTATAATCTATCATAGATCCCTCGAACAAAAAAAACTTGCCCATTTTTCTGAAAGAGGCACAGGTCACACCCATCTACAAGAAGCGTAGTAGAAGTGATCCACAAAACTACTGTCCAATATCTTGACAATGATTTGTTGTAGAATCTTAGGACATATTCTGAGCTCAAACACAATGAGGTATCTTGAACAGAATGACCTTCTCAATGCCAACCAGCATGCATTTCGAAAACACTGATCATGTGAAACCCAACTTACTCTTTTCTCACATGACAAACTGAAAGCTTTGGATCAAGGTAACCATATAGACGCAGTGTTTCTTGATTTCTGAAAGGCATTTGACTCAGTACTGCACCTGCATTTATTGTAAAAAGTATGATCATATGGGGCATCAAGTGAAATTTGTGATTGGATTGAGACTTTTTAGTGGGAAGGACACACCATGTTATCTTGGATGGAGAGTCATTGTCAGATGTAGAAGTAACTTTGGGTGTGCCCCAAGGAAGTGTATTGGGACCCTTGCTGTTCATGTTATATGTTAATGACCTTACAGACAATAACAGTAAAATCAGGCTTTTTGCAGGTGATGCAATAATGAAGTACTAGCTGAGAGAAGCTGCATAAATATTCAGTCAGATCTTGATAAGATTTCAACGTGTTGCAGAGATTGGCAACTTGCTCTAAATGTTCAGAAATGTAACATTTTGCACTTCACAAAATGAAGAAATTTGTAGTATCCTATGACTATAATATCAATGAGTCATTGCTGAAATTGGCTAACTTGTACAAATACCTGGGGGTAACACTTTGGAGGGATATGAAATGTAATGATCACCTAGGTTCAGTTATGGGTAAAGCAGATGTTAGACTCCGATTTATTGGTTGAACATTGGGGAAGTGCAAACAGTCTACAAAAGAGATTGCTTACAAGTCACTTGTGTGACGAGTTTTAGAATATTGCCCAAGTGTGTTGGACTCATACCATGAAAGACTAACAGAGGATAATGAATGTATGCAGACAAGGGTAGGACGAATGGTCACAGGTTTGTTTAGTCCATGGGAGCATGTCAAAGAGATACTGAAGGAACTGAACTGGCAGACTCTCGAAGATAGATGTAAACTATCATAAAAAAGTCTGTTAACAGAGTTTCAAGAATCAGCTTAAAATGATTGCTCTGGGGATATACTACAATCCCCTATGTATCACTCATATAGGGATCGTGAGGATAAGATTAGAATAATTACTGCATGCACAGAGGCATTCAAACAATATTTCACTGAGCAAGGTGGCAGAGTGGTTAGCACCATTGGACTTGCATTTGGGAGGACAATGGCTCAAACCCACATCTGGTCATCCTGATTTAGGTTTTCCATTATTTCCTTAGATCGCTTCAGGCAAATGCCGGAATGGATCCTTCGAAAGGGTATGACTGATTTCCTTCCCAATCCTTCCATAATCTGAGCTTCTGCTCCATCTGTAATGACCTCATTGTCAATTGCATGTTAAACACTATCTCCTCCTCCTCAAACAATCATTCTGTCCACGCTCCATACATGAATGGAACAAGAAGAAACCCTAATAACTGGTACAATGGGATGTACCCTCTGCCATGCACCTCATGGTGGTTTACAGAGTGTATATGTAGATAAATGGATAAAGTCAAAACGAATTTTTTTATCAAATAATTTTTATCTATTGTTGAGATACAATGGTTTAAAGTTGAGCTATATGTAGCACATAAAATCTGTTCTTACCGGAACTGAATGTGTGGAAACAGTTTAAATTAAATCAAATAAATGAAAAATGCATTAATATAATGAAATTGAAAACTCTCTTTCAGAAATCTAGCTTCATTCAGATTTTATGTGCAAAAAAACAAGTTTCTTGTCATGCCGCAGAGCATGATGCAGTGCACAGCATTCTTGACTCCAATGGCTGCCTCACAACCTGTGCTATCTATATCCTCCCCTCCAATTCCAGCTTCTCTGAATTGTATAGATGGGAGTTGTAATATCACATCCTTTGGCCTTTCTTGCAATACTCCTGGGCACTGTCCCCACTCCCCGCCATTTTTGTCTCTATGCAACAATTCCTCTACTCTAAAAATGTGCTGCAATTGCCCCTGTCTTCACCAGCATGGACTCACCACTGTCACATTCCCATCCTAGTCTTTCTAGTCTTTTGATGCCTCTTAGTTATCATCTACCCTTCCTTTCACCCACCCTTGTCTTGCCCTCTTCTTTGTTCCTCACTCCCACTCCACAAAACTCAACACCATATCCCATTTGGGTTGCAGCACCAAGACAATGTAGCCATGTACATATGTGTGTGTGTGTGTGTGTGTGTGTGTGTGTGTGTGTGTGTGTGTGTGTGTGTGTGTCTTTGTTAGTCCATTAGTTCCAAGGAACAATTTTGTCCAAAAGCTCTTAATGACAATTTAAATATCATTTATGTGCCTGTTGACTTTGCAATGCCTCAGTTATATGGAAGGGAGTAGTTACTTTTATTCAATCCAGTGTTTGATCTACATCCTTTTCATGATCTTAGCAACATTCTTAATCTGTAATAGGAATGTCAGTTCTCTTATGATCAGTACCTAAAGCATGATATTTGACAATTGATGTATTCATAAATCTGCTTATGCCGACAATGCTGTTGTTCTCATTATAGGAAATTTGTCCACATAACAACCAAACAACACGAAAAAACCCAAACATAATTCAAATTAGTATGCAAACATACATCATGGAGAAATGTACCTTTTCCTTTTTTCTTTCTATTTCTTATTCTTGTCTTCCTGCTTCTCTGGTGATTATTGTGCTTCTTTCTGCGTCTCCTCCTCCTGTCACTACGACCAGCCTTCAAAGATGCTTCTTTGGAAGTACTGCCAAATCGTATTCTTGGTTGTGTACTCTTATCACTTGCAAGTGAGTGAGCTGTTCCTGTGCTTGTCATTGATTTTCTAAAAAAGAATAACTAAGAAGTATATTCAGTGTCTTTCCATAAACTGCTTCTATAATTATGTGATATTTAAGGAATATTTTTAAATTTGTGTGTAAATAATATGAAAGTTTGTATCACTGTAAAATTAGCCTTGCAATGGAACATATACATAAGAGAAATTAACTGATCACACTTTCTCACAGGACACCTGCAATCAAAGTCTTCTCACAGAGTGCAGTGTTTCAAAGAAATAAAAGTTTATATGAATATGAGCTGGTACCAACAATATTTGCAGAGACAAACTTTCTCATAAATACTGTCATACAGGTTATTGTTGCAAGCAGTGGGGCTGTATTATAAGAGTGACTCCAAAGTAAAATAACATTGCTGAGGTCAGGGATTACAGACAGCAGCTGATGCATGTCAAATGAGCAGATGATTAAACAGAGCATGTTGGGGGAAATATAAATGATTAAACACTAGAAAAATATTTTCAGACTTGAAACGAATGTAAGAATGCAGGAATATGTTTATCTACACAACAAATACAGATTCCATTTTGTTTTACTTTCACTTCAACCCACAGATAAGAACAGGAAATAAGAATTTAAAAAGACAAAGAGTCTGAAAGAGTCAGCTTCTAGCCAAACCTTTGCTTCAAGTTTTTTTAATAAATAGAGGGATAATGGAATGGCTTTGCTATCACAGCAGCAATGCTATTTGGTTGTGCTGACTGATAACTGACAGTCAGTCAAAAATACAGATCAGAAGTTTAGTGGTTCCATGACTTTGATGGCACTGCTATTTATACCTCTCACAGAAAGGAAAAAATATAGTGTAGTCAGGTCTTTTTCTTTCAAGCAAATGATTTAAAAGCCAATGTCACATTGCTTTTTAACATGGTCAAAACTGGACTTTTTTTATGGTTACATACAAGTTGCCAATCATCGTCCAAAACATTAAAAATGCTCCATACCCTCAAGCATAAGCACCCTCTCCCCCTCCCCCTCCCCCCTCCCACTACAAACTATTGTACGGCATCCTTGTACAATGAACTTTGACTTCCAGTACTGAATGAATTTATTAATAAATATCTGAATGATGAAAATGTTCTGGAAATTGTTGAGTGCATATGAATGGCAGTCAACAACATGGCTCTAGGTACACACTAGTCATCACTGTGACTGTCAGCCTTGTATCAACTACATCCTGGAAACCTAACACACAACTCGATGCCACACCTTATCTCAGGAACATATCTTTGAATCTTGTGAGACCTGTCTATATAATTTTATTCCAGACCTTAAATGGTATCAAAGTGTCAAAGCATAAAAATTACCACACAAAAATACTCCCAAGAACTATTCTTGTAGTAACACTGTTCACATTTACGTCACACTTCACTTAGCGTAGACCGGGACTGTGTCCTAGGCATGCCCGATGTTAACTTACTGGGCACGGCCCGTGCTGCCGGAGTTGTTGTTGTTGTTGTTGTTGTCATGCCGGCAGAGGTCGCGTCCGAATTCTCGCGTGCCCTCTGGTGGACAGGACTCTACTTGCGGCAACTACCGTCTGTGACGCGCCGTGCCAATGTGCGCCTCCCGCGATCTTTCTGGTGGCTACTACAATTCTCACAGGTAAACTGATGTCCTTTTGCTTGAACTGATGCCCTTTTGCTCTTATGATCAATGTAAGAGAGAGTCAGCAAAGATCTTACTAGATTTTCTGTCCCTGAACTGAAATTAAGAAATGTTGAAAAACAAAATTCTAATTTCTTTCTGTTAATTTATTTATCTTTCCATCTTTCTGTCTATAGTCCAACATCATGAAACAGATAGATTGCTGTCTAACATATAGAAGGAGCAGTGAGTCACCGACAGGCCCAGTGAAAAAGAATGCTGGGTATATTCATGTATCGGCCTAAGTCCTTCATCAGACACACTTTCACACAAGCACATCTCACATACACATGGCCACTGTTATCTCTGGATGCTAAAACCCAACTACAACTGCGGCTGCATCTATTGTAAGCAGCAGTCTTTGCTAGGATGGTTAGTACGGGTACAGAAGAAGCATGGGAAGGGAAGGGATAGCAGAGTGTGGGTGGGGGGAATATGCTAGTGATGTCTACAGGAAAATGGAGGGTTGTCGTGGGAACAGGATACAGCTGCTAGGTGCAGCATTGAGTGGCTGTACTGGGGAGCAGGTAAAGAAGGAGGGGGGGGGGCAGGTAGGTGGGCAAAGGAGAGAATACAGAAGTCGAAAAGAGGAAAAGACTATACAGGTACATTGATGGGTAGGAGGCATGTGTAGTAGTACTGGAGCGGGAGCAAGAAAGGGGACAGGGAGGTGGAAGACAGGGGAACCTGCCAATCACCTCCCCTATTCTGCCCCCCAGTTTCACCGCAGTACTACACATGCTTTCTTATGCACCAATTGATGCACCTTCTTAATCCTCCTACCCCCCCCCCCCCCCCCCAATCCCCAAGCATAGCCTCTCTATGCCACACGTTACTGCCCTAAACTGTACACACTACAGCCCTACATGCTCACACAGGCAGCATTAGCATCTTCCCCCGCCTCCAACCTCCTAGCCCTCACCTTCACTGAACAAGGTGGCGCAGTGGTTAGCATACTGGGCTTACATTAGGGAGGACGGCAGTTCATACCTGTGTCTGGACATCCTGATTTAGGTTTCCTGTGAATCCCTTAAATCGCTTCAGGAAAATGCCGGGATGGCTTCTTTGAAAGGGCTCAGCCGACTTCCTTCCCAATTATTCCCTAATCTGATGGGACTGATGACCTTGCTGCTTGGTGCCCCCCCCCCCCCCCTTGAATCAACCAACCCACCAACCAACCCTTATCTTCCTCATGCCATGTCTCTTCTGTAGCTTCACTACCCACAGAGGAAAAGACTTATGCTTACCTCAGACTCAGTCACAGTCAGTCCTTAGTGCCTGGAGCTGACAGTGGCCATGAGTGTGTGTTATGCTTGTGTGAATGTGTGTGAGTCTTTTTATGTCTGATGAAGGACTTACTCCAATAGCTGAATATATCTATCATTAACTTTTATTGTGCCTGTCTTTTATTCATTGCTTCCTCCATGTGGTAACAATCTATAGTTTTCATATTGTTGTTATTCCATCCTGAATTTTCCATTGTCAATTCTGCCCATCTTCCAATAGAAAACTGCATACATGAGGCAAATACAAATTGAGATATGCTTGGTTCAGTCATAATATGTAATCTATTGCTGTAAAAATGGATTCTTCTGGTGTTACATATTTGAATTCCAGATAACTGATGTGTTGACTGATAAACTTTATTATATCAACTTTCAACTGATTTCCAATGGGAAATTTTGCAGGCTATGATCACTTAGAGCCTACTTTGGGACATACCAATGGGTGCCCTTTCTTGATAGAATCAGCGTGTTGTACCTCCTGTACCCAAGACAATGTTTTGGATGCTTTGATCATTTCTATTTTGCTATTCAATATGATTTCTGTACTCTGTAAGCCTCACCTTTATTTTTATAAACCAGGATGAAGTATCGCAAACACTTTAGAGCTAATTTAGAAGCTTTTGGACAATGCGCAGTGTGAATTTGTTTCAAGATAAGGATAATGAAATGTAAAGGGTGATTATAATTAGAGTTCACCTTTCAAACCACTGTAGAAATTAGACCACTGGTCAGAATGACATCAAATTGCAACAGAATATTATTGGAGAAGGGGGGAAATATATGGCAAAAAGAAAAATAAATAGTCACAAAATGTAGCAATAGATGGCGCTGTATGCGTCATAATTCAATAGTGGTTGACTACAAACGACAAATGAACCATACAACAATGCCTAAGTTGTACGTTTGACGTTAAACAAACTGTGCTACTCAGTGTGCTAGCTGTACAGGTGTGATACTGTTACTTACCTAAGCTCATCCACCACAGCAAGGTCATATTACATTGGATGAGAAAAATTGGTTTTTAATTGTTCTGACACCAAAAACCGCATAAAAAGTATCAATGACATTGGTTTTTAATTGTCCTGAGACCAAAAACCGCACAAAATGCCTGAATCAAAATCAAACTGGATTATTAATTTCCATGTAACTGGCAAAAAACATGTTCAGTATGCTGTCCACTGTTTTCTGCAACAAGTTGAAATCGAGAAACAGCATGTTCCATAATTGAACGAAGTGTTTTCGGGGTCACATTCAGAAGGTGATGTGCAATGTGTGCCGTCAATGCAGCTAAGTTTCCAATCAGAACACTGAACACAACATCTTTCAGATAGCACCACAGCCAGATGTCACACAGATTAAACTCAGGTGATCAGGATGGCCAGGCTGTAGGGAAATGGCAGCTGATAATGCTACCATTTTCAGAAATCACATGCATTAAGATCAGGTGATCAGGATGGCCAGGCTGTAGGGAAATGGTGGCTGATAATTCTACCATTTTCGAAATGGCACTTCAGCAGCTGCTTGACTGGTTTTGCAATGTGCAGAGATGCACCATCTTGCATAGAAATGATCCCATCCACACATTCATGCTGTTGGAGAGCTGGAATGATGAGGTCGTGCAAAAGACACTCATAGCACTTACCAGTGATGGTGCAGCGAACAGGACGAGAAGCACCTGTCTCTTCGAAGAAATGTGGCCCTTTGGTAAATGATGCTGTAAACACACACCACACAGTGACCTTTTCAGGATGAAGTGGTACTGGTTGATTTGCGTCTGGATTTTCTGTTGCCCATATTCGAAAATTCTGTCAGTTGAAAGTAGGCTTCGTCTGCCCACAAAATCTTCCATGGCCAATCATTGTCCACTTCCATGTGAGCAAAGGTCTCTCTTGCTGGCAGGTCAACAGGAAGCAACTGATGCACATGGGTAATTTTGAATGGTTAGCAAAGAAGGATGTTTAGTAGGATTTTACGCACCATGCTCATGGGTATGTCCAAAGTTTGGGCAATTCTCTGTGCACTACAAATTTGCACACCATCACTTGTATCCCCTGCATTGCTGTGGTCACTTCTTCCACTGACATTGAATCAGTTTGTTTCTTCCCTCTACCAAGTGGCACACTAAGAGAACCTGTCTTTTTGAATTTCCAAATCATTTTCTCCACACCCATGGCAGTAATAGGACCAATGCCTTTTTTCAAACCCTTCAGTATCCGGAACTTCTGCAGAGCAATGTGTGCACAGTCACCATTCTTGTAATACAGCTTTAATAGCAGGGCACGATCCTACATTGAGACAGTCATGGTGAATGTCACAAACGTGAAATGCGGAAAAGCCATGTACCTGGCGTGTGCATGACAGGTGTTTTCATTTACGTATTCTGACACATACAGTGCCATCTATTGATCACTTTTCACACTATTATTTTTCCATACATTTTCCCTCTTCTCCAATAATATTCCATTGCAATTTGATGTCATTCTGATCAGTGGTGTTATTTCTACAGCGTTTTGAAAGTTTAAATATAGTCACCCTGTACATTACAGTCCAGCTCATCATAAGAGTCTCTAATTCTGTGGTGGTATTATTGTGCTGTACTTTTTCCAGAGGACTACCTAGATGACATAACCTGGAGGATGTTGTCCAAAAATTGCTGCCATGTTTGTGCAGCATTGCAGAGCCATAAAGTCATGAATGCACTCTCAAACAGGCCAGAAGGTGTGATTGTGGCTGTTTTCTCAATGTGACTGGGATTTGTGTGTAGGCTTTAGTACAATCTATCTTACTGAAACTATTAGCTCTCATGATGGTGTAATTGTAGGTGTGCAGGAGTGGGACAGATGAGCGGTCAGGGATAATGCAGGCACTGAGTTTATGATAATCGCCACAAGGGTGTCAGGAACTATCCTTCTTGGGGGTGAGATGAAGATCTGAAACCCAGGGGCCTACATTACATACTCATCTACTCCAGGGACCCTATTGAAAGCTGGAGTGATCCTCAGCCCAGCAAAGTGCTTTTTTGGGGTGAGCGAGGTCGAATTCCTCAGACACTTAGCTTCTGCCACCAGCTCCTGCCCCCTCCCCAAGATCATAGAGGCAGTAATGTATTTTGCATGCCATACTACCTTCAAAGGCCTCCAGTATTTCATCGCCATGGTCAACTTTTCCTGTTGCCATCTTAAGGATGCAAGTCCCACCCAAGAGCCCCTTACTACAGCACTCTGTGGCAATAAAAACAAAGGCACAGCACACTGCCATAGGCATGTATACCCCTTAGGAACATAGGAGGGAACCTAAATCATTCCATCAGCACACATACTCCTGCCACACTTACTGTATACTGGAATCCACGATTCAAGGTATTGCATCTAACTCATTCTGCAATCTGAAAATGGCTGTATGAGGAAAAGAGAGAGAAAAGGTCAGTGATATTATTTCAGCACTCTTATGTAAAGGTTTTCATCTGTCTTGACTACAAAACAGCACTGGCATTGCTACCATTCCAAGGAATCAGCATAGTTTTCTCACGAATGGTAAGAAAACTAAAAATTG
The DNA here is from genome assembly GCF_021461385.2 of Schistocerca piceifrons. NCBI lineage: Eukaryota > Metazoa > Arthropoda > Insecta > Orthoptera > Acrididae > Schistocerca > Schistocerca piceifrons. Next base: position 280,877,469 of record NC_060149.1, read on the forward strand.
TGACAGGTAATCATTGCTAAAGTCACAGTATTTCCCATCATGCTTAGAAGTGTTAAATCTACAGTTTAGTAGAGTCACAGCCTATCATTGCAGGAAATTTGTGAGAATTCTGTAATGGATAAAAAGCCTGTACACAAGATTTCAGAATGGGGCAAGTGCCCCCCAGTTCCGACCCTGTGTGGACATCTATGAAACCCATGTTGATTCCAACAAAGATTTTGTCTCCAAACAGTTCATAAAATGCGTGCATAGAAATTAAATGAAATGATCAGTTGGCATTGATGGCCAGGAGACCACAGCTGGGGAAATTCAGCTGCCAAGTTGGAAGTCTTCTCAGTTGGTGCCATAATGGGTGACTCGCATGTCAATGATGATGAGAACAACACAAGAAACAGTCCATGAGCAGAGAAAATTTCTGACCTGGCTCGGAGCCGGCCGGAGTGGCCTAACGGTTCTAGGCGCTTCGGTCTGGAACCGCGCGACTGCTACGGTTGCAGGTTTGAATCCTGCCTCGGGCATGGATGTGTGTGATGTCCTTAGGTTAGTTAGGTTTAAGTAGTTCTAAGTTCTAGGGGACTGATGTCCTCAGCTGTTAAGTCCCATAGTGCTCAGAGCCATTTGAACCTGGCTTGGAATCAAATCCTGGCTTGCTGCATGGCAGTCAGATGCACTAATCACTCTGCTAAGGAGGTGGACTTGCACAGAAATATTCTATATTGTTATAATTAATAGATATCAGTAATACTGGCCTATAGTCATGGGCATGCCTGATTACCTTTTGTGATCGACATTCAATGGCACTTATATGCATACTAGAGGCTATTTTCTTTCTATAGTTTATAGTTATTTGCACCATTGCTTCTGTTTGTTCAGTCTGCCACTTAAGGTCTCCTAAATGTTGTAGCTTACAACTTTCCAAGTGGTTTAATACAGTCACACCTTGGCAAGTGCTCATAGTACAGTTACGCAATTGTCAATCATATGATATTGCATTGGCAGGGATGATTCATTTCTGCTGCAACGTGCTATCTGTAGAAATCCCATAACAGTCTGCCAGCTTCCATCTTAAATTTTTAGAGCAATTCTGTTGGGTGGCTGGTACGGCCTGTAGTGTATTTGTTGGGCTATAATCTAAGAATGGTGTTGGGTCCTTTGGTGGCTCTTAACATTTAAAACCTGCACTTTGTCTGTCCAACTGTTACAATCTATCTCAGCTGATACCTTCAGGATGCATTAAATCTCTTGCACACTTCATTTTGATTCACAGTCTGATATCCTTGACATTTTACATTACACTCCTCACTGAATTTTCATGTGTAATAATGCAGATGTTGCACTTGGTCCTAAGTTTCTGTGTGTAATTTCCACAGTTGCATTTGTGCCCTTCTGAATTATTTTGGATAATCTCAAACAGATTACAAATATCCCCATCGTATTTCATGAGTGTTTTGCTTTGCCAGATGGTGCTGCATGGTGTTATACAGGGTGATTTTTTCCAGTGTTCAAACTTTAGGGATTGATCGATGAGAGGATACAGAAAAAAACAGGTCTAATGAACTTATGTCTAGAAATGCATGGTTTCCATGCTAGAGACCATTTATTCAATCATACTTTGTTGCAGAGGCCATAACTGCAGCCACAGTTACTGTCTGCAGTTTCCTCCTAGAGGGTACTGTTCCTCATACATCTTGCCCTAGTGCCCTCTCCTGCCATAGTAATAGGTAACATTGTGTCTGATTCACTTCTCTTGCTGACTCACCTTGCAGTGGATGTGATACAGTGTTGTACACAATGGTTTCGTACTTGAATCTAGAGCTTGTCAACATGGTGTTTACTTACGGAAAGGCAAATTGGCAACATGCGGCAGGCAGCATTGTTTCAGGAAGGACATATCCAAAATGTTTGGATACCAGCCTTGGAGGAAAATGTGGTTAACACTGTGGAAGGCAACCCTGTGTCAGTACTAGGCAACTGGTCTGCCAGTGCAGGGTATGCCAGGTGACTGCGTGGAACATTCTACATGACAATTGTTACTACCCTTATCACTTACAGCATGTGCAGGGCTTACTACTGAACTACTGACAGACTTTCCACATTGGGTGCAGTTTTGTCACTGGTTCCCCACCAGACAATTACGATTCCGGGATTTGTGTCATCCATACTACTCACAGATGAGGCCACCTTTACACAGAGTGGTATTTTCAACTTTCATAACAGTCATCTGTGGGATAGTATGCAGAACCCCCTGGGCATGGCGACAGTGAATCATCAGCATTGGTGCAGCTGGAATGTGTAGGCTGTGATAATTTGACCACACTTTGGGACCGGTGTTCCTTCCACATCACCTAACAGGCCAAAACTATCAGTGTTTCTTGCAGATAATTTTGCCTTTCCTGCTGGAAGAAGTTTCATTGACGATTCAAAGGGTTATGTGGCTGCTACATGATGGTATTCCAGCCCACTTCACCATTAACATCTGGTCACATCTCAATTGTGTCTTCCCTGGTCAATGAATCATATGAGCGGATCCAGTTGCATGACCTGCTCATTCACTGGATCTCAACCCTTGTGATATTTTGTTATGTGGCCATCTCAAAAGTATCATGTGTGCAGAGTCCATTTCAGATATGGAGACACTAGAGCAACATATTCATGCCGCCTTTGACACTCTTCATATGCGGCCTTGTTGATGTGAACATGTGAGACAGAACATGCTACAGTGCTTACACGCATGTATTGAGGCACATGGAAACCATTTTCAGCACATACTGTAACTGTGGCTACACGGTACAGCGTGTATTAGACTACAGTCTCTGTAATAATGTATGATTGAATAAATGGTCACCAGCATGGAAACCATGCATTTCTGGATATAAGCTCATTAGACCTTTTTTGTTCCATATCCTCTCATCAATCCCTAGAATTTGTACATGGTGGAAAAAGTGATTTTGTGTTTGAAAGTGGCATATTGTGCACAGTAGTTCCAATTACAATGAGTGCTATTAACATAGAACATAGTGCTGTATGCACTACATCAAAATGTGATGCATTCACTATGAGGAGCCACTTTTCTATAGTCCCTATGCACTGGATCTTGTTGATTTGTTGGAGCTTACAAACTGTTGTCTGAATCTGGCTAATGACATTATGTTCTCAAATGCTTAGCAAGACTAAGGGCATCTGATATTATAGTATGATATTTTACTCTAATGTATGCGTGACAGTTTCTGTATCTTGCTGCATTATTAATCTCACTATTATGTATTTCACTAGAAGACTGTGAAATATGAGAATACACCAATTACTATGATTTGAAATTGGTAAGGACTCTATGACACCCATGTCATGTAACTCAAAGATGTGTTCTGGTAGTTTTGTTGGTTTGAACAACATATTTCCTTTAGATTTCATTATTTTCTGTAATTAAAACATTAAAATATTGGAATTTGTTTTAAATATAGCTTTTATTCCATGCTGACTGATTTTGAATATCTTATACTCACATTATTCCACAATTACTTTCAATCAGGGTCTCATGGTACTACTTTATTATTTCAGCTTTCTGCTCATTGCTGAGGGGGTAACTTTGCAGGCTGTGATATGCTTATAACCTACTTAGGTGCATGTGAATGGATGTACTTCCTTGGTGGTATCAGCTTGTTGCACTTGCCATACCCAAGACAAGGTGTTTGTTACTTAATTACTCTTTCAGGTTTCGTATGCAATATGAGTATTATACTCAGCTCACTCCAACATTATGTCCTTAAACTAAGTTGAGGTGTCACAGAAACTCTGGGGCCATTTTAGGGGGTTCTGGATAGTGCACAGCATTTGGACAGTGCACGTTGTATTTTTTTATATATAGCTAATAGGAAATACTTTATGGCTCAGCTCACCAAAAATAGCTATAATTCTATGGCACAAAAATTGTGCTGTGCTTTGTTCAGAGTTCTAGAAGCATAGGTTGTAGACAGATTTTCTCATAGCTCAACTTGGCTGCTTAGTGCTGACAGGTAGTTTGCATTTTATTTTTAATTGTTTTTCATAATGATAACAAAAAGTTAACTGAAATATGGGCAAACAAGTATAGTCTCATTAGCTTCTTTCTTTCTCTCTCTCTCTCTCTCTCTCTCTCTCTCTCTCTCTCTCTCTCTCTCTCTCTTTGATTGTATGAACTGTGATATTCTCATGCAGCTTAAAATATTATCAAATAGTTCACACACAACATATTCAGGGGCTTTATTTTATTTGCATGAAAGAAATCATATTGATCACAAATAAATAGAAACCTGTAATCTAAAGCAATCACATTTGGTATACCACAGGGTTCTAATTTGAGTCTTTTGTTGTTTCTGATAGATAAAAATGACATTCCATTTGTATTTTAAAAAGGTGCAAATTGAGGGCTAATGCTCACCACATGGTATTTTTGATAAAGCTACATGTGCCCCCCTGAGCTGTCCTAAATGGCAAGCTCCTCATGGAGCTTAGCATTCATTTGCTGGGTATGGGCCTGGCAAACCCACTTTTCTGAGTTGGTGACTGGTAAGCATCACCAGTTCTCTGTAGTCATAGGATCTGGGCATGCTTCAGTGATCACTTTGGGGAACATCGTGGAACACTGTGTGTCACAGGGAGTGGTGATCTTGACTTAATTGTCCAGACCATGAAGATGCTAATAACACCTACAAAAACCCCTCAATATCAAAGTGTGGTGCACACTGTGCAGGTACATGGCTATTGAAGCGGAACAGTCATTAGTAGGCAATATCAGGTGAAAGTGCCACAAATCAATTGCATAAGGCCTACTCAAGCAAGGAGAGCTCTGTCTGGGTGGATGCTTACTTCCCTAGCTGCTTGTGGGACTTACATGAATCCTAAATCACTTTTTTCTACTACCATTGCTTCAGCTGCTCCACTGGGCAGTATTAAGACCCAAATTCCAATAAGACCTCATATACCTAGTCCCCCTGTGATGTCTGTGAATGTAAGAAAAAGCAGTTATAAAAATTGCTACATCCTGTGGTAGATATTGTATTCATTATAGTTAAACATGTAGGGGGTGTCTCTGAAAAACTGTTTCCTTTCTATATCCATGAAGTTATAAGGGGCTTGCAGGGAAACTTAAATCTGTCAAGACAATACACACTGGTACACTCCTGATTAAGATACTGAAGGCTACCTAAGTGAAGAAGTTGTTAACTGCTAATCAAGTTGGAGAATTCACAATGAACAGTGAGCTGCATGCTGGGCTAAATTGTTCTAAAGGAGTTGTAACATTCTGGGATATTATGGATAGAGATACCAAAGAACATTAACTTGAATGGAAAAGTGAATGTGTCACTGAAGTACAGAATTTTATGAAAAGCACTGATAGTGAGCTACAGAAGTCAGTGTCATTTTTTCCAATCTACCAAAATTGCCAGAGTATATTGCAGCAGGCTTCCTATGTCTTAAAGTTAGGCTCTATGTACCTAATCCAATGGACTGCTTTAAGTGTAATCACTTTGGTCACATCACCATGGGTTGTAATGGTAAGGCTCCACTGTCCACAAGTTGGTTATTCAGTGTTTGGCCTCACCCATTTGTGCCAATTGCTCCCAAGCTTGTACAGATTGGAGTTAGGAAAGCTCTGATTTTGGAGAAGAGAAGACTCTACAGGAGATTAAAGTCACCCAAGACACCTCCTGTTCTGACACACAGAAGGCATATATGGCCACACAGCCACCAAGTTTCATGACATCATTTGCTACAAGCATTAAAGCAGTCTGTCCAGAAGACTAGCGTTCACATCCAGACTTTGACAGCTGAGCAGAGCACATCAACATGCATCTGTGAGTCAGCTGCAAGACTGCACAGCTACTCCAACAACCAAGCTTTTATACAACTGAAATAATGGTGGCTGCAAAAACTGATGTTGGAAAGTATAGCAGGCTCTCATGGCAAGTAGTAGACGAGACCTAGGAGAATGTTTTATGTTGAAACAGCCTTGCCATCATCCCCAAAATCAAAACTGGTGACAAAAACAAACAGGCCAAAATGATCAGGTCCAAAGCCATCAGACCATGTGAGCTTGGTTCAGTATGACACAACAGACAATGACTGCATTATTGACAGTATGGACATTGACATCCGCTGAGGGAACCAGTAGGTCCCCCCTCTGCAGCAGTCTCCCCACCATAAAGAAACAACAGGGGGAAAGACAGGAAACATCTCTGTTAAGATGGCTTCCATACTTCAGTGGAAGTTGAATGGGTTCGGAACAAATGTGGAATAAATACATCTATCAGCTCTGGGTAAACCAATGTGTCTCTCTTTCCACAGTATAAATTTTAAATTTTCTGACCTCCCTGAGCTACGTGATTACATTCTCCATAAAAAATATGACGTTAATGGCCTCATCCTTTAGGAGGTGAGGCAATTTTCTTAAACAATGCCTACCATTCCTTGCTTCTCTCCCTCACAACCAGCCTGCAAGCAGCCACTGTATCACTGCTTGTGATTCATTAGCTAACAATATGTTTACTCTACCTACCCCCAAATGAGGTGCTAGATGAAGATGGTCTCCATGACCTTCTCACTCAACTCCACCATTCGTTCTTACTCTGTGACAATTTTAATGTATACAGCGTGCTTTGTGGCTCTGCAACCATGTGTCTTGAGTGTACAGCAATTGAGAAGCTTCTCATGACCTCATGTGTGCGCTTGTTGAGCATGGGGTAGAGCATGAACTTCAGTACTTCAATAGGGTCATTCACTGATATCGACCTGTTGGTATGCTCTCCTACCCTTGCACATGCTGCTCAATGAGAAGTGGTTGATGACTTTTACTCACTTTTACACTTCCAGACCTGGATTAACCTGTGAGACAGGGTGATGACCAACAGAAAACTGCCACAATGGGTGCTCAGTAGCACAGAGTGGACACTTCACAGTCAACTTGCTGTGTTTGAACAGCATGATGGCATCCAGGAATGGGTGTATCATATTATGCCACTGAAGTATCCATTTTGCAATCTTCAGGCCAGCTGGGAAGCCAGCCCATCTCTTGATGAACTGATAAATGCTGCTTTGCATTTAGGATGATGCAAGCAGCTCTATGGAGATTCAGGTGCTGACCAGCAGCAGAGAAACTGTCTTTCAGGTTGTGAGGGCAAAATGTCACCAAATTGGTAGGGAGTGCAAAAAAGAGATCACAGCAACAGTTGCAGACCACCACAGACCATTCCACTAAAAGTAGTCATATGGGAGACCTTCAGGAAGGTTTCTGGCAGAGGAGACATGTGCCTAGTGGCTGGTATAATGGGAAATGGACATCTCCAGACCAACTCATAAGACACTGTGTAGACTATAGTGACCTATTTTGCTGCAGTTACTGCCACTGCCAGTCAGGATTCAGCCTTCCAACACTACAGAGTGGCTGTTGAGAGGGGCAGTTGGGACTTCAGATCCACCATTGATGAAGAATATAACTGCCCCTTCTCCACATCTGAGCTGGATTCTGCAGTGTCTGCAGCTCATGAAATGTCACATGGTCATGATAGGGTCCATTATAAAACTTCCTGGCAGATTAAAACTGTGTGCCAGACCGAGACTCGAACTCAGAACCTTTGCCTTTCGCGGATAAGTGCTACCCAAGCACAACCCACGCCCCATCCTCACAGCTTTAATTCCACCAGTACCTCATCTCCTACCTTCCAGGGTCCATTATAGTATGTTATAGCACCTCACAGGGTGTCTTCTGTTCCTCTTTGAGCCTTGCGACAACAACTTGTCAGTTGCAACTGGGCAGTTGGACAAATGGGCAGTTAAAAGAGGTTTTATTTCCTCCACCAAGAAGTCTGTGAACATTCTTTTTAACTGTCCATGTTCTGTTTTAAATTTTACTGAGTTGCAGATGTGGGATAGTGTTTCTCCTTTTAAAGACATGTGGAGGTTCCTGGGCCTCACATTTAATTCTCAATTTACATGGTTGCCACATCTCAGGGACCTGAAAAGATGGTCCCTAAAAGCACTCACTATTTTAAAATGTCATAGCCACAATTAATGGGAAGCAGACTGCACTTGCCTCCTTCAGATTTACAAGGTCTTCACATGATTTCAGCTTGACTACAGGTGCACTGTATATGGGTCTGGACGACTTTCTTATTTTAAAATGCTAGATGTGGTGCACCATGAAGGAATTTAGCTGGTGACCTAGGGCCTTTTGAACCAGTCCCATACCGAGCCTCTGCGCTGAGTCGAGTGAGCCACCACTGCACATCACGTGATTACTTCTCATGGTGCAACAGTCCTATAAAACACTGTCCACACCATACACAGCTAAGGTGCACCCGATACTATTACTTTACCATCAATAGAAAGACTTTTCCATGAAACTTCCTGGCAGACTAAAACTATGTGCCAGACCGAGACTCGAACTTGGGACCTTTGCCTTTTGCAGGCAAGTGCTCTGCCATCTGAACTACTCAAGCATGACTCATGGCCTGTCATCACAGATTTAATTCTGCAAGTACATCGTCTCCTACCTTCCAAACTTCACATGAGCTCTCCTGCAGACTTTACAGAACTAGCACTCCTTGAAGAAATGATATTACAGAGACATGGCTTAGCTGCAGGCTGGGGTATCCCTTCATATATGTCTTCCTACTCCAGTAAGAGGACTCCTTGTCACTGATGCCTGTGGCATGCTAGCCACATTATGCCACATTTTAACTAGATACATTTTATACTGTAATAAATAGGCAGAGGCAGATTTAGGTGGGAATCTACCCTCCTTTTTGTTGATGAAAAGATAATTATAGTGAAGGTTTTAAGGTTTTATTGTGTGTCAGGCCTCCAGGTAAAGCTTTTAAGTCGGTGATTTTTAGTGTGTTGCAAAGTGGCTGGTCCATCCTTTCTGTTCTGGAGATCAGCTATCTGCTGCTATGATAATTTTAATTGTTTTTCAGCACTTTTTCTTTTTAATGTATGTTTTAGTCCTGACACAATACATAATTTTTGTATTTCTACATGTATATACACAAGTTTTGCTGCATGTAATATTTTTAATTGTAGCTTCTTCTTCTGCTTATCCATTAATGGATGTTGGCAACCACAGGTTGCATATTTCTTCTGTGAACTGCAGTATGTAATAGCTGGTCTACACTTCATAGTCCTGTACACTGCTTTATATTGTCCAACCATGATGTTCTTCTTTGCCTTTGTATCATTTCCCCTTCAATCTTCCCTTCTATTATTAGCTGCAGAAGCATATATTTGGTGTTCCATACTATATGTCCTAGGTATGCAGTTTTTCTTCTTTCAAGCACTGTCAACATTTCTCGCTGCTTGTTCATTCATTCCAGTACTTTGGTGTGGGTTATTCTTGCAGTCCGCATTATTTTAAGCATTCTGCAATAAATCCACATTTCAAAGGCCTCTAACTTCTTCGTTGTTGTCATATTTAATGTCCATCCTTCAGAGCCATATAGAAGCATGGACCAGATGTAGCACTTTACAAATCAGACTCTAAGGTTTAGGTCTAGGTCTGTGCTTATAAGAATAATCCTAAATTTTATGAAGGCATTTCGGGTGTTCTCTATGTGACATTTTATTTCCAAGTCTGTTTGCCAGTCTTTACAAAGCCATGATCTGAGGTATTTAAACTTTTTGACTCTTTTTATTACAGACCCTTGAAATGGTAGATTTGCATCTTTAAATGAGTCAGATTCTTGTGGGACAATTATCAAATTAGTCTTTGTTTATGTTAATATTCAGACCTAGAGTACTGATGTAATCTCCTACTATGTTGACAAGTTGCTGAAGATCATCTAAATTATCAGCTATCAATACTGTGTTATCAGCATAGTGGATGTTGTTGATATACACTCTGTTAACCTTTATGCCTTTTTCTACATCATCAAGTGCCTCCTGAAGAATACTCTCAGAGTGTAAGTTCAATAACAGGGGTGACAGTATGCATCCTTGTCAGACTCCTCTACATATGTTGACAAAATCTGTGACTTCATTATCAAATTTAACCTGTGCTGTCTGATTCCAATACAAATTCTCTATACAACAGATATCTTTCTCATCTATATCAATTCTTTTGAGAATTTCCATGAGTTTATGATGTTGTAAGCTACTGAATGCTTTTTCGTAGCCAGTAAAACAGAGGCCTACATTTTTAGCCTGATCATAGCAGTTTTGTACTATAACTTACAGTGTGACTATTGCTTCTCTTGTACCTAAACCTCTCCTAAATCCAAACTGTGTCTCACTAATGAATTTCTCACATTTTTCGTATAGCCTTTCATGGATGACTCTCAGAAATATATTCACAGAATGGCTCATAAGACTAACGAGTCTGTGATCTTCACATCTTCTCACATTCCTCTTCTTCGATAAGGGAATGAAAGTTGATAATAGCCATTTGGCAGGGTAATGGCCAGTGTTGTAAATTTTGTTCAATAGTTTCTGTAAGACTTTGATACCTTCCTCATCAAAGAGTTTCATAAGTTCAATTGGAATTTCATCAGGCCCTGTGGTTTTGTTGGTTTTTGAGTATTTGATGCCTTTCTCAATTTCTTCTTTCATAACTGGAGGTCCTGTTAAATAGTTGTTCCTAGAAAATTCAACATTCGGTCTATCATCTGAAAAGGGGTTCTTATGTAGTCTTCCCATATCTCTTCTTCTCAATGGTATCTAGAACTATTTTATTATTTTTGTTGGTTAATAAGGAGATTTTTTTCTTCTATGTACACCAGCAGTTTTTTTTTTAACTTTTTATGTAAGTTAAAGTCATCATGTGAAGCTTGCAAGCTTTCGGTTTCTTCACATTCATGTTGTAGCCATTCACTTTTTGCTGCTCTAATCTTTGATCTTATGAGTTTCTGGATAATATTGTACTTAGTTTGATCTAACTGGGCTTTATACATTTGCCATTCATACATCTATGAAAGAATCTCATCAGTCATCCATTTCTGTTTTCTATTTTTCTCTAGCAGTGGTTACCATAATTCTGTAAATTGTATTTTATCAAGACACATCTCATAACATTTTCATACAGGTACCAATGACATTACTGTCATGTACCCACACCACCTATCATCATCATCATCATCATCATCATCATCATGTTTGTAAGAAGATGAAAAGTGTCATTTCTACAGATGATGCAAGTACATGAATACAGAATAGTACTACCCCATCAGTGAAAAGCCAGATGATTAAGATGAATGTTGGCAATTATAGGTTATTTAAGAGTGAAGAAATTGGTTTATTTTGCTTATTTACATTAACTAATGCATTAGGAGACAATATTTACAGAATGGAACAGTATGATGTCAGAATTATTACTGGTGCATACACTATTAGACTCTTCACATGGGGCACTTTCACAACTATTTTATACTACACAAAAGTTATTAATTAATGATTCTTCTAGTTTTCCCAGCTGCCTATTGTTTTTGGATGTCCTAGTTTGATGTAAGGAGGATGGGTTTTTCAGGAACTGCATGTACCACACTGATTTGTAGTTGCAGGCAGCCAGCTGCCAAATTTATCACAATCTATGAGTGTTCTTATAATTTTATTTCAAATGTCCATGCAGTGTCTGATGTTTACAGCCTGCAGGATGAACTGGTACTGTACACCTGGAGGAGATATTCAGGAAAATTTTATACAATGAACATCAGATTAAGAAAGCTCTGAAGGTCAAAATACAAGACCAACAAAAGTAAGAGGACGAGGAAAGAGATGTAAACTCTATGGTCTTTCTTCCGTATGTGGGAAATGCATCTTCAAAAATTGTTGGAATCATGAAGAAGCATAAATTGGATGTGATCTTCCACCCATTAGCCAAGACAACAGTTTTCTGAGATCCGCAAAAGATGATCTGATTTTATTAATGGTAAATATCTATGAAAATGCTTGTCACTATGATGAACATTGTTTAGGACAAACCACAAATACTAGACACAGATGGTGCATTGAATGCTGACAGCACACTTGCCTTCTACAGTCCAGCAAATCTGTAGTGACTGAACATGGTATTTCCACTGGGCATTCCACAGATTATGCAAGTGTCAAGGTTTCAGTCACAGTCTCATCCTATAGGGATTCAGTGGTCATGGAAACTGTGGCTATACAAGAAGCAGAGAACCTGCTCAGTCAAGATAAGGGCCTCCATCTCGACAATTAATGGAAACTCTCATTTCTTGTCTGCACTCCAAGAGGAATTTTTGTTCTGAATCTTTGCTGCCTGACATTCCAGTAACTATCATTTTAATAACTAATTCCTGAACTGATAATTACTGATCATGTGCTGACTTGGCACTTACAAAATGATTATCTTCAAGGTATATGTTTTATCTATGGCTATTGGACCTGATCTGATACAAGTACAATTTGACACAGAGTATATGAAGAAACTTGCTTCTCTTCTGGCAGCAATAGACTCATAAAATACCTAGATTAATAATATTATATAAAAAATAAAAAAATAAAAAGCTATTACTTGGTGGCCCTTAAACATCAATTGATTTAGTATTGTTCCACTCTGTGATTGGTCTGTAGTGTGAAGTGATTTAAAAACTCCTTTCTCACTCATAAATATTGCTCCTTCTTGTGCCAGTGTGTTCCTTAACTAGCGGGCTTATACCTTGCTATCTTGTTGGTTTTTGCACACACATCTTACTTTTAACCTGTTCCATCCCCACACTACTTTTTTCCCCTCAGGAAATGGGAATTATACAGTCAAGATTTTAGGACAACTGCTCTTGGTTAATATGATACTTGGGATCCTTCTTTTTTCCACACTAGTTTTTCCCACAGATTAATTGATGTTTGAGGGACACCAAGTCATATCTTTTTATTTTTTGATTTGGTATATAACATTATGATGTCTAGGTATTTTATGATTATTCCTTGCAAGTTCTTTGCTAACTGTTATTCACTTAGTAATTTTTTGGCTGTTGGGTTTCAGCTCAGGCTGCATTTTTTGATGTTGTGACAACTAATTCAGATAATGCTTTATTTGTTTGTGCTTCTGATTTTGTATATTTTCCATTGTTTGGTCTTTTGTAATGTTTGGCATGTTCTTTTATAACTCTGTGATGTCAAAGTAGTTTCGATACCAACCAGTATGTTTACATATTCTGCTTTGTTGTGTGTTATGTGCAACTTTCATTAATGCTGCAAACTGCATTTTGTTGGTTTTAAGGACTTTTATTATTGTGCTTCATTTTCTGTGATGTGAACTGTAGTATATCTTCATATACACTACTTGTACACTCGTTTTTGACAAGCAGGGCCTGAAGGTGGCATTAATGAGATGCAGAAACTGATTGTCTAAATGAAATAACTTCTGAAAATATATGGCTGATTGGTGACTTTCCTTTGGCAAATATCTGACCAGCCTTGTCCCATATCCATGACGGGTCAACAGAGATACAATCAGAAGGGTGGAGGAGTGGACTGTAGCCACTAGCCTAGCTTTTCTATAAAACAAAATAAATGTGTGTGTGTGTGTGTGTGTGTGAGAGAGAGAGAGAGAGAGAGAGAGAGAGAGAGAGAGAGAGAGAGAGAGAGAGAGAGAGATTGGGGGGGGGGGGGGGAGAGTGAGAGAGAGAGATGGGGGAGATAGAGATAGAGATAGAGATAGAGAGAGAGAGAGAGAGAGAGGGAAGAGGGAGAGGGTGTGTGTGTGGGGGGGGGGGGGGGAGGAGGGGCCATTTTCACTATTCTAATCAGTGATTTTTCTGGGCTTTATATGTGTTTCGGAGTGGTTGTACTTAAATACCTAAGACACCGGAAGACAAGACCCTTGAAGTTACTGAATGGCAGTAAGTTCTTTATTCACAAATTTTGAGAACCAGACAGGGCATGTCTACTTCAGTTTCATGAGGCTTTCATGAAATCCCAGCTTGATTATGGGTGAGCAGTTTATGGATCCAAAAGACCTAAATATCTCAAGATTATTGATGCTTATGATTATGAAGGGATTAGGCTGGTCACAGGTGCCTACAGGACCAGTCTCATATCCAGCCTCTGCACTGAGGTTGAGTAGTCACTGTCTGTCAGTAGCTTCCCATTGTGAGCCACACATACAGATTTCTTGCTGTTCCAACATTTGTTCTGCCACTGTATTAATTTTTATAAACCATCTGTGTGTGATGAGCTCAAGTGGAAAGCACACAAAGCATTACTAAATGGCATTTGTTGTGGGATAAACATAATTCCCAATGCAGTATTTTAGTCGACAGCCATCATAGTTACTGTAAAGACCCAAAACCCTACTTTAGATTTATTGAACTAAAGGAGACTTGGTAGGTTTAGAATTTTTGTAATTCTACATTTTATAAAATTTTTAATGAGCATCACAAGATGGGCCCAAGTAGGGTAACTATCTTGTCTGTTCTGTCATTTCACCTAACCACAATCTGAAGACTTTTTTAGCACATGAATTTACCATATCTGATGTTAAATGCAGCCATGAATGCAATGGAGTAGATGAGACATACTTATCCAGAAAAATTCTTCATCGCCTCCAAATTCTTGAGTGCTCTTTATTATACACAGCACAGTAGCCATCAGATAAAATACTGCAAGATATTGAAGACATCTTTCTCTGACTACAAAAGCTGAGAAAGGGGTGTTGTTCTGAAGGTTACTATGGTTCACAGGAAATCACAGAAATGAATTGGCAGATGTAACAAACAAGGAAGCATGCAGTGATAAACCAGTAATTCAATGTGTTGTTGTTCTGCATGTTATCAAATCTTTGTTAAGGTAAAATGGCATGAGCCAGTGGTAAGAAAATTGCGAGATTGACAAACAATGAAGTGTTTTTAATTCCATCAACTAATCGTAGTATACTTTGTTCCAGGCATTCATATAAAATAAGCCCCTTGTAGTTCATTTACAGATAGGATACAGCCTATTGTACACAACTTCTTGTTCCAACGAGAGGAAGTTAAAATGGGTGATGTATGCAGTACAGAAATTTCAGTACACCACATCGTAATAAATGATATTCTATACTGAAAAAAAGAGGACTGTTTTAGGAGTTTGAAGAGACACATGTGGTACAATTTTTAAAGTTTTTGGAGTTCTGTTCTGCTTCGTGAGCTATCTTTTGCTTTCTTTGTTACTATAGCCAGGTTTGCAGCATGTTTTAAAAAATGAGTATGTTTACAGATTGAGTGACAGTGGGACTACACTAATGTATAGGAGTGAAAATGGAATATTAGGGAGAGCCATTGAAGTTGAGGTTGTATGTTACACTTCTAAAAGTTTTATATGCTTTAAATGTATTTGGTTCAAACACACAAAAATCTCAACTACTTACTTTTGATTTCCACACTGCTCCATCAGTTGTTTTTTGTATGATTTCATTTCCCAACATTTTAAAGCATGTGAAAGTGATATATCATTAATCTTTATTGACAGCCAGTCTCTCTTCAGGAGGACAGAATGTGAAATGCATGATGGTGCAAACACAGCACTGTAACAAAAGGTCAAAAGAAAAGTCATCAAATCACATACTCACACATCTTAAAAACCAACATAAATATCAAGTACAATAATGAAAATGCACTTTATTTCATAACAAAAGGTCTCTCAGCTTGCAGAGAAAAAGAGAAAGAGAGAGCCTGATACACACTTGGAAACAGAAGGCTTGATCTTCATGTACTGTAGGAGAAGTATTGCTTGAATTCTGCAGCATAAAGTGAATTTGTCTGTAGCTGTAGCATTAGGCGGGCATTTTTTTCCTTAGTTATATTTCCTTAACAGTTTGTCTACAGCCTCAAAAGAACAGTAATACAGACCACTCAGTCTTTTGATATGGGTAACAGCTCAGGCACACTGTTCACTGCTGACCAATGAGCTGCACCATGATGTCACTTTCATTTTGTATAGCCATGCGTATTCAAATACAGAGATATGTAAACAGGCAGAATAAGGTGCTGCAGTTGGCAATGCCTATATAAGACAAGTGCTACAATGATAGGTTATCAAGATTTAAGTCAGTCTGAATGTGGTGATATAGTCAGCATATGAGTGATGGGACACAGCATCTCCAAGGTAGCGATGAAGTGGGGATTCTCCTGCATGACCATTTCATGAGTATACCATGAATATCAGGAATCTGGTAAAACATAAAATCTCTGACATTGCTGCAGCCAGAAAAAGATCCTACAAGAATGGGACCAATGACAACTGAAGAGAATCGTTCAATGTGACAGAAGTGCAACCCTTCCACAAATTGCTGCAGATTTCAACACTGGGCCATCAATGGCTTAAATCCTACTTATCCAACAAAGAGCAAAGAGTTAGCATTTCTTCAAATGGTGCATATTATTTTTCTGATTGGAAAAAAATATCTCAGGGAGTTCCACAAGGCTCCATATTAGGCCCAGTCCTATTTCTCTTTTATGTTAATGACATACCATTAAATATCAGCTCCACAGCAGTTCTGTTCACAGATGATACTTCTGTCTTAGCTGAACATCAGGATTCCCAAAACTGTGATCAGTCCCCTCAGTACCTCCGAAACTTGGTTTCAGCTAAGTGGATTGAATCTAAACATATCTAAGACTCATGTGATGCAGTTCAAAGCCAAACAGTGAAAATTTGAGCAGATTAAGATTGTACACAACAATGAAGGTATAGAAGAAGTTGACTCAGTCTAATTCTTAGGTTTAAATGTAGATAAAAATTTGAGCTGACAGGCACACATTGAATATCTGACAAACACACTGAGCAGCTTTGCATTTGCAATGCAAATATTATCAACTGCAACTGACATGGGCACAAAAAAAGTAGCATATACAAGCTACTTCGAATCCATTATTAGGTATGGTATTGTTTTTGGGGAAACTCAACAAACATAGTACAGATACTAAAAGTACAGAAAAAACCATATGAAATATGTGCACTGTAAATCACAAAAAACCACGTCAACCATTAACTAGAAAACTTAAAATATTATCTCTGTCATCCTTATACATATATCAGATTATTATACTTTTGTACACCAGACATGCATTATATGAGGGAAACCATTTTGTCCATTCACATGACACTAGAAACAAAGACAATTTTATGCACCCCACCCACCACCTCAGACTGTATGCCCAGGGACCTCAATACATGGGAATGAAAATTTGTAATAAATTAAAAGGGAACAAGTTGATGCAGATGAATTTATGTTACTTAAAAGAAAGCTATATGAGGTACTGACACCGAAGTGTAATTACTCAGTGGATGAATTCATGCAGGACAAACTGGAAATTTGAACTGGATACAATGTGTTATACATTTCAAGAAATATCCTTATAGTTTTATTATTTATTAGAGTGCTATTATTTATTATTGTAAAAATCATCGTAACTGTTTTATAAATTTTTGACATGTCTCCTGTATGCAAACCAAATAGATTGCAAATGTACGTCATGAGACGAATAAAACACAATTCACAATTCAACAAGTGTCAGTGAGTGAACCATTCAACAAAACATCATTGATATGGGCTTTCAGAGCCAAAGGCCCACTTATGTACCCTTCGTGACTGCATGACACAAAGATTTACACCTCACCTGGGCCTTTCAACACTGACATTGGACTGTTGATGGCTGGAAACATGTTGCCTGGCTGGATGAGTCTCGTTTCAAATTGTATCAAGCAGATGGACGTGTATGGGTATGGAGAAAATCTCACGAATCCATGGACCTTCCATGTCAGCAGGGGATTGTTCAAGCTGGTGGAGGCTCTGTAATGGTGTGGGGCATGTGCAGTTGGGGTGATATGGGACCCCTGATATATCTAGATGCAACTCTGATAGGCAACACATATGTAAGCATCCAGTCTGATCACCTGCATCCATTGATGTCCATTGTGCATTCCGACAGAGTTGGGCAATTCCAGCAGGACAATGCGACACCCCACACATCCAGAATTGGTACAGAATGGCTCCAGGAACACTCTTCTGATTTTAAACACTTCCACTGGCCACCAAACACCCCAGACATGAACATTATTGAGCATATCTGGGATGCCTTGGAATGTGCTGTTCAGAAGAGATCTCCTCCCCTTGTACTCTTACGGATCTTATGGGCAGCCCCTCATGATTCATGGTGTCAATTGCCTCCCGCATTACTTCAGACATTAGTCAAGTCCATACCATGTCATGTTGCGGCACTTCTGTGTACTCATAGGGGCCCTACATGATATTAGGCAGGTGTACCAGTTCCTTTGGCTCTTCAGTGTATAAAATGTGCCAAATTCAAAATTTACTTGAGACATTGTAAGTATACAAAGCCTTAATTTGTCTTTTATGCTGCCAAGAATATGTCTTGTTATTACAAAAGGAAACAAAATTCTACAATCAGGCCCTGAAGACCATGTGATAGTCGACTGACCACTGTATCAACCTCAGTCCTTCACCAATGAATGGAATATGGAGAGGCATGGGACAACACAACACACACATGGCTATTGTCAATGTTCTGACCTCAGAGCTGCTAGTTTTCAATCAGGTGGCTCCTCAGCTGTCATCACAATGTTGAGTGCACCTGTCCAGTGCTCCCACCAAGGAAAAATGCCTGGTGGTATTGTAAATTGAACCTGGAACCTCACATGAGGGTTTGTCACATTGACCACTTGGCTATGGAGGCAGACCTTATTATTGAAGACTTTGTATATTTCTTAGCCAAAGGCAAGACAATTCTTGTGAAGTGTGCATCACATTAGGGGCACATTATTCTGTTCTCTTACTCCAGTAATGGAGCAGCTTCTTAGTTCTCTCACTGCTTACTTAATATCTATTCTTGTTTTCTATCCGAATGTGTTGATTAACCAGGATCTTGATTAATTCCATATTTTGTGATTGTTCCAAGAGTGTTTGTTGGCCACATCTTAACTACTACAATGTTTGACAAGTAGAGATCTCTTTTTTATCAGTTATTGTAGCTAACAGAGATTATCCGATTTGATTTCCTACTTTATAGTGTAGAATTAGCAAACTACTAATCCTAGAGGAGTATAAGCTGGAAAAGAATTCATAATAACAAAAATGATGAGGGCCATCTCTTGGAATTGTAACCTATAAATGAAAAAGTCATCAGACTAGAAACAGAAGGGAAATTCAGGAATATAATGACAATAATGGAATACATGTCAACATATGAAGCAAAAGAGGAATAAAAGGACAGTTTTATGGGGACCCTGAAGGCTCCTATAGTAAACGGCAAAACTATTACCTGTTCCTTTTTAAGCGAGAATTCAGGTCAAAGACTGGGTAAAATAAACATGGAGGAATGTTAGGAAAATATGAATTAAACAAAGAAAGTACTACGGATGAATCTGTGATACATCAGTCTTCTGTTAGAAATCATTTGTTCAGGAAGAGTACCTGCTTTTCAAACATAAGGATGCATCTTAAAACACCACAGTTGCTTGTTACTGGAGTAATTTACAAAATATATCATATGTTAGTAAAAGGACAGCATTCATTACCAATTATAGATATACGGAGCTATAGGTGTTCCAAACTGTGATTCAGACCACTATGCTGTAACAGTGATAAAGAATACTAGAGTGAAAAAAAAAGTAAACTGCAGCACAGAAAAAGTAAATCACCCTGACACATGTATCCCATGGGCAGAAAACAAAAATGATAGGAGACAAATATAAGTGGAAGAAGATCCAGAAATTAATGAAAGAGGCAACAGAAGAAAAAACCGGTATTAGAAGGAAAAAAAAAGAAGAAGAAGATGGTTTGATGATGAACTGATAAATCTAAAGGAACCAAATGAAATGAGAAAATTATCATATGATAGGTCATATGAGGAAAAAAATTCAACCAACAAGTAGAAATAGAAGTGGTGGGATATCTAAACATAAAAAAAAATATATGTTAAAGAGAGGGATGGAATATTTTTAAGGTATACCGAATATCAACACAATTCAAATATCAAGAGACCTGCATGAACAGGAGGAGAATATGGAGGGAAGTGAATTCGACAGAAATGAAGCAAAACAACCAACAATGCAAGAGATGGTCTCAGTAATATATAAATTGGAAATAGCTGTATGTTGGGTTAAGATGAGGTAGTGTCAGAACTTTTAAGCAATGGTGATCAACAACTAGTAGATGAAATCTGTGCATGAAATGCCTAAATCTATAACAATGCTGTTGAGTGAAAAAGGGTGACAGTCTCTCTGGTATCCTATTTAACTTTGCTATGCTCAGTCAATAAATAAAGATAAAAGAAGTACAATAGAGATTAAATTCAGTCCTCCACATAAATACACAGGAGGTATTTTAACTGTCAGAAGAGACCTTAAAATGAAGTAATTATAGCAGGAGGAGGACAAATCTTACTGTAAATGAAAATAAGATAAAATACATGATAATATCCACCACATGACCTGAAAAACTCTAAGAATTTTAAAGGTGTCACCCACTTTAATTATCTATGTGGCCATTTAATCAGTCATCATAATATGAGACAATGCATCAGAGTAAAAGACACAAGCAGGAAAATTCCAGCAGGATAATGTGACCACCCACGCATCCAGAATTGCTACAGAGTTGCTCTTCTCAATTTAAGCACTTCCGCTGCCCACCAAACACCCCAGACATGAACATTGTTGAGCATATCTGGGATACCTTGAAATGTGCTGTTCAGAAGAGATCTCCACCCCCTCATGCTCTTATGTATTTATGGACAGCCCTGCAGGATTCATGGTGCCAATTTCATCCAGTGCCACTTCAGACATTAGTTGAGTCCATGCCATGTTGTGTTGTAGCACTTCTGCATGCTCGCAGGGCCCCTCATGATATTAGGCTCGTGGTGTACCAGTTTCTTTGGCTCTTCAGTGTAATAATGTGGAACACTTGGATGAAATCCTGGTATTTTAGTAGGAATTTTTTCACGTGTATACAATTCATATATATGACTTGGATTTGAAGTAAAGTGTTTAAGTACATGCGATTTAATTGCCTGTTAGTCTTGTAACTTGTTGTTTTAACAATATACATGGCATCTTTATGGGATCTTGGACTCTTTCTGAACCAGATGGATTCCTTTCCCAGCAAATTTTCAAATTAAAAGACATGTTATAGCCAATGGAGGCATATATGTAAATTTTCTATTACACAGAAGCAGGAAGGTAGACATAAAAAAATTAATGTACAGCTACAACCTAGTTCCCATAGCCAAATTTCTCACAGATTAGCCCCAAATCAAAGCACCCTAACTGACATAATTTTTATAAACTGAGACAAAAAAGATAGTATCAATATAAGTGAACTTCTGAGTCATCTTACAGTGACATACATATTTTCATGTAGATCCGGAATCAAGTATCAGTTACAAGAACATGGTTCTTAGCAAGAACTAACAGTTCAGATTGAAAGCATTTTTATTGAGCACATAAGGAAGCATACACAGAACTGAACTGTCTGCCTCAGCAGAGAGTGCTCCTACTTATATACAAACAGAATGTTCTAACAAATTACAATATTCCACAAATATGTAAGTCTATGAAACATCCATAACACACAAATATTAAATGATAAATAACTGAAGAAGGTAGTAACCAAACCTGTGACCCATACATCACCAGCCAGTGACCACATAATTGCATACAGTGCACAAGTGGCATTGATCCCATCCTTGCAAAACAGTGACTCACCATTTCAGACAGCTTACAGATTCTTGGATCTGAACATAGTCATTAGTTCTTTTTATTGTGGCAATCGTGAATCCTCACATCCTTATGGCAATTGTATGTCCAAGTGGAGTTACTTCCATCTTGGTACTGCAGTCATTGAGCAGGTCTTTATGTTTCTATACTGGAAGACTCTATCATATATTTGTGCCTCAGAAATATGGCAGGGCTTCATGCAAAGGACTTGGATGAAGTCTCTGCACTGTTGTCCCCTCAGTGAGGTATAATCATCCTTGACAAAAGATGTGATGCCTGATCATCAACATAGCTTTCAGTATGGAACAAAGCAGTGCTCAACTTTTTTCTTATAACTCAACTTTCACAGTTGAAAAAATATATACTTGGTTGCCTGGATTGTAGCTCACTGGCGAGTGTTTGGTTTTATAACATTCACGGTCCTAGTTTTGGGTGTCCATGGCTCATATACATGCCAGCTGCCTTTCCTTCTTCAGTTCTTGTAGTGAGCAGTTTGACTTAATCAAACTGAGCATTGTCAGGCTGAAATGGGAACTAAGTAGCCATTGTTATTACATCCTCTTGAGTGTGAATGAGGAAAAATGTGAGACCTGTTATGTATTTCATTTTCTATGCTGTATGCAATGCCATGACAGGCAGTATCATTTCCTAGTCTCTGTGTAATCTCTATATTCCCTGAAGGCATATCTCCTGCCTTATTAATAATAATTTCCATGAGGCCATTCAACAGCAGGTGACAGACAGATGTCATTCTCTACACAATGTTGCATTTTGAAATCACTTCTAACACCAACCTGTGAATCTGACACTTTTACACAATGAAAGATCATTCGTTCCACAAGAACTCCATCTTTAAAATTATGTCTTCTGCAAGAGGTCAAATGCAGCCTGGTGAAATGGAGCAACTGCAAAAGCAAGAGGTACCAGATGCCCTCGTGTAATTGAGGCATATGCTTCCATTATTGGCTATCCCTTTGGTTACTTATATACAGCATGACAGATGAAGACCTGGCCAATGATACATGCTTCTGATTCCAGACAACTGGATGCTGGAGTGTTGTGAAAGTACTTCCATGTGGCTGGCCATTATTTGTGATGTAGCAAGTTGGAACTATTCCATCTGTTATGAATTCAGTTCCTGTTAATAACTGATTTCATTCTCTTTTTCCCTTTGCCGATTTCTCAAATTTTGTAAATTCTCTATGTAGTATATACTTGAGAGGTGTTTGAATACTCCAAAATGTCAACTAAACTTTTTCCCAATTAGATTAATTATTCAAGGTAATATTTTTGATGTGCTGATTCTAATGATGTACTTAGTTTCACTGGGAAGTCAGTTAAGTTATAACAAATTGAAAATCCCACCCCATTATGTAATGAGAAGAAGCTTGTGAGCTTTGCATTTCTGGGCATGGTGACATCACTAATTATAAAGATTGCCAGTTCAACTATCAAATAAAGTATTTCAAACTCTGTGAAACTAATTAATTCACAAAATAATTAATATTGAGTTTCATAAGCAGCTACATTGTCAATGTCGATTTGAGCTCTACACTTGTTAAATTCCAACTTTTGCCATTATATTTTCGTAATACTGAATTTTGTGCACAAGATGACATACTACACTAACTGATTTCTTAAGATTTTTGCATAATCTACCATAATTTTCAATATAGAATTTGTGCTCATAAGTCAAGTGTTCCTAATATGGATGTATAAAATATTTCCCAAAACTTTTCTAAATTCCTAAACCACCACATTTTTCACAAAAAAATTTATCAGTACTTAAAGTCCATCCTAAATAGCAAAATATAATGCAACCATTTTTAGAATTATTGTGTAGTTTCCAGAATAATAATTTGTTCATGCAATGGTCTTTAAATAGTCAGCCACCACTCAAAATTTGTAGTCTGCACCCAGTCCTGCTCGAGCTAATGAACAGGTAGCACCTGTGTTAAGTTTTCTCCCAGTGTTTGCTCATGCAATAGCTATGCACAGTTCCTTTGTGTAAATAAGTATCAGCATCTGAAAAAACTCAGTACTGTCAATGTCTAGAAACTTTCAAGTAATTTCTATGAGTAAAGTTAATGAATATTGAATGAATTGTGTTATGCTTGGTAGGAGGCTTGGACCAAGACTGTCCTTGCTGAGAAAGGTGACTTTCATTAATGACTGAACTAAGTGAACTAATCCAGTGTACTTCTATCTGTTGAATTATTGCAAGACAGTATTGTATGTGAACTGTGGTGTTATGAGTAAATATGATTTGCATTCTGTGCCACACTTAATTACTTTGTTCAGTGGCCTTGTTTGAGCTACCATTGATTCTTGCACAATGTTTTATTAACTTGTGTTTCAATGGTTTTACAATTTATTCAATGCACTCTGCCAGTGGCCTCTTGGATTTTCATTAGTGACCTGATTTATATGCTGTTAATCTTATGAAGTTGAAAAACTGATCATTGCCCCAACAGTAGAACTTTGTGGATAATACATATAAGGGAAAGTGAAATAAGAATTGTAGTGTTGCATTCATTATTGAGAAAGCACCAACTAGAACTCTATAAGAATTTGAGCTTACAACTAACATGCTACAAAAGAGCCAGCCACTGTGGCCGAGCGGTTCTATGCGCCTCAGTCTTGAACTGTGCTGCTGCTATGGTTGCAGGTTCGATTCCTGCCTTGGGCATGGATGTGTGTGGTGTCCTTAGGTTAGTTAGGTTTAAGTAGTTCTAAGTCTAGGGGACTGATGACCTCAGATGTTAAGTCCCATAGCGCTTAGAGCCATCTGAACCATTTGAACTTATAAAATGAGCTGGCTAGGAATGTGGATGACCATTTTAATCCCACTGGATCATAATTCCTTTTATAATATGCTGTATTACTCAGACTTCATCTTTGTGAGCTTCTGTAAGTTGTGCAGCTAGGATTATCAAATTTATCCATTAAGGCTACTCAGTAGCAGACAGAGGGGGGAACCTGAAGCACTCTCAGGAGACGGGGTCAAATGTCAATGCATTTTTGTACACATATCAACCATCTGCACGTGTATAAATGATTAGATTTGCAATTTTCTGTGTCACATAGAATGGCAGCCGGAGTACAATTCATGTATACTGTTGTTACCAGGCCTTGTGGGGTATCTAAGGTGTGTATACGGTATCAGATGTTGAGTGATCACTGTGTAGGACATGGAGATCCTGCATACTCATATGACACAGTGTTATTAGCAGCCAGCTGAGGTGGCCAAGCGGTTCTCGGCGCAACAGTCTGGAACCGCGCGACCGCTATGGTTGCAGGTTCGAATCCTGCCTCGGGCATGGATGTGTGTGATGTCCTTAGGTTAGTTAGGTTTAAGTAGTTCTTAGTTCTAGGGGACTGCTGACCTCAGAAGTTAAGTCTGATAGTGCTCAGAGCCATTTGTTATTACCACCTAACAGAATTTGAAAGTGGGCTCATTGTGCATCTCCACTTGGCTGGCTGGTCAAATCATACAATATCCAGATTTGTGGGGCACTCAGCTGTAAAAGTGGTATGGTGTTGTACTGCATAGGAATGTAAGAGCAGGCATACTCATCATCAGCACTCTGGTTGACCATGTCTGACATCACAAGGTAGGATCACCTTACTGTGTACCAAGAACATCGAAACACCTTTGCATCTGTACTGCCAACCAAGAACAAGTAATGGACTTCCTGAAACATTCTATGTCATCCTACACCAACAGTCAGAGACTAGCAGTAACTGAACAAGGGAATTATTGCACCACGCATAGGCTGCTATTAACACAACACATACTGCTGTGTTTGGGTTGGTGACATGACTGTAAAGTATGGACTACTGACAAATGGCATTGCATTGTGTGCAATGATGAATCATGGTTCTGAACTATCTTGGATGACCATCAATGGCAAATATGGCAGCAACCTGTGGAGAGGTCACATTCTTCCCATGTTTTGGAGAAACACAGTGTGTTAATCCTGGCATCATGGTGTGGAGAGCCATTGGATATGACCTCAAGTCATGGTTGGTAGTGACTGAGCAAACTGTCCACCCCCGGTAGCTGAGTGGGTCAAAGTGACAGAATGTCAATCCTAAGAGCCCGAGTTTGATTCGTGGATGGGCCAGAAATTTTCTCTGCTCAGGGACTGGGTGTTGTATTGTCCTACTCATCATCATTTCATACCCATCAATGTGCAAGTTGCTGAAGTGGCATCAAATCGAAAGACTTGCACTCGGCGAATGGTCTACACGGCGGAAGGCCCTAGTCACATAACATTTACATTTTTTTTACTGAGAAAACTCTGATGGCACAATAGTACATCATGGGCATACAGTGTCCTCACATGGTACCCCTCATGTGATGGTATCTTGGTATTATTTTTCAACAGGACAAATCTTGTTCACACATGAAACTTGTCTCTATGAACTTACTGTGTGATGTTGAGGTACTCTTGTGGCCAGCAATATCCCCAGATGTATTCCCAATAGAACTTGTTTGCACACAGCTTGGACATCAACATCATCCTGCCTGTATCCACAATATCAAAGACCAGTTACAATAGTTATGGGCCAGATTGCCTCAGGAGAGGTTGTGATGGCTTTATGACATCCTGTCCAACCAAATCAATGTATGCACTCAGGTCAGAAGGAGTGCAACATCATACCCATAAGTAAGCTCATACTGCAAGGTTCTTTGTAACTTTGACCCAATTTTGTAATCACTGAAGTAACATCACATACCCTCTCAACTATTGAAGTTTCATTTTGTTTCCTCCTCTCTTTCTGTATGCTTGGTCTTTTGTCAGGCAGTGTAAGTCATATAAAGTAAACATGTTTTCTGTGTCATACTGACAGATCTGATGCCGCCCTGCTAGTATATTCTTGGTGAAATCCACAATGTATCTTAGAATCAGAATAATATGTTCACAAACAATAAGTGTTTGAATAACATGCAAGGATGTCCTGGTATGAATTGATGAACAAGAAAGCTGCACATCTTGGACATGTGAGTGCCATTGGTAGTGCAGGCTTTGCCTACACAATACTTTATTTTCTGCCACACATTCGCAAGAACTGATGGTGTGACCAGTTCTATTACAACCTTAATCTGGGCAAGCAGAATTACATCATCCACACAAGTGGCATACACTTTTCTTTCATATACCTCTACACAAATAAGTCCTACAGATTCAGGGTTGGTAAATGTGGCGGTCATAGAATTGGTCTACTCCTCCTCTTCCAATGATATAGAAATGTCCTTTCAACAAAGGAGCAGACAATGTTGGCATAGTTGGGCTAGGTGCTATCCTGTTAAGAAATGGTGTCCAGTGGCAGTTTTTGAATGGCTTGACTTTTCAGCATATCTAGTTGCGTGATCTCAATAACAACTGGTTCATGGAAACAGAATGGTGCAAAAATGTCCGTCATCAGCAGACAATACCACACATTCACTTTCAGGACATAATGTTGTTTCTAACCACGGCATGTGGGTTTTCTGCCCTCCACACCCTGCAGTCGTCTCTGTTCACATGTTCCCAAATGAAATGCAGCCTCATTCAAAAATGCTGTCATTAGCAGATAGTCACTATCTTCAACAAGTTCCAGAATCAGCTCAGCAGACTGTTTCTGATAAGCAGAAAATATAGCTCAAGAGCATGCAAAAGTTGAATTTTGTAACACATGCATGTATTTCCTGACTCTGCTAGACTTCTGTCTATGGGATATGTGAAAGACCAAGAACATGGTACTTCCAAGGCAAATGTTACAGATTTTTGTGGCTGGATTAAGACGACAATAGAATGGGTCCCACTGACCAGTATTGTAAATGTGTAGTGAGAGACAGAGTATTGCCTAGACATTGCCTGCACTACCAGTGGTGTCAAAGTAAGGTTTACTATAACTCAACAATTCTTCTTTCCAGCTGTGAAAACCCAAAGCAATGAGCAGAACAATTTTCATGAAGTGCATATTTCTTTTTCATCAGTTCATTTCTGGATATTGTAGATATCATGAGGTAATGTTCCACGTGTTATATAAGGCAAAAAAGGAAGGAAGGTTATGGTCTGATGGCCCATTGATGACAAGGTCAAGAGGGATGGAGCACAAATTTGAATTGGGGAATGATGGGAAAATAAATCATACCTATCCTTCCCAAATGAACCATTGCAACATTTTCCTTATGCAGTTATGAGAAACTAAGAAAAATGTAAATTTGAATGGTTTTACAAAGACTTTAGGTGTCTTTCCCTGAATGTGAGTCCAGTGTCTTAACCACTTCACATAGTTCCCTAGGAAACTTGGCAGTCTAATTTCTCTCTTCTTGAAGTACTTGTACCTAAATCTATGTGCATACCATGCAAGCCACTGTACAGTGCTCGGCACAGGGCACATCATACCAATATTATCAGTTTTCTTCCCTATCCCAATCACTTACTGAGAAAGAGAAAAATGATTGCCTAAATGCCTCTGTATGCACCCTAATCTTTCTTATTTTTTTTATCATGGTTCATTTACAAGATATATTTTGGTGGCAGCATATTCACTGCACAATGATCTTTCTCTAAATTTACCCAACAGGATTTTGCAAGAACTACATCATCTTTTTTCCAAGGGTTCCCATTTAATTTCCTTGAGCACTCCTGTTACACTTTTATATGGGCCATACTAACCTGTTATGATCCTAGTTGTATGTAGATTGTCTGCAGATGATGCTGTTGTTTACCATATAGTTAAGTCACCACAAGATCAAAACACGAGCACACAAATCACACAAATTTGAAGTTTGTTGATTTAACTAAATATCTAGGAATTACAAGTACAAACAACTTTAATTGGAAGCATCATAAAGAAAATGTGGAGAAGATGGACCCAAAAACTGTGCTTTATCTGCAGAAAACTTAAAACATGCAACAAATTTATTAAGCACATTGACTACACTATAGTTGCCCATCCTATTTTAGAGTATTGTTGTGCAATATGGGATCCTTGCAAAATAGGATTCATAGAGGACATCAAAAAAGTTCAAAGAATGGCAGCTAATTATGTATTATCATGAAATAGGGGAGAGAGTATGACCTACCACAGGTATGAGACATGAGTTGGGGAACAATCATTTTAAAAAAGGTGTTTTTTGTGGTAGAAAGAACTTTTCATGAAATTTCAATCACTAATTTTCTTCTTCAAATGCTAAAATATTTTGTGGGCTCCCACATACTTCAGGAGAAATGGTCATCATGATAAAACAGGAGAAATCAGACTTCAAAATTTAAAGATTTAGGTGCTTATTTTTTCCTATATATTGAGTGTGGAACAGTCTACAAATGTCCTATGAATCCTCTGTAATGCACTTTAGCATGAATAGCAGAGTAGTCATATACGTTCAATAAGTAAAGCAACACATTTTTTTTCTCGGACAATTCTGGTTGAAAAAAATGCAGAACTTGTTGTGGGAAATCATGTTTCATAATGTTCAGACAGGTGGTGGTGCTATATGTGGCTTCATAACAGCATCTCTAGCAGTGGTATGTTCCAAGCAGAGAGCTGTCATTGAGTTTCTTTTAGCAGAAAACCAAGACAATTCAGATATGCATAGGCACTTGTAGAATGTCTATGGAGATCTGGCAGTGAACACAAGCATGGTGAGTCATTGGGTGAGCCATTGGTTGTCATTGCTGCAGGGTCGTGCAAACCTATCCAATCTCCCACATGCCAGCTGTCCACACACAACTGTGACTCCTGCAATATTGGAACGTGTCAACACTCATTTGAGGTGATCAATGGATCACAGTCAAAAACCTCACTGCACAACTGGAAATCTCTATTGGTAGTGCTGAAAATGGCAATCCATGGAGTGGTGCCACACTACCTCTCCTTCAAAGAAAAGGATCAAAACTGCACCCTCAGCTGCTAAAGTTATGGCAACAGTTTTCTGGGACTCTGAAAGGGTTATTGTTTTTTATGTTTTCCCTCGTGGTGAAATGATCAACTCTGATGTGTATTGTACTACTCACCATAAATTGGAGAAATGACTTCAGTGTGTTTGTCACCACAA
This sequence comes from Schistocerca piceifrons, assembly GCF_021461385.2. Taxonomy (NCBI): domain Eukaryota; kingdom Metazoa; phylum Arthropoda; class Insecta; order Orthoptera; family Acrididae; genus Schistocerca; species Schistocerca piceifrons. The sequence goes on from NC_060149.1 coordinate 280,907,218, forward strand.
AAATGTAAATGAACTTCTTCTTTTCCATGACAATGCAAGACCTTACACAATTCTATGCACCTGAAAGGATCTCACAAAACTTCACTGGACTGTTTCTCCTCATCAACCCTACAGCTTAGATCTCTCACCTTCTGACTTCCATCTGTTTGGCCCAAATGGTGCAGCATGATGTTGGCTCTGACATCAGCCAGTAGCATGGTATTGTGCAGGCATACAGGCACTCCCAGAAAGGTGGCATAAGGCCACCACACTGAATGGAGATTATGTTCAAAAACAGAGTTTGTAGTCTAAAGAGTGGGGAATAATATAGTGTCTTGGAATCCTGAATAAAATGGACCTGTTAAAAGGTGTTTAATTAGTTACTGAATACCCATCATAGACATAGATATTGTGTAGAATTTTGTTTACAGGTGCACCACACTTTCCCAGAATCCTCGCAATGAATGTAAGTATTCCATTAGCTTTTACTAGTACTTATTTCATGTGACTGTCCTATTTACCAGAATTACCCATAAATACTTATGCTATGAGATGCATTGAAGAAGTTTGCTGTTAAATCACTGATACAGATAAATGTATGAACAAAACAAAAAAATATATATAGCTGATATTTGAAGAAATGAATAAACTATGGTCAAGAAAAACACAGAAACTTCTCGAGTACATTCATATCAAAGATTTAGTTTATTCAGCCATTATACTGAGTGACTGACTATTTTAGTTACAAACAAAATGAGTGAGTAGAGGGCAATGGAGCAAGCAAATAATGTTAATGTACATAGGTCCAGAAACCAATAGTTTCCCTGGTATGACTTATAAGCAAGAGCAATGACGCCAATGTTACAACACGATTAATGTCTGAGGCTATGTTTATTTTGAAACATCACAAGTGAAATCATCATTTCATTTTTATCATCATAATGCATATCTCAGAGTGGTAAATAGAGTTTTGACAGAACGCACATTGGTCATGGCTTGACTTCCTTGGTCTGCAGACGTGAATCCATTGGCTTGACAGTGTCAGTGAACTCAAGGAATGCATCGCAGATGGTTGTCAGTGTATTCAGAACACACCTGGGATTTTTGAATGCATACGGATATTTATAAGGAGAAATGCTAAAGCCAGCCTTCACATGAATGGTGACCATGCAGAACACTTGTAATGTTTTTATCCTCAAGTATGTACCTGCAATCTGTATCCTTTGAGATTGCTTTATAAGGTGTTGGTGTCCCCAGCCTTTGTATGTGATACTGGGGATACCATTGGTTTCTGCATTATTTGTTTTTTTCATTGTTCTCTACTCACCCATATATTTGTACCTATAATAATAAAACATCTTGTATAGAAATCATGAAGTACTGATGACTGCCTTACGATACATTCTGGAATGTGTTGCGAAGGCTGTCTCCCATTTTGTAAATGTAGTCCCATTGCTGCTTTGTCACAGGTATGCCTACATTATCAGCTGTCATTTGAGCTTCATCAAAAAGCCACTGAAATATGAACAATGGAGCTGCAATAACAGAAAAATATTAATTAACATATAGTTCATTGATACAATTAACAATTTACTGTAAATGTAAACTTTTAATTTCACCTGACATAAACAAATTATCCACAACTGATGAATATTTCATGCAATGGAAGTTTATTACAGATACTTTCAGAACCCTTCCTATCCTACAATTTCCTGCAGCAATCATTCACTGGTGGTTCCTTGATGTTGTTCTTCCAATGTTACTCATTACAAACACCTGACTTTTTATCACTATTACAAATTCCTCAGTTTCTGTGTGAGGACTTATGTGCATAAACCAGTTGTTCAGTGTTCACATTTTGATATGATCTTGGATGAGGTACTTTCCATATGCTCCAAGCAGTAATCTTTATAATTAAGTTTATCTTTCTGGTACCAATAATTTGTCTTGGACCTTAACACTCTTTCCAAATGATTTTGTTGGATTAAGTAGCATGTATTTTATGTCTGCAGTTATTACTTCTAATTAAACTTTCAAATTTGCTTTCCACAGTGTTGCTCAATACCTTCTGTGGTCCTCCTGCCATCATTTATGTGTAGAATGGTCAATATTTCAACAAATGCTTTAGGTTATTTGTGATTATACTATTCAAGTATTTTATGTATCTTTTTTTTTTAAATTTTAGTAATTCATTTCAGATGTAGTTCTGTTAAAGGTGCAAAATATATAAAGTAGCACCTTACCTACATATTACCAGAGTTTCATCATATATGAGATTATATTCATTATTTCACTCTTTGTCACACAAATCTATGGCACATCAATAAATGATTTTGGATTACGGGTAACAATTCACCAAACAGTAGAACCATTACATCATCAACAGGCACATAAAGCCAAACAGAGAACTTGCTAGCTTGCAGATTAATACTTTTTCAAGCTATAGCACATATACATACACATACATATGTGTGTATGCATGTGTATTTATGTGCACTCTAGCTTGAAAAAGGATTCATCCAAAACTAGCAAGTTTTCAGTTTTTAATGTTCCTGTCAACAACTCAATGCCTCTGCTATTCAGTAAGTTGTAACTTTGGTCATAAATTAATCACATTCTGGCAGAACTTTCCATTACTACACATCACTAAATCACATGTGTGTGACCAAGCTGAATGCTCCTTTTGATAGTTAATGAAGAGTGTACAGATGTTTGCCTAGTATGTGTAGGCTCTGATTCAACAAAAAATATGATACGGTGTCCTTTCTTCCCTCAGTCTTCCTATTATTCTGCCACTGAGTTATTTTGCATTAAGCGTCTTTACATTTTCTTGTTTTTACACAGCATGAAAACTTAAAATTGTATCTAAGTATGCAATGGGTGAATGAGGTTTCATTCTTTTGGATCCAGATATGGTATTCCCTATGTTAGGTAAGCTGGTGTCAAGAGTGGTTGTTCAATGAAGAATTGAAACTTTTGAAATGCTACGTGTGGGTTACACTAAAACATTTACAATCACAATTTTGTGTACAATCTGAGAGAGGCACTTTCCATCATAATGCTGTAACTTCTTCCATGCAAATGATGGGGAATTTTGATTTTATTGTTTGTTTGTTCTTTCTTCAACACTCTAAGCTTATGGATTATTTACATTGTAAATTTCTCCTTGTGTGGAGGAGCATTAAATTTCTATTTGGCTTGGAGCTCATCCTGCTGGATAGTTCATTTATCTAGTTACTGACAATACTGTTCATAGTTGGTGTTGACCATTTTGTTCTGTTTATTTCTTTGCCACAGTTCTCTACAAAACTTCAGCCTTTTGCACTTACCAATTCTTGTTTGAATGGTTGGTAATAGTGATTATTACTTGATGTTCTAGATTATACTCTGTATGTTATCTCATACTTTCCCTTTATTGGTAATATGTTTCTTGATTCTGTTACTAGTACATTCAAGCATAGATTGGTGTCCCACTACATCTTTTCTTGACATTGAAGTGAGATCTGTTTGTCATGTTAATGTCTTGCCTCAATTAATGTGCTGTAAATGCACTGATATTATCTTTCAAAATATTGGTGCACTGCTGAAATGGATGTTACATGGATTGACCTCTGTCAGTAAGTCGCCATAAATGTGTTGCAAATGTAATTGACCTTATCTTCCAATTTGTTGGTAACATTGTTGAAATGGATTTTACTTGGTCTGTATGTCACCAGTCGCATGTGTTTTGTGGGAAGTACTTTTACAGTCAGTGTTAAAATAAAAAAATTCTTTACTTGGTCTGTATGTCACCAGTCACATGTGTTTTGTGGAAGGTACTTTTACAGTCAGTGTTAAAATAAGAAAATTCTTTGAAATCTTGAAGGATGTATTTGTGGTCTCTGTGTAGGAGACACTGCTCCATTCATGCTTTACTAAATTATAACTTGAAATTTTCATCCTTTTTTTGTCTAGAGCCCTAATGTTGGAATCTATCAACAAAAAACTGAAAGTGATTGGCATATTTTGTGACCTAACAAAAGCATTTGACTGTGTAAATCACCAAATTCTTTTACAAAAAGCTGCACATCTCGGTATAAGTGGTGCAGCAGGGAAATGGCTCGACTCATATCTGTCAAACAGAAAACAAAAAGTTGTAGTAGATAGTCAAGTTGGTGTCCCTATATCTTCAGAATGGGGTACCATCTCATGTGGAGTGCCGCAGGGCTCAGTTCTGGGCCCCCTACTTTTTATTATATTTATAAATGATCTTCCTCTCTCTACGGAATATTGTAGATTCACCATTTTCGCGGATGACACTACACTACTTATTGATAATTCGGAAGATAAGCTTGAGGTAACGGCAAATAAGATTTTAAATGAAACGGTGAACTGGTTCAACATTAATGGTCTTATTTTAAATTACTGTAAAACAAACTACATTCAGTTCCACAAAACATCCAAAGATGAGGAAATATTTGTAAAGGTAGGTGAGCAGACAATGAACAGGGTAGATTCCTCAAAATACCTAGGCTTGCATATTGATAGCAAACTGAATTGGTCCAGCCACATCGTGGATCTGTGCAAAAGACTAAGTTCAGCAACATATGCATTGCGCATTGTTTCTTCTTATAGAAATATGGAAACCATGAAGTCAGCATATTATGGTTACTTTCATGCAATTATGGCATTTGGAATTATATTTTGGGGAAATCAGCCACTGGCTAAAAAAGTACTGTGTGTACAAAAAAGAGCCATAAGGATCATGTGTGGAGTCAATCCTAGAGCCACATGCAGGAATCTTTTTAAGAAGCTTGAAATACTTACATCCACTGCGCAATATATATTCTCATTGATGTGCTTCATAAGGAAAGAAAAATCCATCTTTAAGCTGAATAGTGCATATCACAGTCACAATACTAGAAGGAAACATGATATCCACTATGAACAGCCAAATCTAAGTATGGTGCAGAAAGGAGTCCATTTCAGTGGCTGTAAGATTTTTAATGCCCTCCCTTCAAGAATTAAGTGTTTGATAGATGATGATCTCCTGTTCAAAAAAACCTTAAGGCAGTTCCTATTGCAAGGATCATTTTATACATTAGAAGAGTTCCTGAACTACAGTGTTTAACATCTCTTGTATTGTGAAATGCCCAAATTTGTGTTTGTAATACCGAATATTTTTATTGTGAACATATATTTTGCAATATTTATTTCTTTGTAACACTTATTATTTTGTAATCTTTATCTCTCTCTAAAATGTATTTTTGTAGTGGGACCTAAGTTACTGTTCACTGTTTTTTGTTTTGTAATCTCTATCTATATCTAAAATGTATTTTTTTGTAGTGGGACCTAAGTTACTGTTTACTGTTTTTGTTTTGTTTTATGTATTACCATAAATTCTGGCCAAAAGCTTGTAAAATTGACACGTTCCATATCCTGTGATACTGTCACAACATGGATCACCGGAACAAGAGATAAATAAATAAATAAATAAATAATAAAAAAAATAGAGTTGGACGTTTTGACGGTTTGACTACTGCTTCACAGTATACTTATTCCCTCATGAAGTTTGTTGTAATTAACTCACTGCAATTTGAAAAGAACAATGATGTACATAATTACAATACCAGAAGAAGAAATGACAATTATTACTCCACATTATGGTTGACTTGAGCACAAGAAATTGTGGACAATGTAGATACACAAGGAGTCACTCTCAATAGACGTCAGGTGCATTTTCTCTGATATTTCAACAGATATTTGCAATTTTGTTATTGCATTGTGTAGATAGGGTCAGCCCAAACAAATAGTATTTATCACATCTTTCAAGTGATGCCCAGTGTTGACAAAAAGTGTGTTTGTTTCCTGTTACAAAGAAAATTATTTTTTAGAGAAAATTCTACATGCCTATTTGATAAGAGCAGAATTCAATATTCAATTTACTGATATGCATTAACAGCATCAGTAAAACAATTAAGAACAACCAGTACTCTAGCAGTGGCAGCACTGTCCCAGCCCACACTGACGGCTATTGCCAAGCACATAGTGCTACTGAGTAGCTGCTGGATTGCTGTTTATTCTTCATGTTATACTGTCTCTGTTAACACACATTGATAAAATGCGTATCAGACTAGACTAATTCAGGAGCACTTTATCGGATGGGCACTTAAAATTCCAATTAAAAAATAATTTTACTTATGAACTGTTTATGTGAAAACTCTTAAAGCTTTTTAAGTAAAGCAAACTTTATTAATGTTCTACACCCTTTATTATTCATGTCCACGCATTTATTTCTCAACATAGTCATTTTTCAGAGGAAGAGACCAGTTTGTTGATCCTGCTGAATATCTGACTCTGTTGATGGAGCTACTACCTCACCTCTGCTTGCACCATGTCATCACTATCAAAGTGAAGTTCTCGAAGTCATTCTTTAAGTTTTTGGAACAGGTGAAAATTGGATGGGGCCAAGTTGTAAGTGTATGGGGAATGATCAATGACAGTGAACCCAAGGCATCGGATTGTTGCAGATGTAACAGAGGTTGTATGTGATCTGGCATTGTCACAATGAAGAAGAGGGTGCTCCATGTGCAGAGAACTGTTCAAATTTGTGCTTTCAGAGATTACAGCACTCTGTTTCTCATGCACCAACATAGTTACATTACACACCACCATGTTACACTCTAGAATTTGAAGTCACCTAGCAGCAGAGGAATGCAACTTGCATCATCAAAATGGAAAGACTGACCAAATAACATGCATGACATGCAATACCTCAGTCAATATTGAGAACAGAATAAAAAAGTCACAGGCATTACTTTTCAGCACACTGTTATGTGTGTGTATATGAATTAATTTGTGATTTGAATGCAGTTAAAAAGAACAGTAATTCAGTTAATACGAGGGCTGCCATGAAAGTAATGCACCACACTTTTTTTCTCAGCCGAAAACAATGCTACAAAAGTGAAATGTTGTGTATGTATAATTTGAAGTTCCTGTCATCTCCGGAAGATAGCGTAGCTGCAGGACAATTTCAAAATAGCATCTGTAGGTGATGCATATTACAAGCAGTGTACCGCCACTGAATTTCTCACTGCAGAGAAAGAAAATGTGGGAAATATGCACAAACACTTGTGCAAAGTCTATGGAGCATCTGCTGTTGACAGAAGTACAGATAGTTGCTGGGCGTGGAGGATGAGGTCATCAGAAGGCAGTTCAGTGGAGCTCCACGATTTGCAGCAGTCAGGAGTACTACCCAAGGCTGTCACACCTGACATGTTGCAGTGAGCTGATGTTGCCATTCACGAGAACAGATGCATTATGACTCAGCAGTTGGCACTGCATCTGTCAGTCAGCAAAGGAAGTTCACAAGTGAAGCACTGGCTCTGCCACCAGGACAAAGAGTGGTACCAACAAGGCATACATGCCCTTGTTTTGCACTGCAGGAAGGCCATAGAACGGGATGGAGATTACATGGAAAAAAAAGGTGTGTAGATAAAACCTCATTTTTTTGTGTGTGTAATTCTCATTATATTCAATAAAGAATTGTTGAATTAAAAAAATGTGGTGTATCACTTTCTGGGCAACCCTTGTATTATCAACAGCAGTAATAATAATATCACTTTGCAACACAGCATAATTATTCATATGGTAGTACAATTAATGTCTTTTCAGTTTTGAGAGTAACATAGCTTGAAAATCTTTAGCATTCCTGAAACATATGTAGTCACATTTATCACATTTCTTAGTCTCCCAATTAACAGAAGTCTTGTCTCAAGTGTATCATTAAACTGAACGATTAAGTTACCTGGCTATTGATTTTATCCTTTCCAGATTACAATTACAGATGTAACAACGAACTCCATCAGAGGTGTATTGAGACTACACTGGACACATTCAGAATTATCCACCTGGATATTCAAGAAGTATAAGAATTTTTTATAATTGCCAATACAGGGTGATTTTTTCCACTGTGTACAAACTCTAGGAATTATTGATGAGAGGATATGGAACAAAAAATGTCTAATAAACTTATATCCAGAAATGCAATCAAACTTCGTTACAGAGACTGCGGTCTAATACACACTGTACCATGCAGCCACAGTTACAGTATGCACATACTTTGTTACAGGTGGTCTAATATGCACTGTACCATGCAGCCACAGTTACAGTATGCACAGTTTCCTTGAAGAGGGTGGTACTGTTCCTCAATCGTCATGTCCTAGCACCGTCTTCTGCCATAGTAATTGGTAATGTTGTGTCTGATTCACATCTCTTGCTGACTCACCTTGTATTGGATGTGATACAGTGTTGATCACAATGGTTCCGTATTTGAATTGAAAGCTGGCCGACATGGTGTTTACTTACGGAAAGGTAAATGGCAATGGTCAGTGGGCAACAAGGTTCTATCAGGAGTCCTATACCCACCAACAACAACCACAACATCCAATGTTTGCAAAAGTGGTTCACCATTTGCCTGAGACAGGATCATTTCAGGAAGCAGGAAATCCTGAAGGACATAGCCAAAATTTTTGGACACCAGACTTGGAAGAAAATATGATTAACACTATGGACGGCTACCACCACGTCAGTACCAGGCGGTTGGCCTACCAGTATAGGGTAAGACAGATGAATGTGTGGAACATTCTCCATGGCAATTGTTACTACCCTTATCACTTACAGTGTGTACAGGGTTTACTAGTGACAGACTTTCCACATCAGGAACAGTTTTGTCACTGGTTTCTCCAACAGGCAACAAAGATTCTGGGATTTGTGTCTTCCATCATATTCACAGATGAGGCTATCTTTATGCAGAGTGGTATCTTCAACTTTCATAACAGTCATCTGTGCAATAGTATGCATAACCCCCATGGTATAGTGACAGTGAATCATTAGCATCAGTGCAGCCAAAATGTATGGGCTGAGATAATTGGCGACCATATTTTGGGACCAGTCTTCCTTCCATAGGCCTACCAGACCAGAACTATCAGCTCTTCTTGCAGATGACTTTGCCTCCCCTGCTGGAAGAAATGCCATTGATGATTCAAAGGGTTATGTGGCTGCTACATGATGGTGCTCCAGCCCACTTTGCTGTTAACATTCAGACACATCTCAATCGTTTCTTCCCTGGTCGATGGATCGGACAAATGGTCCAGTTGGATGGCCTGCTCGTTCACCGGATTTCAACCTGTGCAATTTATGGTTATGGGCCCATCTTGAAAGTATCATTTATGCAGAGCATATTCCAGACATGGAGACACTGGAGTAGCATATTCATGCTGCATTTGACTCTGTTCAGATGCAGCCTGGCCAATGTGAACGTGTGAGACAGAACATGCTAGAGCGCATATGCACATGCGTTGAGACACAAGGAAACTATTTTCAACACATACTGTAACTATGGCTGCATGGTACAGTGTGAATTAGACTGCAGTCTCTGTAAAAATGTATGACTGAATAAATGGTCTCTAGCATGGAAACTATGCACTTCCAGACATATGACATCAGACCTTTTTTGTTCTGTATCCTCTCATCGATCGGTCCCTAGAGTTTGTACATGGTGGGACAAATCACCCTGTATATTTCTTTGATTACAGTGGCCATAACACACAGAAGTTAGTGAAAACTGTGATGACAGAACTGACTTCAGACTACATATCAGGTACATGACAATACACAAATTATTGATGCTTCAGAACGACACACTGAGGTGACAAAAGTCATAGGATAGTGATATGCACATATATAGTGGTAGTATTACGTACACCAGGTATTAAAGGGGAGCCCATTGGTGGAGCTGTCATTTGTACTCACATGATATACACTCCTGGAAATGGAAAAAAGAACACATTGACACTGGTGTGTCAGACCCACCATACTTGCTCCGGACACTGCGAGAGGGCTGTACAAGCAATGACCACACGCACGGCACAGCGGACACACCAGGAACCGCGGTGTTGGCCGTCGAATGGCGCTAGCTGCGCAGCATTTGTGCACCGCCGCCGTCAGTGTCAGCCAGTTTGCCGTGGCATACGGAGCTCCATCGCAGTCTTTAACATTGGTAGCATGCCGCGACAGCGTGGACGTGAACCGTATGTGCAGTTGACGGACTTTGAGCGAAGGCGTATAGTGGGCATGCGGGAGGCCGGGTGGACGTACTGCCGAATTGCTCAACACGTGGGGCGTGAGGTCTCCACAGTACATCGATGTTGTCGCCAGTGGTCGGCGAAAGGTGCAAGTGCCCGTCGACCTGGGACCGGACCGCAACGACGCACGGACGCACGCCAAGACCGTAGGATCCTACGCTGTGCCGTAGGGGACCGCACCGCCACTTCCCAGCAAATTAGGGACACAGCAATGAGAGTCACTTCTGCCTTGGTGCCAATGATGGTCGTATGCGTGTTTGGCGCCGTGCAGGTGAGCGCCACAATCAGGACTGCATACGACCGAGGCACACAGGGCCAACACCCGGCATCATGGTGTGGGGATCGATCTCCTACACTGGCCGTACACCACTGGTGATCGTCGAGGGGACACTGAATAGTGCACGGTACATCCAAACTGTCATCGAACCCATCGTTCTACCATTCCTAGACCGGCAAGGGAACTTGCTGTTCCAACAGGACAATGCACGTCCGCATGTATCCCGTGCCACCCAACGTGCTCTAGAAGGTGTAAGTCAACTACCCTGGCCAGCAAGATCTCCGGATCTGTCCCCCATTGAGCATGTTTGGGACTGGATGAAGCGTCGTCTCACGCGGTCTGCACGTCCAGCACGAACGCTGGTCCAACTGAGGCGCCAGGTGGAAATGGCATGGCAAGCCGTTCCACAGGACTACATCCAGCATCTCTACGATCGTCTCCATGGGAGAATAGCAGCCTGCATTGCTGCGAAAGGTGGATATACACTGTACTAGTGCCGACATTGTGCATGCTCTGCTGCCTGTGTCTATGTGCCTGTGGTTCTGTCAGTGTGATCATGTGATGTATCTGACCCCAGGAATGTGTCAATAAAGTTTCCCCTTCCTGGGACAATGAATTCACTGTGTTCTTATTTCAATTTCCAGGAGTGTACATTAAAAGGTTTCCAATGTGATTATGGTTGCACGAAGGGAATTAATAGACTTTGCATGTGGAATGGTAGTTGGAGCTAGATGCACAGGACATTTCACTTCAGAAATCATTAGGGATTCAATATTCTGAGATCCACAGCATTAAAAATGTGCCAAATATACCAAATTTGAGACATTACCTCTCACCATGGACAACATAGTGGCCGATGGCCTTCACTTAATGACCAAAAGCAACAGAATTTGCATAGGGTTATCAGCACTAACAGACAAGCAACACTGCATGAAATAACCACAGAAAACAATGAGGGACATACAATGAACACATCCATTAGGACAGTATGGTGAAATTTAGTGTTAATGGGCTATGGCAGCAGACAACCGATGCCTGTGCCTTTGCTAACAGCACAACATCATCTGCAGCACCTCTCTTGGGCTAATAAACATATTGGTTGGACCTTACATGACTGGAAAACTATGGCCTGGTCAGATGAGTTACAGTTGCAGTTGGTAAGAGCTGATGGTAGGGTTCAAGTGTGGCACAGATCCCATGAAATCATGGACCCATGCTGTCAACAAGGCCTTTTGCAAGCCGGTGGTGACTGCATAATGGTGTAGGCGGTGTTTATGTGAAATGTGCTGGGTCCTCTGGGCAAACCAAACCAATCATTAACTGGAAATGATTGTGTTTGACTACTTGGAGACCATTTACAGCCATTCATGGACTTCATGTTCCCAGACAAGAATGGAATTTTTAACGATGACAAAGCACCATGTCACTGGGTCACAACTGTGTGCTATTGGTTTTAAAAACATTCTGGAGAGTTCAAGCAAAGCAAGGTCGCCCAGATTGTCCAATATGAATCCCTTGTTGAGTCCATACCACATGGAGTCCTGCACTACACCAGACAAAAGGAGGTCCGACACAATATTAGGAGATATCCCATGACTTTTGTCACTACAGTGTATGTCTGAGAATAGCAAATAGCGTGAAGCCCCATGTGCTGCAGCTGAAGTCACTGATTCTCATTTCACGAAATCAGTGAGAGGCTGGATATGTTCCTGGGCACTCTATCCCCACATGTATTGCATGTTAGGCTACTATTCATTACCAGTGGTTCCTGAAGGACTGTGACAAACAAGATGCTGATCAATCATATTCCAGATTCTTTTGATGGGTAGTATATCACATGACCTTTCAGGTTGGCCTGTTGGCTACGAAAGCATTTGTACCTATTGTTCTCTCAATAGGGGGGGGGGGGGGGGTTGGGTTATTTGGGGAAGGAGACCAGACAGCGAGGTCATCGGTCTCATCGGATTAGGGAAGGACGGCGAAGGAAGTCGGCCATGCCCTTTGAAAGGAACCATCCCGGCATTTGCATGGAGCGATTTAGGGAAATCACAGAAAACCTAAATCAGGATGGCCGGATGTGGGATTGAACCGTTGTCCTCCCAAATGTGAGTCCAGTGTCTAACCACTGCACCACCTCACTCGGTCTCTCTCAATAAGGCTGTTGAAATGTGGAGTTGCCTGAAAACAGGGCAGCAAGTTGGGCTCTGAAACCTACCTGATGAAGCATTTGCTATTTATGACACCTTCTCTCTCTCTCTCTCTCTCTCTCTCTCTCTCTCTCTCTGTGTGTTTGTGTGTGTGTGTGTGTGTGTGTGTGTGTGTGCACGCTTTAGTTGAAAACATGTGGAATTTGTTCTGGGAATCATGGAATATTCCTTCTTCAGCCCCCTATAGTTTCATGCATTTCTGATAGGTGGTGGCGCTATATGTAGCCTTCAAAATGGAATCTGTAATGGAAGTGCATTCCAAGGAGAAAGCTATCATTGAGTTTCTTTTGGTGGAAAATCAGTTACAGATATTCATAGGGAATTGCAGAATGTCCTGACAGTGATCAAAACCATGGTGAGTCAGTGGGCAAGGCATCTGTCATCATATGCAAACTTGTCCAATCTCCTGAATGCCAGCCAGCAACATACACAGCTGTGAGTCCTGCAATGTTGAAATGTGTGGACACTCTCATTCAAGATGATCGAGACATTGCATTCAGACACCTTGCTGCTCAACTGGACATATCCATCAGCAATGCTGACACACTTGTCAACCAGTGTGTGTCCAGTGGCTTCCTCACTGCCTAACAGAAGACCATAAAGAGTGATTACAGACCATTTGTGTGGAATTGCTCCCACATTATGAGGCTGACTGAGACAACTTTTTGTTCAACATCATCACAGGTGTTGAAACACAGAAATGAAATGGCAATCCATGAAGTGGCACCACACTACCTCTCCTCCAAAAAAAAGTTCAAGGTCACACCCTCAGCCAGTGAAGTCATGGCAATGATCTTCTGGTACTCTGAAGTGGTTATTCTGTTATACGTGCTCCCTCATAGTGCAATGATCAACTCTTGAAGTGTATGATGCTATCCTCAGGAAACTGAAGAAATGACTTCAGCGTGTTCATCACCAAAAAGATGCTAACTAACTTCTCCTTCTTCATGACAATACACAGCCCCACACAAGTCTTCACATCCAAAAGATGCTCACAAAACTTCACTGGTCTATTCTTCCTCGTTCATCCTACAGACCAAATCCCTCAGCTTCGATTTCTATTTGTTTGGCCCAATGGAGAATGCCCTACATGGGAAACAATATATAGATGATGGGGAGGTTATTGATGTAGCAAGATGTTGGCTCTGACATCAACCAATAGAATGGTACCACGTGGGCATACATGTCCTCCCAGTAAGGTGGAACAAGGCCATCACATTGAATGAAGGTTATGTTGAAAACTAGGGTTTTGTAGCCAAAAGAGCAGGGAATAATGTGGTGTATTGGAATTCTAAATAAAACAAACCTGCTTTCAGAAAGAAATGTGTTGCATTACTTACTGAATATCCTTCGATTATATATATGGGTCAAAGTTACATGTTATACTTAATGAGAATTCAACCTATCATAAGTGGAATTTTGTTCACTACAGGCTATCCAGTTATTACCCATTACCCATAGGATATGAATCTATACCAACATGTTATGATATCTTAAGATCACTAGCGTCAATCCCACAAAAGTAATGAGCAAACAGTCACATTGGCTGGCCACATTTCTCTGAAGTACACATTGTTTTCTAGTTTTATCAGTTTGATTTTTGGGTCAGTGCTTTTATACAGCATGTTTGATTATCAGAGCCATTACAGTGTGAAGTGTAGGTGCTAGTAAAAACTTTGTTAATTCTTTATATCTGTGCACCCATTAAAGTACTTAACTAATCCCATAAATCACATTTCAAGATAGGTTTTCCAAAACTGAACTTTAATAGTATAATATGTGCAGGAGAAAGCATTTAAATGATAAACTAAAATATCACAGTGATAGATTTTCTATGAGCATTAATTTTTGCACATCAAAACTGTCAGTTTAACATCATGGTGACCTGCCATCAAGTATTAATCTGATCTATTATCTGACTGCACTATGACCTCTGAAGAAGCCTGAGCTAAATCTGAATAGTTTTATTAATAAATCTATCACACTGCTATTTGCAAATAAGTATTTGCTGAAGTAGTTAGCACAGCATAGTAGAGACTGAAAATATCACTTTAGTTGTAAGGTCTTTTTTATTTTCCAATGCTTAGACCCTAACCAATTTTGGGCTATTGCATCATCATCATGTGTGATACTGAAAATAAACAAGAGACCAAAGCTAATAATGGTTTTTACATGCAGTGGTACACATGAGAAAACCAAAAAGCTGTACCATACAACAGTTTTAGAAAATGGTGTTCAGGCTAGGTGTAGTAAAACGTAAGTAAAAGCCAAAGTGAAACCAAACAATACAATGAATGACTGACTGCGTAAAGAAGTATGGAATGAACACCAGGACACTTACATTTTGTGCTGCAACCCCAAGCCCCATAATGGAGATTATAGGATGCAGGGTACCACTAGCAAGAACAGAGCATGGAATAGTGTACATGAAGGAGGAAGTAAACTGGTAAGCCAGATTGGCTGTTGACAAGAAGGCTAATGCAGGACTAACTAGCCTGGCCTTTCACAATTTGAATTAATGATTTACACACAAAAAAGGAAAAAAATTTCCAAAAAAATTGCATGAAAAGTGTGATGAGTACATTATGAATGGTAAAGGAACGTACTGTAACAGGGTAGTACAGAACTGCAGTAAAACTTCTAACTGCAAGCCAGCAACAGCTTATTTATAAACTGGGCTGGGCTAGTTGCTCCGTGTTATTCTTCCCATCAACAGATGGCAGTACTTTTGCCAATGCAATTTACTAGTTCACTTCCCCGTTCATGTACACTACTTCTTGCTTTGTGCTTGCTGGTGGTATGCCATGTCCTATAATCTCCATTGTGGAGCTCAGCACCACAGCACAAAACTTAAGTGTCCTG
Source organism: Schistocerca piceifrons (assembly GCF_021461385.2). NCBI lineage: Eukaryota > Metazoa > Arthropoda > Insecta > Orthoptera > Acrididae > Schistocerca > Schistocerca piceifrons. Next base: position 280,922,667 of record NC_060149.1, read on the forward strand.
GTGTTCATCCCATACTTCTTTACCCAGGCAGTTGTCTGTTTATTGCCTGGTGTTGCTTTGGCTTTGAGTTACATTTTATGACACCTAGCCTGACCGTTGTTTCCTAAAAAATGTTATATGGTAGTCCACTTTTGTTTTCTCATGTGTACTGCTGTCTGTAAAAATTAGTATTAGGTTTGGTCTCTTGGTTAGTTTCATTATCACACCTGATGATAAGCATGCAACAGCCTGAAACCAGTCATGGTCTAAGCACTGAAAAATAAAAAATGAACCTTACAACTGAAGTGGTAATTTCAATCTCTATTATAATGCTCAGTTGTGGATGTTCCTCCAGCAGGGTTGCTTGTAGCATAGCATAATTCCATGAGTTAGATACTTGGCTCCATAAACTGGTGAGGTGAAAGAAGCCATTTCGAACTTATTAGCCCCAGGAGTATCAAAGATATTGCCATCAGTCAAGCTGGACTTAGCTGACTATCACATTGTTTGCTGCTTTGTTTATCAGATAAAGATAGCTCACATTTTGTATTGTGGTGGTGATTTTAACAATCACAAAAAGAAAAATCCTAAAGAAACAAGGTGGCTCAGAGCTTATGTACAGTTCTTCATTTCTTTTGAACATTGCTTACCTGATAACATTGGGTATGACCTGTACCCAAAATAGCAGTTCCATGGATCACTTGAATATTTCTGAACACAACGAGCAGGCAGTTGACCTTGCCACAATGCCAGCCCTTTGCGCACCGTTACTGATGAGGTTTGACTTTGTGCATTGCCAATGTAAGGATCTCTGTCCAGAAACCACCCAGAATCAGAAACACCTCTCACTTCTATTTGCTGCAAGCCAACTTTGTTGTGTAAATAATCTTTGACTACATCAAGGTTGACTATGACTCCAGTTCCACCAGCACTGAAATAAAATGAACTATCAGTTAAAATTTTTTTATCCACATATTTTAAAAAAGAACAAATCAACCACTAAACTTAAAAAATAACAGCAAAATTCCATTAACCCTTGAGTGGGCATGCCATTTTTTAGAACGCAAGCAGGTATGTGGTGTACTTTATACACATGTCAAAAATGGCTGTTTTTATGTTACCAAGGTAAATATGTATGAGCAATATCACAGTTTAAACTTAGTTTAATTAAACAATGATAAAATAAACTTACATTATATGAGCTAAATCACGCTTTAACTAAACAATAATAAAATAAACCTTCATTATATCACTTTGTCACCAGATGGGAGTGTCATGCCAAATTAATGACCCACTCGAAGCATTAAAGAGTACACTTGCATCTGTTCCCAGCTAACTGCTTATTTGATTACTAATTATCTTGTAGACACCTGATTCATTTCAGGAAACGGCCTCATTTGGGGATTGTCCTGTTACCATTACCTCAAAATATGGGTAATTTTCTTTCATGAATCATAAATTTTTTCTCACATTGCATGCTATTTATTTTATATTACTGCTTCTCTCTTGGACATATGACAACACAACTTATCACAGTGTTAGCTGAAGTAATAATGAAGGAATAGATGCGGGCTCACAATTGCAAAACAACAGTGGAATGATACAAGCAAATGTAATTTGTGGTTGGCACACACTATACATAGTCATGCCCACTCATGGGTTAATATTAAATTATTTATGACAGGGACAGCTTATCTCTACAGAAGCTTTATGCATTACTTAATACAAAATGTAATAAATTGTTCACTTTTCTATATTTTCTGCCCAGGGTCTCAACCAGAGGCTTCGTCGACTCTGTGACGGTCTTGGTTGCAGATTTCTAGACTTGCACTATTGGGTGGGGAATTGTAGGACGCGCCTAGATAGGTCATGGGTGCACTACACACAGGAAGCGGCTACTCATGTAGCAGAGTACTTGAGGTGTGCACATGGAGGTTTTTTAGGCTAGGCAGTAGTGCGAGGTGTCCTGATGAACACTCACCAGTCAACGTGCAGGCAGAGAAATCAGGATGCACTAAGTGTAAAGAGACTTCAGCTATCAAGATATTTGCAGTAAATTTTCAGAGTGTTTGGAATAAAGTTCCTGAATTTACTGCCCTCCAGGAAGCATGTGGCACGCAAATTATTCTCGGGACTGAGACCTGGCTGAACCCAGAGATAGGAAGTTCTGAAATATTTAGTGAGGGTTGGAACATGTATCGGAAAGACAGATTAGACACCGTAGGAAGTGGTGTCTTCATTGCAGTTGAAAAAATATTGTGTCTATTGAGGTCGAAGTAGAGTGTGATTGTGAAGTTATCTGGACACGTTTAACAGGGCTAGGAGAAATAAAGTTAATTGTTGGGTGTTATTAACGGCCACCAGGTTCCACCGTGACAGTTCTAGAATCATTCCAAGGGAGTCTACACTCTGTATCGCAGAAGTACCCGGATCATGCTATATTAGTCGGAGGCGACTTCAACCTACCTAGTATAGACTGGGATGTCTATGGATTCACTACAGGTGGTACAGACAAGCCATCATGTGAATTACTTTTGAACACATTATCCGAAAACTGTCTTGAGCAGCTAAATCAACAGCCAACGCATAATGGAAATATTTTAGATCTGGTAGCCACGAACAGACCAGACCTCATCGACGGTGTCAGTTTTGAGACAGGGATTAGTGATCATGATGTTGTCATTACGACTATGGTTACGAAAGTTAAATAGTCAGTCAAGAAGGCTAGGAGAGTATTCTTACTAGAAAAAGCAGATAAGCAGTTGTTAGCATCCCACTTAGTAAATAAATCGACTTCATTTACTTAAGGTATGATGGACACGGAAGAATTATGGGCAAATTTTAAACACATTGTAAATCACGCATTGGAGAAGTGTGTGCCGTAAAAGTGGGTTACGGATGCAAAAGACCCACCGTGGTTTAACAGCGCAATTCGGAGAATGCTCGGGAAGCAAAGACAGTTGCACCCATGGTACAAAAAAGATCAGGAGAATGAGGACAGGCAAAAGTTAGTAGAGATTCGTGCTGCTGTAAAAAGAGCGATGCACGAAGCATACAACCACTACCACCGTCATACCTTAGCAAAAGATCTTGCTGAAAAGCCAAGGAAATTCTTGACTTCCGGAAAGCTTTTGACTCAGTGCACCACTGCAGAGTCCTAACTAATGTACGAGCATATGGGATTGGTTCCCAAATATGTGAGTGGCTCGAAGACTTCTTAAGTAATAGAACCCAGTACGTTGTCCTCGATGGTGAGTGTTCATCGGAGGTGAGGCTATCATCTGGAGTGCCCCAGGGAAGTGTGGTAGGTCTGCTGTTGTTTTCTATCTACATAAATGATCTTTTGGATAGGGTGGATAGCAATGTGCGGCTGTTTGCTGATGATACTGTGGTGTACGGTAAGGTGTCATCATTGAGTGACTGTAGGAGGATACAAGATGACTTGGACAGGATTTGTGATTGGTGTAAAGAATGGCAGCTAACTCTAAATATAGATAAATGTAAATTAACGCGGATGAATAGGAAAAAGAATCCCGTAATGTTTGAATACTCCATTAGTAGTGTAGCGCTTGACACAGTCATGTCGATTAAATATTTGGGCGTAACATTGCAGAGCGATATGAAGTGGGACAAGCATGTAATGGCACTTGTGGGGAAGGTGGATAGTCGTCTTCGGTTCATTGGTAGAATTTTGGGAAGATGTGGTTCATCTGTAAAGGAGACCTCTTATAAAACACTAATACGACCTATTCTTGAGTACTGCTCGAGCATTTGGGATCCCTATCAGGTCGGATTGAGGGAGGACATAGAAGCAATTCAGAGGCAGGCTGCTAGATTTGTTACTGGTAGGTTTGATCATCACACGAGTGTTACGGAAATGCTTCAGGAACTCGGGTGGGAGTCTCTGGAGGAAAGGAGGCGTTCTTTTCGTGACTCGCTACTGAGGAAATTTAGAGAACCAGCATTTGAGGCTGACTGCAGTACAATTTTACTGCCGCCAACTTATATTTTGTGGAAAGACCACAAAGATAAGATAAGAGAGATTAGGGCTCGTACAGAGGCATATAGGCAGTCATCTTTCCCCTCGTTCTGTTTGGGAGTGGAACAGAGAGAGAAGATGCTAGTTGTGGTACAAGTTACCCTCTGCCACGCACCGTATGGTGGATTGCAGAGTATGTATGTAGATGTAGATGTTTAAAACATCACTAATAAGGTATGTGGTGATGACATTTTATCCTAAAATTTCGCCAATACCAGAATGCTGTAAACAAAGATTATCAATAAATGTTAAAAATAATTCAACACTTCATTATGATCACTCAGTAAACTGAGATCAAATTCATCCACATGAAAAAAGGCAAATTTTTTACTTAAAATAAAACACCAGCCTCACTAAAAAATTTGTGTGTGTCTCAGGAATAGGAAAAGTATTGTATTGGTAAAATTGTTTCCCATATTCAAACAAGCATTTAAACAATTATTTTTCTTATCTCCTATTACAAAGATAATGTACTAGCCAATTGTATCACTATTATATATCTTATTGTCTTTGATACAAAACTGAAAAGTAAAACTAAACAAATTTTACTAGAAACATTATTAGGCTACTATACAAATGTTCAGGATTGTTATCAATATTTAATTCTGTCATGATTTTTCTTTTATTCCAAAAACTTTCCAGACCAGCTTAGCACTTTCTTTTTTAGTAAGTATGATATTGCTATTGTTTTATGATGTCATAATTCAAAAACTGTATATCAAAAGATGAGGAGAAATCATAGGAATCTCTATGACACAACATGAATATCCCGCAGGAACAACTACTGGAAACTGTTATCTCTCTAAAAGATAAATGAAAGCTTCAGTAACTAATTTTAAGGATATACTTGAAAAAAAAAAAATGGAGAGATTTGCAAATCTACCTTATGAAAAAACTGTATATATCATCAGGGGCTATTCAGTTGTTAAGCAATACCTTCTGAGTATTTTGGTGTAAGGGGCCGCACAGTCTCTGGATGCTTGTTACAGAGTCATAATATAATAATGATTTATTCAATTTGTTACAGGAATCACCCTTTTTTTCTGTTAAAATACTTTCACAATAGAGAAGGAGCCTGTAATATGCAATAACCAAAATGTACAACACACAACACAGACTAATGCAAAACCCTCAGATGAAATACGTAGCCTACACTTTCATCACAGTGTGTTCAGTCTGTTCTCTCAGTGAACATGTAACAAATATAAAACTGTTCGCTTACACATACTGTTCATGATTTCACCCATCATGATCACAGCAGTGTGTACAATAATGCACCACCAAGTTTTTTACACTCTTGACAATTCTAGGAATTTGGCATACTACTTTCACAGCTGTGATAATTCTAGAAACCCGCTCTGTGCAACTATTTACCAGAGTCTCGTAAAGAGCAACCTACATCCATTTGGACTTACTTACTGTATTCATGCTTTGGTCTCTCTCTACAATTTTTACCCTGTACACTTCCCTCTAGTGCCAAAATGACAACTCCTTGATGCCTCAGAATGTACCCTATCAACCAGTCCCTTCTTTTAGTCAAGTTGTACCATTAATTTCTTTTCTCCCCAATTCAACTCAGTACCTCTTCATTAATTATTTACTCTACCCATATAATCTTCATCATTCATCTGTAACACAACATATCAAATGCTTTTATTCTCTGTTTCTCTATCCTGCTTATCATCTACATTTCATTTCCATATAAGGCTACACTACAGGCATATACGTTCAGAAAAGACTCCTGAAAATTAAATTTATATCCACTGTTAACAAAATCCTACTTTCCAGAAATACTTTCCTTGCTATAGCTAGTCTGCATTTTATATCCTCTTTACTTTGCCCATCATTAGTTATTTTGCTCCCCAAATGGCAAAACTCATTTACTACTTTCAGTGCCTCATTTCCTAATCTAGTTTCCTCGCCATTTTCTGGCTGATTCAAATATATTCCATTATCCATATTTTAATTTTGTTGATGCTCATCTTATACCTTCTTTCCAGGACACTATCCATTCTGTCCAACTGCTCTTTCAAGACCTTTGCTGTCTCTTACATAATTACAGTGTCATTGGAAAACTCAAAAGTTTTAATTTATTCTTCTTGACTTGTTTCCTTCTTAAAACTTTTTCTTTGATTTTCCATACTGTTTACTCAATGTACAGATTGAATAATATTGGGGTAGCCTGTAACCCTGTCTCACTCCTCAACTTATGCTTTCCTTTCATGTTCCTCAACACTTATGACTGTAGTCTAGTTACTTTGCAAGTTGTAAATTACCTTTCACTCGCTTCAACTGGCCCTTGCTACCTCCAGAATTTCAAAAATGTGTTCCAATCAGAGTAGTCAAAAGCTTTTTCTAAGCCTACAAATGTTATAAACAAAGGTTTGTCTTTCTTTAAACTAAATTCTAAGATAACTCATATAGTTGCCTCGTGCGTTCTTATACTCCTCCAGAACCAAAAATGATCTTCCTTGAGGTCACTTACTACCAGTTTTTCCACGCTTCTGGAAATAATTTATGTCAGTATTTTGCAACCATGACTCATTATACTAACTGTTGGGTAATATCACATCTGTCAGCACCTGCTTTCTTTGGGGAATTATTACATTATACTTGAGAGCTGAGGGTATTTGGCCTGTCTTACATATACTGCACACAAGATGGAACAATTTTGTCATTGATGGCTCTCCCAAGATTCTCAGTAATCAAATGAAATGACACAATTTCAGAGCCATTACTCAGCTCATACAGATATGATTTTACGTAAACAGACTGAAGTGGTAAGTGAAAATTCGTACCAAGGTCAGGAATTGAACCTGGGTCTCCTCTTAGGCAGTTGCTTTAGCCACTAAGTCACCTTGGCACAGCAGTTTACACAACTACAAGGATTACCCTGGCATGCCTCTCACCTCGGTACAGATTCTCACTGCCTCCCCAGTCTACTTTAGATTCCCCCTTACACATGAACAGAAATGCCAGGGCTCTCCATATTCTGGAATAGTACTTCAGCATCGAACATAAATGGGGGATCCAGCCTGAAACCCAGGTGCAGGTACTTACACAAATGAAATGACACAATCAGCTACTATTGGTTTCTGTCTTGAGCTTACTGCAATTTAATTAAAGAGAATTACACCAGATGTGTTTCACTTTTATTTATAAAGCATCCTCCATGGTTATTCTGCAAATTGGATACATATGTTTGTACATATTTGGTTTTTGTAGGCTAAAAACAGGGTTTTGTTTATAAAACTGGTGTGCAAGTCACTTATGGTGTTTCTTTACATATTCCACTTCTTCCCTTCTTGCTAGCAGTGGATGAATCAAATGTCTTCGATTCATGTATGCATTAGGCAATTTTTGCTGCATTCTATACACTTTTGTAAACTGAACTGAAGTTATGTGTGTTTCTCACTCTGCACAGAGACAGTGTTTGTATATGTTTGTTTGTTTTTATTCATGTTGTGAGTGTTGCCAACCTTTGAACTACTTTTTTTTATTTAGTGTAAATTAGTGGAAATGTCTTGTATGTCAGACAGAGATGTGAGAAGAGGATTTTTTTAAGGGGGGAGGGGGGGTTGATTGCAAGATTTATTAATTTATTTTTTTATTTAAGTGGTCAATCAGTTTAAAGAGTGTGTAGTTTGCCAAGTTGATCTGATTGTTTATGAGTTGTTTCTTTTCTGTTATGATTTTTTGAATGTGATAGTTTTCTTGTAAGGTGAAAAGGTTTTTTTTGTTGTTGTTTATCCTTATGATTTCCATGTCTGTGTCTCTGGTTGTAATTTTATGGTGGTGTTTGTAAGTGTCCTGCAAAAGATGAATGATTTGTGCTATATTTCCAAGCTCTTTCACGTTCTTTGTATGTGGTGTCAAACGTCCTCCTGGTTTGACCTATGGATCTTCCATCACACATACTGCATTTTAATTGGTGTGTGTCTATATGTATATTGCAATCAACCCCTCTCCAATCTCCTCTCATATCCCTACCTAACATACAAGACATTTTCACTAATTTACACTAAATAAAAAAAGTATGAGGGTTGAATGAAAAGTAATGCCTCCACCTTTGTTAATTGGGTTTGGATGGGAATATTTTAATAAATTAAATGCAGAAATAATCCTTAGAATGTGATCTTTAATTACCAATATTCACTTTTACACATAATCACCAGCCAATTGGATACATTTTTGCCAACGAGGAACTAGATTTCTGAAGCCGTCACGGAAGAAGTCGACACTCTGTTTCCGCAACCAAAGTCTCACAGTTCTCTCAACATCTACACCATAAGCATTATGATATCCCTGAAGATTGGCTTTAATTATCAGGAACAGATGGAAGTCAGACAGTGCTAAATCTGGACTATATGGATGATGCCATACGGTGGTGAGATTCAGTCTCTGAAGTTCTGGTGTGGTGCTACATGAAGTGTGTGTTTTGGCATTGTGATGCTGCAGGAAAACATTTCCCTTTTCCTTTCAGACATGCCAATTGCGCTTGCAATTCCTCTCTGAGTGATACGACGATTGTCCTGAATCCATCTGTCAACATTTTGCTTGTGAAACTTGGTGGTTGCTGTCACAGGATGTCCAACTCTTTGATTTTTATGCAGGTCAGACGTTCCTGCTTCAACATCTGTAAAATTACTTGCCCAGCAGTGCACAGTACTCACATCAACACAATCACCATAAACTGCTTTCATTCTCTGATGACTCTCCTTTGGGTTGACACCTTCTGCTGCCAAGAATTCAATGACTGCACATTGCTTAAATCGCGTTGACCGACTGTCTGCACAGGGTTCCATACTTTACATTGTAACAACACAACCGTTCAATGCTAAGGCTTCTTGGCAACTGAGCTGTAGAGAAGAAGCTACAGAACAAGCCAGTACCCACTGCATACCAATGCTGCCAACTGTTGAAGAATTACGAAGGTGGAGGCATTACTTTTCAGTCAACCCTCATAGTTTAAAATGTGGCAACACTCACAATGTGAACAAAAACATTGGAACAGACATAAACACTCACTGTGCAAAGTGAGAAACATGCATAACTTCATTTCAGTTTACAAAAGTGAAGTGCATATAATGCAGCACAAGAAATACTACAAAATGGCTAAAACTTCCAAGTGGATATGCAAATCCAAGTTGTTCAATGTCAACTGGTCCTAGCAAGAAGGGGAGAAGCAGAATATGTGAAGAATCACCGTAAGTAGCTTGCACATGAATTTTATAAACAAAATGTGGTTTTTAACTTACAACAACCAAAAATGTACAAACATATGTATCCAGTTTGCAGAATAACCATAGAAGATGCTTTATAAATAAAAGCAAAATGCATCTGGTGTATTTCTCTTTAATTAAATTGCAGTAATCACAAGACGGAAAACCAACAGTAACTGATTTTAACAACTGCTGCGGAAGATAGCCATGCAAACAAACATGAAATGACAATTTCAGAGACTTTACTGCTCTCATACAGGTATGAGTTTATGTATATAGACAGAAAAAGCAGCAAGTGAAAAATTGTAGCAAAGCCAAGAATCAAACCTGGGTCTTCTGCTTACTAGGCACGTGTGTTAGCCACTAAGCCACCTTGGCACAGCAGTTCACACAAGTGTGAGGATTACCTTGGTAAACCTCCCGCCTCAATACAAATTCTCACTGCCACCCCTGTTTACTTTTATTTCCCCTTTACACACAAACGGAACTGCCAAGGCTCTCCATTCTCAAGAATAGCACCTCATCATCAAACATACATGTGGGATCCAGCCTGAAACCTAGGTAGAGGTACTGAAACAAATCTGGATTCCCAATCTACATCTACATCTACATAGTTACACTGCAATTCACACTTAAGTGCCTGGCAGAGGGTTCATTGAACCAGTTTCATACTACTTCTCTAACAATCCATTCTTGAATGGTGCGTGGGAAAAAGGAACACCTAAATCTTTCCATTCAGCTCTGATTTATCTTATTTTATTATGATGATCATTTCTCCCTACATATGTGGGTGTCAACAAAATATTTATGCATTTGGAGGAGAAAGTTGGTGATTGATATTTCATAAATAGATCTCGTGGCAAAGAAAACCACCTTCGTTTCAGTGACTGCCACCCCAACTCACATTTCATATCTGTGACACTCTCATCCCTATTGCGCAATAACACGAAATGAGCTGCAGGCACCTCTTTGCACTTTTTCGATGTCCTCCGTCAATCCTACCTGGTAAGGATCCCATACCACGCAGCAATATTCCAGCAGAGGATGGACAAGTGTAACGAAGGCTGTCTCTTTAGTGAGTTTGTCGCATCTTCTAAGTGTTCTGCCAACAAAGCGCAGTCTTTGTTTCGCCATCCCCACAATATTATCTATGTGGTCTTTACAATTTAAGTTGCTCATAATTGTAATTTCTAGGTATTTAGTCGAACTGACAGCCCTTAGATTTGTGCGATTTATCGTATACCCATAATTTATCGGATTTCTTACAGTACCCATGTGGATGACCTCCCACTTTTCTTTGCTTAGTGCTAATTGCCACTTTTTGCACCATTCAGAAATTCTCTCTAGATCATTTTGTAATTGGAATTGATCGTCTGATGATTTTACCAGACAGTAAATTACAGTGTCATCTGCAAACAATCTAAGGGGGCTGCTCAGATTATCACCTAGATCATTTACGTAAATCAGGAACAGCGGAGGGCCTATGACACTACCTTGCGGAACGCCAGATATCACTTCTGTTCTACTCAATGATTTACCGTCTATCACTATGAACTATGACCTCTCTGAGAGGAAATCATGAATCCAATCACACAACTGAGACGATACTCCATATGCACACAATTTGATTAGTAGTTGCTTGTGAGGAACAGTATTAGAAGCCTTCTGGAAATCTAGGAATATGGAATCGATCTGAGATCCCTTGTCAACAACACTCATTACTTCATGGGAATAAAGAGCTAGCTGCGTTGCACAAGAATGATAGTCTCTGAATATGTGTTGGTTATGTATCAATAAGTCATTTTCTTCAAGGTGATTCATAATGTTCGAGTACAGTATATGCTCCAAAATACTACTGCAAATTGAGGTCAGTGATATGGGTCTGTAATTCAATGGGTTCCTCCTATTTCCCTTCTTGAACATTGGTGTGACCTGTGCTACTTTCCAGTCTTTAGGAAGAGACCTGTTGTCAAGTGAGCGGTTGTATATGATTAAGGCGCTATTGTGTCTGCATACTCTGAGAGGAACCTGACTGGTATACCATCTGGACCAGAAGACTTGCCTTTCTTAAGTAATTTGAGTTGTTTTGCAATACCTAAGATATCTACTTTTATGACACTCATGCTAACAGCTGTTCTAGTTTCGAGTTCTGGAATATTTAAGTTTCATGCTTTCCAGAACTTGGAGAGCTTCGGCAGTTCTGTTCCTGTGTACATGGGTGTTATAACGTCAAGTTTAACACATATATTCCAGAACGACACAACACATATAAGTCACAGAGTAAGTTGACAAGCAAGACATGTGTACACATTAGCATTCGAATGAGCACTGAATCCCAGCCTAGTGGCCGCTGCTCGGCTGGCCGCTTAGGTGGCACAGCTGCTGCATGACTGGTAGACAACGCCGCACGTAGAGGACGCGTGTAGTTGCGCAGCGGCGCTTTGAATGATCGGCGAGTCACAACACTTTTCCCCTCTTTGAAATTGTTGCACTGGTCTTGATGGAGGTGTCCTGGAAATGGCTACCGCCCGTAGGCATTGTTTGACTCGCCGTAAAGTCTCGAGGAGGAGGCTTCCCGTACGGACGGAAGTGTCCCCGATGATAACGGGTCGAGATGACAGGAGACGTAGGGGTCGAATCTGCTGGGGCCCCATGCACCAATCTGCCCATTGCGGCATGTCCAGTTGATATGACAGGAGACATGGGCAATGTGTCGGCGTCCGTTGGAGGAGGAGGCGAGTAGATTTGCTCTGACAGAGGATGGTCATCCGGTTCCTGCATGGGCACGTCTCCTGGTGGCGTCCGTTCTTGTGCTGGCATCGCGATGACGGTGAGAGGACTGCGTTGTGAGTATTGAGAGATGGCAAGATCCTGAGTGTCAGGTAGAGCCAAAGGTGGTGTAGAGGCATTCGGAACAGGCGTTGCCGGCACACGAGGCCGAAGCTGGTCCGAATGACACACTGCAACACCCGTGTCCGTCTGGATTTCATACAGGCGTCTGCCACGGTGTCGTAAGATGCGGCCCGGGCTCCATTTTGGCCGTCTGCCATATCCCCGTACCCAGACGAGGTCATCGGTGGTGAACCAGCCAAGTAAAGGCACCCGCGGCCGTGAGGTGGAAGGCCGCAGAAGATGAAGTAGCGTGCGGGGCTGTCGGCCATGTAAGAGCTCAGCTGGGCTGTGGTCGCCCATGGGGGTGAAACGGTAAGACGCCAGAAACTGGAGAAGCGCATCATCAGCAGCAGAAGAAGTCAGAAGTTTCCGCATCTGAGCCTTAAACGTGCGGACCAGTCATTCAGCCTCACCGTTGGATTGTGGATGGAACGGCGGGACCGTGATTATGAATAATGCCATGACGAGCACAAAAATCCGCAAATTCGGAAGAGACAAATTGCAGACCATTATCAGTAACAAGAGTAGAGGGGAGGCCTTCCAAAGAAAAAATGCGGGCGAGAGCACTGGTGGTTGCCCCGGTGATAGGCGACGTGCAACGGACAATGGAAGGAAAGTTAGAGTAGGCATCAATTACGAGGAGCCAATAAGTACCTAAAAAGGGTCCCGCAAAGTCAGCATGAATGCGCTCCCAGGGCTTCTCAGGCGAAGGCCACGGTGACAGAGATGACTTCGGGGCAGCGGGCTGTGATGCACAAGGGCCGCAGGCAGCGACCATGTGTGCTATTTCAGAGTCGATGCCAGGCCAGTACACATGACGGCGCGCCAGAGATTTTGAGCGAGACACACCCCAGTGCCCTTGGTGAAGGAGGCGCAAGACCAAAGCACGCAAAGACGCAGGTACCACAACACGCGGCGAAGCATTGTCAGTGGAAAGGAGGATAACACCATCCCTAGGCGTGAGGCGGTAGCGCAAAGCGTAGTAGTTCCGCAACGGATCAGAAGTCTTAGCAGATGGGCGATCTGGCCAACCCTTCTGAATACAGCGTAAAACCCGGCAGAGGGTAGGGTCAGAACCCATAGCAGCTGCCAGCCTGTCCCCAGTGATGGGGAACCCGTCCACAACCCACTGCTCGGCAACATCCAGGTGGAAACACAAAAGTTCGTCCCTATTGAATGCCTGATCAGGACCCATGGGAAGGCGAGACAGAGCAGCAGCATTTGCATGTTGAGCCATTGGCCGGAAATGAATCTCATAATTGCATTGAGACAAGTAAAGAGCCCAACACTGGAGGCGGTGTGCAGCCTTGTCGGGAAGTGACGTTGATGGGTGAGACAAGGAAACAAGTGGTTTGTGATCCGTAACAAGATGAAATTTTGAGCCATAGAGAAAAACACCAAATTTATGAAGAGCATAAATAATGGCCAAAGCTTCTTTCTCAATTTGAGAATACTTTTGTTGGGTATCCGTGAGCATTTTGGAGGCATGAGCAATGGGTTGTTGCGAACCGTCAGAAAAACGGTGCACAAGGACTGCACCGACCCCGTATTGAGAGGCGTCTGTGGCAAGAACAAGATGTTGGCCAGGTCGATAAGTAGTCAGGCACAGGGCCTGCTTCAGCATAGTCTTCAATTTCTGGAAAGCCGCATCGCATGACGCGGACCAGTGAAAAGGCACGTTTTTATGCAACAGGCGATGCAACGGCTGAGCCACTGAAGCCGTAGACGGTAAAAACTTGTGATAGTATGCTATTTTCCCCAAGAAGGCCAGAAGTTCCTTAACAGGTGTAGGGCGAGGGAGGGCATCGATCGCAGCGACAGTTCGCTGAAGCGGACAAATACCATCCCGAGAGAGTTGAAACCCCAAGTACGTGATAGATGCCTGAAAAAATTGTGATTTCTGAAGATTACACTTAAGACCAGCAGTCTGTAAGACATAAAAAAATGTGCAGAGATTTTGAAGATGTTCGTCAGTGGTGGAGCCAGTGACAACAAAGTCGTCCATGTAATTGATACACCCAGGGACAGGGAGCAATAATTGTTCCAAGAATCGCTGAAAGAGAGCAGGGGCGCTAGCAACCCCGAATGGCAAGCGTTGGTATTGATAGAGGCTGAAAGGTGTGTTAAGGACTAGAAACTGCCGGGAAGCAGCGTCGAGAGGAAGTTGATGATAAGCTTCTGACAGGTCAATTTTAGAAAAATACTGGCCTCCAGCAAGTTTAGTGAACAGTTCTTCAGGGCAGGGCATAGGGTAAGTGTCGATGAGACATTGAGCATTTACAGTGGCTTTGAAATCGCCACAGAGATGAATATCACCATTTGGCTTAGCAACGACAACAACAGGAGAGGAAAACTCACTGGAAGTGACAGGAAGCAAGACCCCTGAAGTAGTGAGACGATCCAGCTCCCATTTTACCCGATCACGAAGAGCCACCGGAATGGGCCGAGCCCGAAAAAACTTAGGCCAAGCAGCGGGTTTGAGCGTGATATGAGCTTCAAAGTCGTATGCACGGCCTAACCCCGGAGAAAAAAGGGACGAAAATGTCGCCGACAAGGAATCCAGTTGAGCATAAGGAATAGCATCAGAGACAATATTGACAGAGTCATCTATGGAGAACCCAAAAACGCGAAAGGTATTGAAACCAAAAAGATTTTCTGCGTTGCTCTGGTTGACCACAAATATGGGAACAGTGCGAATGACGGATTTGTAAGATACCTCAGCATGAAACTGTCCCAAGAGAGAAGTCTTCTGTTTATTGTACGTCCGTAATTGCCGAGTGACAAGTGACAGGAGTGGAGAACCCAACTGAAGATACATCTGAGAATTAATTATAGTGGCAGCAGAACCGGTATCCACCTGCATGCAAACATCTCGACCAAGGATTTGGACAGTAAGGAATAACTTCCTTGAAAGGGAAGAAGTGCAATTGACAGACAACACAGAATCAGAATCAGCGTCATGTTCATGAACATCATGTATGCGGTCAGATTTGCAAACGGAAGATGCATGACCTTTCTTTTTGCAATTGTGACACACAGCCCAACGTTGGGGACAATCCTCGCGTGAATGTTTCGTAAAACACCGCGGACATGAAGGAAGTTGCCGGGGGTTTTGCTGCAGTTTCTTAGCGGGTTGTTTACGGTTAGACCGAGGCTGCGCGTGGGAGCGCACTGCGGCCACGTTGGCTGGCGGGGAACGCACTGCACGCATCGTCAACAGTGCACAGAGGTTGTATTTCCCCGACATCACCCCACGCCTCTATTTGCGCCCCAGCAGCGCGAGAAATTTCAGAAGACTGCACAATGGAGAGAACTTCATCTAGAGTCGGATTTGCCAACTGAAGGGCTCGTTGCCGAACTTCTTTGTCGGGTGCCGACTGGATAATAGCATCCCGTACCATGGAATCGGCATAGGATTCTTTGTGAACGTCGGTAACAAATTGACACTTTCGACTGAGGCCGTGAAGTTCAGCAGCCCAAGCGCGATAGGATTGATGTGGCTGTTTGTGACAACGATAAAAGGCAACACGAGAGGCTACCACATGCGTTTGCTTTTGAAAATAGACAGACAGAAGTGAGCACATTTCAGCAAAGGACAAAGACGCAGGATCCTTCAAAGGAATCAATTGTGACAACAACTGATACATTTGAGGTGAAATCCAGGAAAGGAACAGAGACTTACATGGTTGTTCGCCCGTGACATGAAATGCCAAGAAGTGCTGTCGAAGGCGTTTTTCATAATCAGACCAGTCTTCCGCCATCTCGTTGTAAGGAGTAAAAGGAGGTATAGCCAACAATGAGAAACGCCCCGCATTTGACACCGTGATGAAATCGCGAATCGCCGCTGTTAGAAGTGTTTGCTGTTCAAGGAGATTTTGCAATAGTTGCTCGACAGTAGCCATGGAAACCTGTGGGTCAACGGTGAAAAGGAAAAATCCACTACCTCGTCGCTAATTGTTATAATGTCAAGTTTAACACATATATTTCAGAACGACACAACACATATAAGTCACAGGGTAAGTTGACAAGCAAGACATGTGTACACGTTAGCATTCGAATGAGCACTGAGTCCCAGTCTAGCGGCCGCTGCTCGGCTGGCCGCTTAGGTGGCGCAGCTGCTGCATGGCTGGCAGACAGCGCCGCACGTAGAGGATGCGCATAATTGCGCGGTGGCGCTTTGAATGATCGGCGAGTCACAACAATGGGAATTTAAAATAGACACTGATGCCAGTGAGAGTTTGGATCGAGGTGGGAGACATGCCAGGATAATTCTTGCAGTTGTGTGAAGCGCTTTGCCAATGTGGCTTAGTGGCTAATGCACCTGCCTAGTAAGCCGAAGACCCAGGTTTGATTCCCAGCCTCGGAACAAATTTTCACTTGCTTCTTCAGTCTGTATACATAAGATCTCCATAATTCTGAGGAATGTCATTCTACTCCAGAGGCCTTGTTTTAACCTAGATCTTCCAGTGCTCTGTCAGATTCTTCTTGCAGTATCATATTTCCCACCTCATCTTCATCTAGTCCTCGTTCCCCTTCTATAGTACAATCTTCAAATATATTTTCCCTTGTATAACCCCTACATACAGTCCATATACCTCCAAGCTTTCTCTTTGAGGTTAGTACTGGTTTGCCATCTGAACTCAGTATTTATCTTTCCCTTAGTTATACATGTTTCTACAGACTTGCATTTGAACCATTTTGCTTAATCATTTTGCACTTTCTACTAGTCTCATTTTTTAGATGTCTGTATTCCCTTTCACTTGTTTCAGTTCCTATGTGGCAGTTGCATAGAGAACCAGTATAGCCCAGGACAGTCATTAAGGTACAAACAATCCTTGACATAAGAGTGATCTTTCTCATTTATACTTTCGTGATGCTGATTTGTTTGCCCTCTTCTTGTTCTGATGTGGTCTGGACTTCATGTTGCTGTGTAGTGTGGGAACGAATAATAAAGAGTTAGCATTAACAAGTTTTTGAATTGAACAGTGTGATTCTGGCATCCCGTAAACCTGCATCTTTATACACTCCTGGAAATGGAAAAAAGAACACATTGACACCGGTGTGTCAGACCCACCATACTTGCTCCGGACACTGCGAGAGGGCTGTACAAGCAATGATCACACGCACGGCACAGCGGACACACCAGGAACCGCGGTGTTGGCCGTCGAATGGCGCTAGCTGCGCAGCATTTGTGCACCGCCGCCGTCAGTGTCAACCAGTTTGCCATGGCATACGGAGCTCCATCGCAGTCTTTAACACTGGTAGCATGCCGCGACAGCGTGGACGTGAACCGTATGTGCAGTTGACGGACTTTGAGCGAGGGCGTATAGTGGGCATGCGGGAGGCCGGGTGGACGTACCGCCGAATTGCTCAACACGTGGGGCGTGAGGTCTCCACAGTACATCGATGTTGTCGCCAGTGGTCAGCGGAAGGTGCATGTGCCCGTCGACCTGGGACCGGACCGCAGCGACGCACGGATGCACGCCAAGACCGTAGGATCCTACGCAGTGCCGTAGGGGACCGCACCGCCACTTCCCAGCAAATTAGGGACACTGTTGCTCCTGGGGTATCGGCGAGGACCATTCGCAACCGTCTCCATGAAGCTGGGCTACGGTCCCGCACACCATTAGGCCGTCTTCCGCTCACGCCCCAACATCGTGCAGCCCGCCTCCAGTGGTGTCGCGACAGGCGTGAATGGAAGGACGAATGGAGACGTGTCGTCTTCAGCGATGAGAGTCGCTTCTGCCTTGGTGCCAATGATGGTCGTATGCGTGATCGGCGCCGTGCAGGTGAGCGCCACAATCAGGACTGCATACGACCGAGGCACACAGGGCCAACACCCGGCATCATGGTGTGGGGAGCGATCTCCTACACTGGCCGTACACCACTGGTGATCGTCGAGCGGACACTGAATAGTGCACGGTACATCCAAACCGTCATCGAACCCATCGTTCTACCATTCCTAGACCGGCAAGGGAACTTGCTGTTCCAACAGGACAATGCACGTCCGCATGTATCCCGTGCCACCCAACGTGCTCTAGAAGGTGTAAGTCAACTACCCTGGCCAGCAAGATCTCCGGATCTGTCCCCCATTGAGCATGTTTGGGACTGGATGAAGCGTCGTCTCACGCGGTCTGCACGTCCAGCACGAACGCTGGTCCAACTGAGGCGCCAGGTGGAAATGGCATGGCAAGCCGTTCCACAGGACTACATCCAGCATCTCTACGATCGTCTCCATGGGAGAATACCAGCCTGCATTGCTGCGAAAGGTGGATATACACTGTACTAGTGCCGACATTGTGCATGCTCTGTTGCCTGTGTCTATGTGCCTGTGGTTCTGTCAGTGTGATCATGTGATGTATCTGACCCCAGGAATGTGTCAATAAAGTTTCCCCTTCCTGGGACAATGAATTCACGGTGTTCTTATTTCAATTTCCAGGAGTGTATTTTCTCCTTTTGTCAATGAAATTCACTATCTTCTTTGTTATCCAAGGATTTCTACTAGACCTTGTCTTTTTATCTACTTGATCATCTGCTACCTTCCCTAGTTTTGTAAAAGAACTGTAAGTTAAAACTTAATAAATTGCAAAGAGGTATTAAATTAATAAAATGGGGCCTAGATAAGATGAAAGAACCAGAGATTATTGAGAGTTCCTGAGAAACAGTTAGGCAACATTTGACTAAAACAGGGGAAGGGAATACAGTAGAAAACAAATGGATAGCTTTGAGAAATGATTTCTCAAAGCTACCCATTTGTTTTCTGCTGTATTCCCTTCCCATGTTTCGGTCAAATGTTGCCTAACTGTCTCTCTGGAACTCTCAATAATCTCTGGTTCTTTCATACTATACAGGCCCCATTTTATTAATTTACTACTTTTTTGCAGTTTGTTAAGCTTCAACTTACAGTTCATAACCTATTATATATCTCTGAGAAAAATGCTCCTTCACTATACTTGTTATGGTATTGGGTTTTGGAGACACACTATATGGAATTATTGGGCAGTTGTGCCAGAGTAATGCATCTTTTGGCTGCCACTGGTTGACCATTTTCTAAAAGTATGGCTTGGTCATATCTGTGTGAAAGCAAACTTTGTGTCACAAGATATAGCATTGTTCAATGGAGTATTTGGAGGCAGATGGAATGCATCAAATAATCCAATGATCAGTGGAAACCAATTTTTTTCATGGGTGAGCCTCAACTGTCTACAGACAATTCTCAATATGTGCCGAAGATACGTTTCTGCCAACCACCATGAAGACATTTAACTAAGAAGCTATGGTAAAAATTATTGTCCTCAGCAGGGTTTTCACTTGCCATAATCCACATTCAAGTTGCATAGTAAACAGCATGAACTTCAAATAGCTAAATCTTAGAATCCATAATGAACAGTGCTTCACTTTCAGGACAGTACATACAAGAACTTCTTAAAAAAGAGAAAAAGGAATACCAGGGCTTAATGTCTTGTTGGTTATGAAGTATCAGAGATGGAGCACAAGCTCAGAAAGGGGAGGGAAATTAGCCATGTCCTTATTGAAGGAATCAAACTAGCATTTGCCTCGAGCAATTTAGTGAAACCATGGAAAACCTAAATTTTGAATTATGGATGGGGATTTGAACTGCCATCTTTGTGAATGCAACTCCATTGTGCCACCTTTCTTGGACAAACCTCTTAACAGATATATTGTCACTCCCATATGCCTGGTAAGTTTGTATTGACTTCCTCATGTGTCACATTTCCAAAACATATTCAATTTCAGTGTTTTTTGCCAACATAATGTACCCTTAATATTAATTAATTATAAATCAGTGCTTGTTACTTAATTTCTGAAAGGAACTTTATAAACAAATTATTATTTCAGGCATAACATAGCTAAGTAAATTTTCTGCAAAGGTAGTTGAATGGACCATAGACAAACTATCGTTTTAAATGGAACATATATTGCATATATAAAAATAGTAAGTTTTAAAACAATTCTTTTCAATGTTCAGGAAGACATTATGGAAACTAGCTCATTTTCTGTGTTAAATTTTAAGTATTACCAGTTTGACAGCATAAATTTTGTCAGTAGTATTGAAGATTATGCAAAATTTATTGTGGCATAAAGTGTGAATAATTGTTCAAACTTTATAT
Source organism: Schistocerca piceifrons (assembly GCF_021461385.2). Classification (NCBI taxonomy): domain Eukaryota; kingdom Metazoa; phylum Arthropoda; class Insecta; order Orthoptera; family Acrididae; genus Schistocerca; species Schistocerca piceifrons. The sequence continues at coordinate 280,942,931 of NC_060149.1, forward strand.
ATAAAGTAAATACCTATATTTTAGATTCGTACTAAAAGTACGCAGTCATTCCAGGTGCTGGCAGCTGGCAGCATGAAATATACTTTGATTGGCTTATTCACAATTCTTAATGAGGAAAGGTTTTAACCAAGAAACACCCCTCAAGCTTATCTATATAGACTACACCATTCATCCATCACTAATCAGTACTCTGATGACAGAGAAACACTGCTCAAGGGCACATGTATTGGGTTGGTGAATAAGTTTGTGGCATTTTTCCACACATTTAATAAACACATCAGGCACACATAACAGAGAATTCAATCATCAGTGATATATTCTCCTCTACCATTAGAACAGTCTGCCAATGCTGGGGTAACTTAAATTCCATGACTGTAGAAATCACATGATTTTGAGGCGAAGAACTCATCAAGCCTTGTTGAGAGCGCATTTGCATACAGAAAGGAAGTTACTTGAAGTTTGCTTGATAGAGATAGGAAAAGGTGAAAATCTGAAGTTGCAAGATCAGGTGAATAAGGTGGGTGCTGAATGATTTCCCAACTCAACTTATGTATAATGTTTTCTGTCAGTCTATCAGAATATGGACTAACGTTATGGTGCAGTAGCATCACTTCACACAGCCTCCTTGGTCACTGTTCTTGAACTGTGTCTGCAAGACGTCTCAGTTGTTATCAATAAATATCAGCATTTGGGGAAGCAATTCATAGTACACCACGCTGTCACTGTTCCATCACATGCATAACATTATCTTTTGTGGATGTGTGCAGGTTTTTGTGTGGGTAGTTGCTGCTTTGTTTGGGCTCAACCATTTCTTTCTTTTTCTTATGTTAGCATAAAGACACCATTTATCATTACCAGGTATGATGATATATTTCAGGCATATTATAGTATTTGAGAGTTGTGGCATTGCGCTTTAGTACCTGCATAGTGTAAATTCGCATAGTCATCTGTCTTCTGTTTTTGTTTTGAACGGCCAGTGTTGGTTGGTCACAGCCAGTGTGCTCCCTGTCACCATTGGATAAGCAGCTGCCAGCAACAAGTTGTATACTCTTAGCTCACTTATTTGTTACATAGCCTAATTCTTAATTTCTTTGTGTGTTTTTGGGTACTAGCATTGTTTAATTAATCAATTTCAGGCATATTATAGTATTTGAGAGTTGTAGCATCGCGCTTTAGTACCTGAATAGTGTAAAACCGCGTAGTCTCCTTCTGCCGCCGAGCAATGTGTCAGCAGTGCGCAAGTAGCAGCATTACTGCATTTGCTAGGCAATCTTGTATTTTAATAACCATTTAAATTTTGTGTCGAATTGTTTGTGCTCTCTGTAGATTAGTTCTGACGTTCTTTGCACAACAGTTTTTTAGCATGGATAGGGACTGTGACTGCTGTGTTCGGATACGGGCTGAGTTGGCATCCCTTCGCTCCCAGCTTCAGGCAGTGTTGGCTTCGGTCACACAGCTTGAGGTTGTTGTCAATGGGTATCACTGTGGGGATCCGGATGGGGGTTTGTCGGGGACGGCCAGCTCGTCCTACGCATCCCCCAGTTGGACTATGGCTGTGGCTGCCCGGTATACTGCCAACATTGAGGCTGACCCTTCACCTGTGGTAGAGTGGGAGGTCGTCTCGAGGTGTGGCAGGGGGCGAAAGACATTCCGGAGGGCTGAACGGAAGGCCTCTCCAGTTTGTCTGACGAACCGGTTTCAGGCTCTGTCTCCGGCTGATACTGATCTTTGGCCGGACATGGCTGCTTGTCCCGTTCCAGAGGTTTCCTCTCAGTCTGCAAGATCCGGGCAGTCGCAGAGGGTGGGCTTACTGGTAGCTGGGAGCTCCAACGTCAGGTACGTAATGGGGCCCCTTAGGGATATGGCAGCAAGAGAGGGGAAGAAAACCAACGTGCACTCCATGTGCATACCGGGGTGAGTCATTCCAGATGTGGAAAGGGTCGTTCCGGATGCCATGAAGGGTACAGGGTGCACCCATCTGCAGGTGGTTGCTCATGTTAGCACCAATGATGTGTCTCGCAATGGATCGGAGGAAATCCTCTCTGGCTTCCGGCGGCTATCTGATTTGGTGAAGACTGCCAGTCTCACTAGCGGGATGAAAGCAGAGCTCACCATCTGCAGGATCGTCAACAGGACTGACTGCGGACCTTTGGTACAGAACCGAGTGAAGGGTCTGAAACAGGCTGAGACGGATCTGCGACCGTGTGGGCTGCAGATTCCTCGACTTGTGCCATAGGGTGGTGGGGTTTCGGGTTCTGCTGGATAGGTCAGGAGGCCACTACACACAGCAGGTGGCTACGCGGGTAGCAGGGGTTGTGTGGTGTGGACTGGGCGGTTTTTTAGGTTAGATGGCCTTAGGCAAGTACAGAAAGGGCAACAGCCTCAAAGGATGCGGGGCAAAGACAGGACATGCAGGGACCAAGCAGCAATCAGTATTGTAATTGTAAACTGTCAAAGCTGCATTGGTAAAATACCGGAACTTCAAGCACTGATAGAAATCACCGAAGCTGAAATCGTTATAGGTATGGAAAGCTGGCTGAAGCCAGAGATAAATTCTGCCGAAATTTTTACAAAGGCACAGACGGTGTTTAGAAAGGATGGATTGCATGCAACCGGTGGTGGCGTGTTTGTCGCTGTTAGTAGTAGTTTATCCTGTGGTGAAGTAGAAGTGGATAGTTCCTGTGAATTATTATGGCTGGAGGTTACACTCAACAACCGAGCTAGGTTAATAATTGGCTCCTTTTACCGACCTCCCGACTCAGCAGCATTAGTGGCAGAACAACTCAGAGAAAATCTGGAATACATTTCACATAAATTTTCTCAGCATGTTATAGTCTTAGGTGGAGATTTCAGTTTACCAGAAATAGATTGAGACACTCAAATGTTTAGGACGGGTGGTAGGGACAGAGCATCGAGTGACATTATACTGAGAGCACTATCCGAAAATTACCTCGAGCAGTTAAACAGAGAACCGACTCGTGGAGACAACATATTGGACCTACTGATAACAAACAGACCCGAACTTTTCGACTCTGTAAGCGCAGAACAGGGAATCAGTGATCATAAGGCCATTGCAGCATCCCTGAATATGGACGTAAATAGGAATATAAAAAAAGGGAGGAAGGTTTATCTGTTTAGCAAGAGTAATAGAAGGCAGATTTCAGACTACCTAACAGATCAAAACGAAAATTTCTGTTCTGACACTGACAATGTTGAGTGTTTATGGAAAAAGTTCAAGGCAATTGTAAAATGCGTTTTAGACAGGTACGTGCCAAGTAAAACTGTGAGGGACGGGAAAAACCCACCGTGATTCAATAACAAAGTTAGGAAACTACTGCGAAAGCAAAGAGAGCTTCACTGCAAGTTTAAACGCAGCCAAAACCTCTCAGAGAAACAGAAGCTAAATGATGTCAAAGTTAGCGTAAGGAGGGCTATGCATGAAGCGTTTAGCGAATTCGAAAGTAAAATTCTATGTACCGACTTGACAGAAAATCCTAGGAAGTTCTGCTCTCACATTAAATCAGTAAGTGGCTCAATACAGCATATCCAGACACTCTGGGATGATGATGGCATTGAAACAGAGGATGACACGTGTAAAGCTGAAATACTAAACACCTTTTTCCAAAGCTGTTTCACAGAGGAAGACCACAATGCAATTCCTTCTCTAAATCCTCGCACAAACGAAAAAATGGCTGACATTGAAATGAGTGTCCAAGGAATAGAAAAGGAACTGGAATCACTCAACAGAGGAAAGTCCACTGGATCTGAAAGGATACCAATTCGATTCTACACAGAGTACGCAAAAGAACTTGCCCCCCTTCTAACAGCCATGTACCGCAAGTCTCTAGAGGAACGCAAAGTTCCAAATGATTGGAAAAGAGCACAGGTAGTTCCAGTCTTCAAGAAGGGTCGTTGAGCAGATGCGCAAAACTATAGACCTATATCTCTGACGTCGATCTGTTGTAGAATTTTAGAACATGATTTTTCCTCGCGTATCATGTCATTTCTGGAAACCCAGAATCTACTTCATGGGACCATTGCTTTTCACAATATATATAAATGACCTAGTAGATAGTGTCGGAAGTTCCATGTGACTTTTTGCGGATGATGCTTTAGTATACAGAGAAGTTGTAGCATTAGAAAATTGCAGCGAAATGCAGGAAGATCTGCAGCGGATAGGCACTTGGTGCAGGGAGTGGCAACTGACCCTTAACATAGACAAATGTAATGTATTGCGAATACATACAAAGAAGGATCCTTTATTGTATGATTATACGATAGCGGAACAAACACTGGTAGCAGTTACTTCTGTAAAATATCTGGGAGTATGCGTGTGGAACAATTTGAAATGGAATGATCATATAAAATTAATTGTTGGTAAAGTGGGTACCAGGTTGAGATTCATTGGGAGAGTCCTTAGAAAATGTAGTCCATCAACAAAGGAGGTGGCTTACAAAACACTCGTTCGACCTATACTTGAGCATTGCTCATCAGCGTGGGATCCGTACCAGGTTGGGTTGACAGAGGAGATAGAGAAGATCCAAAGAAGAATGGCGCGTTTCGTCACAGGGTTATTTGGTAAGCCTGATAGCATTACGGAGATGTTTAGCAAACTCAAGTGGCAGACTCTGCAAGAGAAGTGCTCTGCATCGTGGTGTAGCTTGCTGTCCAGGTTTCGAGAGGGTGCGTTTCTGGATGAGGTATTGAATATACTGCTACCCCCTACTTATACCTCCCGAGGGGATCACGAATGTAAAATTAGAGAGATTCGAGCACGCACGGAGGCTTTCCGGCAGTCGTTCTTCCCACGAACCATATGCGACTGGAACAGGAAAGGGAGGTAATGACAGTGGCATGTAAAGTGCCCTCCGCCACACACCGTTGGGTGGATTGCGGAGTATAAATGTAGATGTAGATGTAGATGTACAGGATATGAATGGTGGACATGCTCATGTGGCCACTTCATGATTTTTTTGTAATTTTGGCTTACAGCATGCTGTACCCAAACACTTGATTTTATAACCTTTCTCATTACATGCAAATGTCACATGATGGTGGAATGATCACAGTTCATCACATTTGCCACTTCTCAAGGATACCGATGTGGACCATTGTGGATTGATGCGTTTAAACGATCTTCATCAAACTCCGAACATCTTCCTGAATGTGGAAAGCCACTAACGTCAAAATGATCTTGCTTAAATTGAGAAAACCATTTTCTTGCCATGTTCTGCCCAATGGCATTATCCCCACACACAGCAAAAATGTTTCTGGCTGCCTCCACTGTCACCCCTCTACTGAACTCAAACAGAAGAGTATGACGGAAATGTTCTGATTTCTCCTCCTGGCAATCCATTTTTTTAGTGTCCACAGCTCCATTCACTGTCTCAAATTAACAAAATGACAATATGTAAACTGAAACAGCAACAGTGATTTACAAGTAAAAAATGACAATTGATAACTAAACCCATAACAAACAGAATGCCAACATGCAAACCAAAAACTCTATGAACTTATGCACCAACCTAATAGACACAAAAAGAAAGCAGAAAAATGAAGAATACAGGAGAAGTCAAATCTGTACCTATATCAAATAAACAAAATTGTACAAGACATTAAACAGAAAATTTTAATTTAATAATAATGCATATATGCTGATACAACTTTGTGTGAAGTCATTGCACTATGAGAACTAACTGATTCTTTTGAATCTACACACTGCACACACACTCACACACCTGCTACCTGCTAGCATTAGGGATGTTGCTTTACTTAATCCCAGAGGCAACAAATCCTCTATAACCTGTGATACAATAATGGCACCCATGAATGTGAACTGTAGATCCTTCAAAGGTTTGTTTCTTGATCCACTCCAAGAATCGCTGCTGCAATAAGGTACTAGCCTGTAAATGAAAATGTATGTATTAAGTCAACAATGATGCAAGAAACAATAATGGGTAGCTAAGGACATATAAAGTTCATGTTAGTCAAATTAGCACTCAGTAAAATACATGTGATATCTTCTAACTAACGACTAACAGAGTGAAACATGCAGAATTAGGTCTATACTACAATACTTACATACATAAATACAATAGTATTTACATTTTGACTGCATTGTATTTAAAATTTAAGAAAATGTGGTGAAAAAATGTGAATCAGAACATAAGAATTTAAAGGAAGAAAGTAACCTCTAGAAACATTCCAAGTCACAGGAAGTGAAGAGCTTATAAATTTAATTACTGTAAATTATATTAATTCAGCAGCTCCAACCAGTCATGTTAATGATAAGAAAACATTTGTCGAGCAATGCACATATTGATGATCTGGTAATATTCACAATAAATAAAGGTTTCCTGGAAGTACCTTCGTGTATAAAACATTCTTGGCTTTCCTGACATGTCAATTCAGGATAGAATAAAACCTCAAGCTTTTGACGATTACCTCCACTGACTTCATCAGAAACAACTGACAGGCAAAACTGTTGCTGTAGTGACTTCTGATTCGTCAGTAATTACGTAAAGCAGTTGCAGATGGTGTCAGTGTCTGCGCTGGTGGTGCCACCGTTCCTGTAGTAGTGTAAACATAGTGACATATATCTCTGCCTCTTCTCTATCTACTGTCACAGTTGACATTCCTATCACAAATTCTTATTTCTACAGCCTGTTTCATTAGAGAATCCCAGTATGTAGGAGCCAGGGACAAAGCTTTTCTTTTGTCAAACAGTATTTTGTGCTTGTTTGTCAGCCTGTGATCTGCACCTGCAGCTTTCTCCAGTTGCCAATTTTATAATACACCATTGATATTCTGCTCAGTGGTTGGAGATGGTGTGGATGGACTGACCAATGTAACTGCAACTGCACTCACAAGAAATGTTATAAATCTCAGGGATCACGAGGCTAAGACTGTACTCAACAGGGTGTAGCATCTCCTTTATCTTCTTAGGAGATCAGAAAATAGGTCTTATACCTCATCTTCCCAGTGCCTATTTTGTTGGATGTAGTGCTACAGGAAAGAAGGAATACCATTGGTAGCTCATCACGTTAATGTTCAACATTTCCACATTTTCTGTTCTTGGAGAATGCTGACTTTGTATCCTGTGGACCATTGCCATTCTTTTTGAACATGTACTTCAGATGATCAGTTTCAGAATCCAAGTGGTTCTTGCCAGAAACAGTTTTTGCTCTGTGTACCAATGTATTTAAAATTTCTCTCTTTTGGACTGGATGATGAAATCTCTGGGCACTAAGATATAAATCAGTGTGCATCAGCTTGCAGTACATTGAACAGCCAAGATGTCCATCTGACTTTTGTTGTACCAGAATATCTAAAAATGGCAGCCTTCCTTCTTTCTTTGTCTTGACAGTGAACTGAACATTTGGGTGCATACTGTTCATATGTTCAAGAACGTGCTCAAGAGAGTCTGTGCCATGTGGCCAGACCATAAATGTGTCATCACCATAATGATTAAATGAAGATGGATGAAGAGGACCAAATTTAATGCATGTTCCTCAAAATCATCTATAAAAAAGTTGGAGAACCCATTGCCATTCCATCTGTCACTTCATAAAATTTACCACCATACAGAAATCATAACATGTTGGAAAAACCTTATCACTTCAGGAGGAAAATGCTCCACCAACAGTTTCAATGTGTCATCAAGGCTGACTAAAATATCATTTGGGCCAACTCTTATCTGTTTAATTTTCTCAATGAACATCTGAGAATTTTTGATGTGATGTTCACATTGGCCAGCTATTGAAGTCATTAGCTTAGTTAAATATTTGGCCAGATATTAGGTGGAAGAACCAATAGCACTAACAACTGGCCTCAGTGGAATCTGTACAGCATGCAGGTCTAGGAGCTCATGCTCTAAAAATTTTAATGACATCTTCTGGTAGACCATTAGGCATTTGTATGTGTATCTTCCAACAGTGATGCCACTTGGCTATAATATTCAGTTGTGTTAAGAACAACTGTGGCATTTTCCTTATCAGCCTTAAGTACTAGGTGATCTTCATCTTTCTGCATTGCATGGAGCCCTGCTGATGTTAGATTTTGGCAGGTTCGCAGAGACTAAAATGTGACTTGTGGTAAGTCATACCTCGTTGGCATTGTGTTGTGAGAAGTACTTTCTTATTTCCTCATATTCGTTTTAGTAGAAAATGATACCATATACACTTTTGAATTCTTTTTTTAAGAATACTTTTGCTTAAATAATTTATGGACTACATACACCACAAAGTGCCATATCACTGGTGCTGGGAACAAAAAATAATTTGGTGCTTCTGGTGTGGAAAATATCAACTGTACAACCTCACACTTCATAAAATAAGTAGATAAATACTTTCAACTGACCCTGTAATTTTGATCACAGGACAGGATGCTGAAACACTAAATCAAATGTCTTACTGAAATAAAAACTGCAGATTCAAAATGGTTCAAATGGCTCTGAGCACTATGGGACTTAACTTCTGTGGTCATCAGTCCCCTAGAACTTAGAACTACTTAAACCTAACTAACCTAGGAACATCACACACATCCATGCCCGAGGCAGGATTCGAACCTGCGACCGTAGCAGTCCCGCGGTTCCGGACTGCGCGCCTAGAACCACTAGACCACCGCGGCCGGCAAAACTGCAGAGATTATCTTATATTAACTTATATGTGGCACATGATTTATCAGCACATTAATTGTGGGTCTGGCTGTCTGCAGTGAATGAAAATCAGTAATATTTACATATCTGTCTACCTAATTGCTTGGATGCCATTGGCAACAACATCATTAGTAGCAGCATATGTGAGAATGGTAAACTGACAGCATTTGAATTGCCATTTTAAAATTAAATTAGTACAAGCAGTAGCATCTACAATTATCATTACAGGCAGACACTTTATCATAATCAGGTAGGCTGTTTACCATAGTCAATAATTATGTACTCCAAGTAACAGTATTATCGTTTATGATAATGTGTCTACCTGTAATGCTCATTGTAGATGCTACTGCTTGTACTACTGCAGTCTGAAAATGCCAATTCAAATTTGCCAAAACTAGTCATCACTGTACAAACGATTGCGGTCTTGGCTTAAATCATGTCATGAATTTCTTCCTTCAGGTTGTTAAGCATGTACAGTTCAGTAAAACACATTGTTCCTTTTAAATATACCCACAGAAAATTAAGTAATTGTTTTGGGAGATGATATGTCCTGGATACAGATCATTCGAAACTGGCATGGCTCCCATGATGTATGAACATTAGAATCACAGGTCGTGGATTAAGATGTGTGAGAATCAGAATTCTGGCACCAGGAAATTCCTATGTACTACTGTACAATTTACATTCATTGCATGATCATTCAAATAAAAATATGAAGGCAATGATCTATGTCATATACTCAGTGTACAGTGTATGAATGTGAGGAACATCGAGGTTTGTGTCTGAGAAACAGTAAAATTTTGATTTTCAGCAAATTACGCATTAATTACATCATATCATCACTAGTGTCCATCACTTTTAGTGTAGTCTCTGTTGAATTACTTTGTATTATAATAACATTATTACACAACAGCTGAAAAATCAACATGTTATAGGTGTGAAAATATAAATCCAAATAACAAATTTTCATTATTACCACAGACCATTCTGAAAAAAAGTTATGCTTACTGATCTTTCTGATAGATGCAGACTGTTAAAATGTGATAGTGACAGTATAGCTGTAATAGGATGCACAGTGGTTGCCATGTGCTGTCCCCTAGCCCCACCTGACATTTATGAGCATCAGTGCTGCCAACCTAAAACCAATAGAGCTTTATACTGGAATATGTACTGTACTAATGTTTTTTGGATTAGGCTACAATGTCCAGTTGATGACATTATCATTTAGTGTTAACAATTAATTCATATTTAACAGTTATTGAGGTAGACCCATCCCTACATTCACCTAAATTATGTTGACCAAATATCATTTTTGTAACCCAGTTACTCCCAGTCATGAGTCTGCTGAGTCTCCTGTTCCACTATTTACCATCTCACTTAATAAAATTTGTACACTTTTGGTAATTTTCTTAAGCTACTTTCATAAAGATTATTCAATTTTTCTTTTCTCTTTCTGAGTTATAGTCTCTGCCAGGAAGTTTCATATCAGCGCACACTCCACTGCAGAGTGAAAATCTCATTCTTTATACTCTCATGTTTGATTCACACAATAACTAACTCATCCTCCTCAGTTCTAGCAACATAATTCTCAATTTGTCACTTTGCTTCCAACTTTAATAAATGAACAGACAGTTGCAAATTATTAGTATGCATTAATTTTCTTCCATGATCATATAGTTAGGCCATTACATCTACATCTACACCTATACTCTGCAAATCACTGTGTAGTGCATGGAGGATAGTACATCCTACAGGAAGAGTGATTGTTTAAAGGCCTCTATGTGAGCAGTAATTAATCTAATCTTGTCTGCACAATCCCTATGTAAGTGATACATAGGGGGTTGCACTAAATTCCTAGACTCATCATTTAAAGCGGGTTCTTGAAATTTTGTAAGTAGGCTTTCTTTGGATAGTTTTCATCTATCATCAAGAGTCTGCCAGTTCAGTTTCTTCAGAATCTCTACTACACTCTCCCCTGGGTCAAACAAACCTGTCACCATCTATGCATACTGATTGCATTTCCTATATTATATGGAAACACAATCCCAGTAATGTGTTTACATGTATTACAGCTACTGTAAATTTATGGACTTACACATGATTTGTATTATGCCAAAAAGGATTTTCTTCTTGGTTAGGAGACAATATTCCTCCAACTGTAAAGGAATTAAATAATGATTAATATAAAGTGGTGCTGTGTAGACATAAATCCACATGTTCTGACTTATGACAAATTCAAATATTAATTAATAATGCTCATACAGACCAGTACGTGTTTCGGGCCAATGGGAAGAGCTCATTAAGTAACGCCGTTCCGTCCAGCGATTAAGACATGTTTCTGTGTCAAAGCAGTACCATCCTCCTGTGTAACCAGGTAACTTAGTCTTAGTGTCTGAGTGTATGCTAAAAATCAATAAAATTATTTGTGCAATTTTATCAAAACAAAAGAATCTATCTTTTATTAAGTAGTGAAAAATAAAACAACAATTTTGTAGAAGGCTATCTGAACCAAGGAAACATCTCAGCATGTAATTCAGAACATAGATTTTTAAAAAGAGTGCATAACACATAGTATAATACTTTTACACACAATAAATGAACACTGAAAGATATCTACACAATATATGGACCATTCAGATGCCTGTAATTGCCTCAAGGAGGATTTATTCCATATCATATCAAGTCTTCTAAGAATCTATGAGTTATTGACAAACAATATGCTTACAAAAATCATGAATATTCTTCTTAACAGTACTGGAAATATTGATTTTAATAAGTCTGTTTATGTTCACTGAAATAATATATGTGGCAACTAAAAGAAAAATTTTCAGCTCAGTTGTAATTTATACAGCATTGTTATCAAATTTTGGGCAAAATTTCAAGAGCATACAATACTTAAGGAAGACAAGGCTTTGAAATAAAAACATAATCTATTAGCCTTCATTAGAATACAGTAAAACTACCTCCAATGCATTGTAAAATAAGTCTAGGGAATTCCTAGATGACTATTCCTTTTGTAAATTAACAGAATGGAGTTGTTCACATTTCTTTGTATTAATTATTGTGGCTAGCAGAAACGGCCTGCTACTTTAAGGAACTAACTCTTTGTCAACATAACATTTAATATATAATTAGCCTATATCAATAGAACTAAGAGCTGCTATCTCCTTTGGGAAACAGAATACCTTACCTAGGTTAGCAGCTTTTAGTATTTATTTGGTCACACATAGATGACACGACTAATAATGACACTGTGGTATTTGAGAGAAATCAAGTGGAACCAGCTGTTATAATGTACCTCTGTATTCTAATCTAATTGTTAAATATTTTTCTGGGTAATATTCTTCTATGAGATTCTCCAGGAACACTTTTCTAAAATGTTGGACATGTAGCGATCCTGACCATCTGGAGGCAATGAAAATTGCTTCCTGCAGTGTGTTCCATAGTCCCATGAAATTTTATTTATTTTCTCTTTTAGCTAAATGTGTTACTGATGTAGTAAATACTACATGACCAGTAATTCCACCTTGCTGCAAGCTAATTTTTTTTATCTTGCCATGATGAAATATCTGCAAAAATTGTAACAGTGAAATCTCCAATTACCTACAGTTGCATCGAGTCTTGATTTCTGTTCTGATTTCATCAAAAGTAGTTGACTCTGTTTAAATTACATACAAAATCTGTACAGGGTTATTGAAAATTTCTGTTACAAACTTATAAGACTTATAGAGGGAAGTGAGTACATAATATTTTGAATAGGAACCAAGGTCTGGAAACATACCATTTCCGTTCTATGATGGTTGCTATTCCGATGTTTTTAACTTATTCACTTCTGGATCAGGGACTGAATTAGGTGTGATGCAGTGCAATTATTATGTAAAGATTCGAAAGGAAACATAACAAAGGATCCATTTATGATTTAAGCACAGTTTTTTGTATCAACACTTAAAATTATGTTCTATATGTACAGCATACTGGTTTTTTTTGTTTTGGAATAATGCAAACACGTAACATTTAAATGTTAATACAAACAAATGAGCTTAAGTGATAAATGGATGTTGAATTATGTTTCCTGCTGAACTGTACCTAATAATTATACTGTATGATGCCTAATTCAATTCGTCCAGTAGAAGTGGATGAGTTAAACATCTGAATTGAAACGACCATAGAAACGGAATGATATTTTCTGGAAATGGGTTCCTATTCAAAATATTATGTACGCACTCCCTCCTACAAGTCCTAGACATTTGCAATGGGAATTTCTGAACACACTGAATATTGACAAAATTCAAATATAATAGAATTGAACCTTTATTCACCTTTCAGTATTTTTCATACAGTTGGCTTTGTCAAAGTTTACAATTCAGTTAAGTTTTGTATAATAATCAATTATTTACATAGAAAAAACACAGACAATAAGTGGCTCTTTTAAGAACTAAAAGGTTTTCGTTATCGTATAGGAGAAACATATATTATAATGATTAGTTTCCAGGAATTCTTCAACTGAATAGAATTCATTTGAGAGATTATGATGAATGTCTTGAGGAACAAACTGAGAATTTGAATTCATGTCTGGTAATGTCATCCAGCAACTCTACAGAGCACTGTATTTATATGGAAAACTGCCTGCAGCTAGGCCCTCTCTCCGACAATAAATGTGTATTTGTATGCTGACGGGACACAAGCTGTGTTGTGATAATGTTGGATGTGTTCTACATCTATTCTTCATAATACTGTGTGATATGTTCCACTTGCAGTATGCAGATACAGAAACTCACATTTGCTGACAGAGGGGTCACCTAGTGGCAGAATTGCCTGCTATAACTTAGACACTCTATATTAGTTGTTGGATGATATTTCAGGACATGGGTTTCTATATGCAGTTTGTTCCTATTGATTCCTTGAACAATAAATTAGAATGAAGCTTGAAAATGTTGAAAGAGAATTGTATTACTGAAGTTCAATCGATGGAGAACTAGTGACATAATGAGATCACAGATACGAAGTTGCAGATACGAAAGGCTACAGACTGGTGTACCAAGACTAAGACCGGTATTACACTATCAAATTTCTTTGTCAAAGATTTGATCAAAGATGTGATCAAATATTCGTCAAATATATTTGACAAAGATCTTTGACGTGACACTAAAAATGTGTATTACACTGTCATCATATTTTTCGTCAAAGTTCAAGATGGCTGACAACAACAACTTGTTGTCAACAGCAACTGCATGTACCACAATTGTACTGTGTGCACATGCAGAAGAGAAGCGGGAGAAAAAAGGAAATGTACCTGGGTGAAGCCATGAGTTTTACGACAACACGATAAAAGCATTCAACAAAACTTGTTACGTGAGCTTACAGTGGAGGACGTCAAGTCGTACATCAGTTACGTAAGAATGGATGAGCATACATTTCTGTATGTGCTCAGTGGAGTGTATCCTCATATCACAAAGCACAATACTCACTTAAGGACCACTATATCTGCAGAAGACAGGCTCACTGTAACACTCTGATTCCTTGTCACAGGAGAGGGTTGGGTTAGGTTAGGTCTCCAATCTTCTTAATCTATTATTGTATTGAGGGTGCCTCATGTTGTAAAGTGCCTCATCAGCTTCATACACCTCTATTAATTTTGTAGTTGTTGGTAAACACCAATTGTATTTACCAGTAATGTTTATAAAAACACTACAGATGACAGAATGCTGCAGCGATGCTAGCGCTCCACGTGGTAACATGTCACATTGCAGTGATCAGAAGACAAGCGACTTCTTTGATCAATTCTACAGTGATGCCGTAGATTTGATCAAATATTTGACGACATTTGACAAAGTTTCCTATTACAGTTCATTTATTAAAAAGTTTATTGTTATGTTAATGATGTTGCCCCATACAAATGTGATCGTGTCAAATATTCCAGCGAGATTTGATCTGCCTGACTGGTCGTGTGTGAACCGAGAAATCCGATCTACAAACAAAAAATTAAAACATTTCTGCTCCAAGTTAAAAAATGTGAGAGTGTTGGACCTTAACAGTTATCAAAGAAGCAGCTTCACTGTACATGGACTACATCTTAATCATCTGGGTAAGAATACTCTAGCAACTGACATCAACAGAGCTATTGAGGAAACAAAAAGAAATAATTCAAATCTGCTACCTTGTACCTCAGATGTCATACACACGAAAGACAGAAGTGATAATTATATATGCCTGCAGAGCAAGCAAACGGAAATAATTCCTCACTGCAATGTCAAGACTGTTGATTTTTTAGGATAACAAAGTCCCTCAGTGTTCCTAATTTAGAAACTATCAATTTGTGTGATAATATTAATCTTGACAAAGATATATCCTCTCATGATTGTACTAATATATCATTTTTACATTATAATGTTGAGGGCTTGGGTAACAAGATCGATGTATTTGAGGCCTTAGTTACAGATCTAGCTCCACATGTAATCATGGTTACAGGGCATCAAAAAGCTAACCATAATATTCAATATTATAAGTTACAGGAGTATAATCTTACGTCGTTTTTCTGTAGAATAGATCATAAAGGAGGGGGTGTTGCTACTTATGTAAGGAAATGTAACCTAATAAGTTCTGTAGAAAAAGTATCATGGGTTAATGACTATTGTATTGAGAAAGATTTTGAAGCAGTGATAATTAAGTTAATGATTGTATCCATCCCACTTATTGTGGTAGGTATATATCGAGGCCCTTCTGGTAATCTCTAGGGTTTCCTGGAAGCACTGGATAGTGTATTGGGGAAGCTAAGCAAGGGTGGCAATACAGTAAATATTATAATGTTAGGAGACTTTAATATAAACACACTAAGCAACAGCCAGGAATGCAAAGGTTTACAAGACCGCATATGATCCTATGATATTAAAGATCTACTTGGTCATGTGCCCACTAGAATAATTGAGTCAAGCAGCAATTCCATAGATCATGTAATGGCCAATTATGAAAATGTTGTGTCGGCACAGACTGTAAACGGGCACATATCTGATCATCTAGGACAATTATTAGTGATTGGTTGTCTTAATAAACTTAAACAAAACAAAAAATATGAGAATAGAAGATTATTTTCTGAATACAACATCACCTTGCAAAAGAAAACTTTGGGTCAAGACTCTTGGGAATCAGTTTATAGAGAAAGGGGAGTTGACAGCAAATGGGAAGTATTTGTAAAAATTTTAACTAGACATATTGATATTACTATCGTGGCAAAGAAGATCAATGTAAATAAAAATAAACCTCCAGTAATCAAACGTTTAAAACTGGATGAAAAAACGAAAAGACTCAAAGAAGGAATGGAGTATATGTATAAGCTACACAGAGAAACCAGTCTTGATTCATATAAAGAGGATTATAAAAAATATAAATATGAGTATCCCAAGGAAGTAAGGAGAAGGAAAGTAGAACATATTACTAAACAGATCAGAAATTCTGACTGTGTCTGAAAGTTGTGCTGGGCAGTAGTTAATGATATGAGGAACACTGATTCAAAAACTAAAATTAATAATATAGAGTTAAGTATATGTAATGATAATTTTTCTGATCCTTATATAGTTAGCAATATATTTAATGATTACTTTATAGATGCTATTGAAAATGATACTTGCATGAAACAGGAGAGGCAGTTTAAATATGATAAGGAAAAGGAAAGGGACTCTTGTAAGCTACCTACAGTAAACATCAAGGATGTAACACAACTAACTGACAGCCTAAAAAATAAAAGGTCAGCTGGATGGGATGAATTTTCTCCTTTTCTACTTAAAAAATGCAAGGGGGAGTTAGCCAGACCATTAGTCCATCTAATAAATTGTGTACTTGAAGGTGTGTTTCTGAAGAAACTGAAACTTGCTATAGTTAAACCTTTATATAAAAAAGGGGAAAGAAAACAACCACAGAACTACAGACCAGTTGCCTTAACCGCAGTGTTTGGTAAATTAATTGAAAAAATAATGCTAGAAATCTTAATCGAGCACTATAATATGAATAACTTAATAGGAGATTTCCAACACGGCTTTAGAAGTGGTCGGAGCACTATATCTGCAGCAGTACAGTTTGTACACTGTCTGATGGAGAAAATAAATGAAGGTTACAAAACGGCAGGAGTGTTTTTAGATCCTTCCAAAGCGTTTGACAGAGTCCATCATAGCGCTCTTTTAAATAAACTTGCTTACTTATAATGGTGTCAGTGGGAAACTGTTGCTTTTAGTAGAATCTTACCTTAAAGATAGACAACAATGCACAGAAGTTGTGTATGATAACGGAGAGGTAATCAAAAAAAGAAGATCAAAGATAAGAAATATAAATTTTGGTGTGCCACAAGGCTCTATCTTGGGCCCCTTCTTGTTCATTTGCTACGTGAATGATTTCCCAAAAGTAGTAGACACCAGTCATCGTATTACTATGTATGCTGATGACACCTCTGGGGTTTGCTGGGCACGTAGTAATACTGACCTAAATTCAGTGGTACAGAATTTTGTTGAAAAAGTCCAAACACATTTTGAAAAAGAAAACCTGAGGGTCAATATTAACAAAACTAATTTAATTTATTTTAAGACAAGTGGCTAAAATAAAAATACTGTTTTAAATGAGGACATTCAGGAAAATACCTGTTCAGAATGTAAATTTCTGGGGATATATATACATGACAGACTTTCGTGGAATCAGCAAACAGATCATGTCTGTGGTAAAATAACATCTAGTCTGTATTTACTAAGGAGATTAGTTCAATATTTAGATATCGAAGCAATAAAAATAGCGTATTTTGGGTTGGTGTATCCCCATCTATCTAATGGAATTGTATTGTGGGGTGGTTGTAGCCAATACAATATAAAAAGGGTATTTTTATTGCAGAAAAGAGTAATAAGAACTATGGCAACAGTAAGACCCAGAACTTCATGTAAAAACCTGTTTATTAAGTTTAATATTACGACTATCTATGCAGTATATATGGTTCAATCAATATTATTAGTGAAAAAAGACAAAAAAGTGACAAACAGGAATATGGAAATCCATGATTACAATACAAGACAAAAATCATACTTTCATACGGTGAGCAGACGATTGAATCTAACAACAAATACACCATTCATTAAGGGAGCAATATTTTATAATTCTCTGCCAAACAACCTGAAACAGCTTTCTGGTAGAATTTTTAAAAATGAGTTAAAAAATGGCTTATATTGAAGTGCCCATACAGTATGGTGCTGACATGATTTGACCTCAGGAATGCTATGTTAAATATACTTAAATGATCTTATACTTAATAGCATGTAATCTATTTATGTTGTGTATCAATAATCTAAATGTAATTATTATAACATTGCCCATGCATGTTAAATACATGTTTCGAGCTGTAAGATAAATAAATAAATAAATAAATTACACCATCACATTCCTTTGACAAACATATTTGACAAAGATACTGGACAAAGAAATTTGATAGTATAATACTGGCCTAAGGAATCTGTAAAGGATTAGTTAACATAGGTGCAAGGACAATCTGCTGCACTGCATAAGTGTTTAGGAACCAAGTACACAGAAATCCTGTTCAAAATTTAGGAGAGTACTGATACAGATATCACACTCTGACCTAAAACAGTAGAATGTAGCACTGTAAGTGAATGAGTATGGAGCAGCATTTCATGTTATTGGAATACAGATCCACAGTCTAGAAGAATGTGATTGCAGAGAATGATTTGCTGAACTACAAAAAGTTTCTCAAGTTGGAAACCATGAGATCAGTCCACCCAAGAGGATTTAAAGAGACTTTACGGATGACCTGCTCAGTTACTGAAAATGCTGAGATTAGTCATTTGGTGAAAGATTTTGAGTATAATTTTGTATTAGAATACTGTTCTAAGAAACAGCAGAAGGGAAACAAGTATGAAATATTATTATCAAATGTGGATGCATCAAGTAAAATATTTATATGACCAGTTGGATGCTGAAACTTTGATTTTCCATTTGGAGACTAAAGAGAAATTCAAATTGCATTGACTTACTGTGTCATTGTTCTTGGTTGAGTATTGTATATATTATGAGAGAAAATACACACAACACTGGTGTAATATTATACATTATTTATAATTTTATTTTACAAACCCCAAAAACCAGTCTGTGTGTATGTTTGGGATCTCCTCCCAAACCCCTGGTTCAATTTCAACCAAATTTTGCACAGAAACATAAGGTCTGACAAGTCTCAGCACTGCACTTTTATAATCTCCTAACTCCAATAGCAGTGCAGATAAGGGTAAAAACCTGTTTTTTTGCAGCCCCTGGCGTACAGTCTGCCCTGATTACAAACACATGTGGGAACAGTATCAACTTGTCAATTCCAACCATTTTCGAGGGCAGCCTACATGTCAGGGGCAAAAATGGATTTTGTGGCCTCCGACATGTAGGCTGCCGTCCATGATTGATGTGTTGGAGTAGTATCAACCTCCTTTCACAAACTGCTTTGCGTTGTGGCCTGTATATCAGGGGCAAATAAATGATATTCAATCCTCCAATGTGTAGCTTTCCCTGCATGACAGGAATGTTTTTGAAGTAGAATTGGCAATCTTTATTGAACTGAATCATAGGGATACATGTGTGAGTGAGTGTGACTGGAGACAGGCTGAGATGGTTGGAGACTAGAATGGACAAAGTGAGGGGAGGAGCACTTCCACAGAGAGAAATGAAAAGGGGGAGATGCATGAGGCAGGTGGAAGGTATAGAAGGGTAATGGTAGGTAGAAAGGGAAGAGGGGGAGGCAGAGATGAAAAGAGAGAAGGATATAGTCAGAGGGAGAAGGGAGGAAGAGTAGAGAGAGAGGGAGAGGGAGAGGGAGAGGGAGAGGGAGAGGGAGGGGGAGGGGGAGGGGGAGGGGGAGGGGGAGAGGGAGAGGGAGAGGGAGCGGGAGGGAGACGGAGAGGGAGAGAGAGAGGGGGGGGGGGAGAGAGAGAGAGAGAGAGAGAGAGAGAGAGAGAGAGAGAGAGAGAGAGAGAGAGAGAGAGAGCTGGGGATTAGACTATGTGTTATGTTTTCTGCTCCCAAGAATAACTAAAATTTTTTCCCTTTTTCATGCTATATATAACGCAGGTGCACACATAGTATGTCATCTGAACACACACACACACACACACACAATATTTACAGATTATGAATCACTGACTGTAGCATAATAGAAGGGTCATGGAGTTTACTTATATCTATCTGCAGCTTAGTGGATACAGTTACTGGTTTTGATCAACTGTACTGTATCAAGCATAATTAAAGAAATATTATAGAATTACATTTTCTTGAAACAAGGTGTTGTATGTGTCTCAGTATGATGGCAAACTGTTTAAGATTAAAGCTGCAAATTGATTATTAAGACTAGCTCACTAAGATTAAAGTTGCACAATGTATGATAATACACTCTTTGACAAAAAAAATGTGATGCACCACAAAGGAGTTATTCAAATTAGTCACAAATTGATATCCATGCAGGTATTGACAGAAATTGCAAAAATGTAAACTGTGGTAGCCAATGGAAGAATGTATGCTGCAGCAGTACAATTTCATCACACAACTGGCAAGGCTAGAAAACAGCGGAGATGTTGATTCCAGTGCATAAAATCTTTGCTTTGTGAATTTTATTCTGCGTACTCAGTTGGACGGTAACTATGCCTCACAAATGGGTACGTGAACAATATACGTAAGTGTCCACATGTCAGAGATGATGTGTAGTTGTGCTCAAAGGAGCCAACTAGAGTAATACGTGAGTGGCTCAACATTTGAACAGGAGCTATGCCACTATTCAACAGTGATGGCAGGAACGGGTGAACCATAAATAAACACAGCATCAAGAAGGAAGTGGCCAACCTAGAGAGATGCAGAACATGAGCACTGAGCAATCATGAGAGAGGCACCCAGAACTTGGATTCATCAATATCATTGATCTGATGTGCAACTGGTATTTTAGTGACGAAAAGAACCATTTATAGTTGGCCCACAAAAAGGAGACTGAGCTCACAGCACCCACTGTGGCAACTACCACTGATCTCTGTACACTGATAAGCCCATTTGCAGTGCTGATGGACACATTCAGCATGGAGCTCAAAGACTGGAGTAAAATTGTCTACAGTGATGAGTCCCACTTTAAAATGAGCCTCAATGACCAATAAAGGCACCATGGACAGCAGTGGGATACCAACATGGCTGTCTCCTGTCATATGGCCTGATAACCAGTACTGATGATCTGGAGTGTGACTTCAATTATAGTAGGACTCCTTTGATTGTCATCTGCAGCACTCTTAAGGCACACTGGAACAATGACAATATTCTATTCCCGTTTTGTTGACATTCACAGCAAGCCATCCTGGGCATACATTTCAGCAAGATAATGCCCACGTGCACACAATGAGAATTTCTCCTGCTTGTCTTCATGCCTGACAAACCCTACCTTTGTCAGCAAGCTTGCCAGATCTCTCCCCAATTAATAATGTTTGGACCATTATGGGCAAGGCTCTCCAACCAGTTCATGATTTTGACAAACTAACATGCCAACTGGACAGAATTTGCCATGATATCCCACAGGAGGATATCCAACAACTCTGCCAATCAATGTCAAGCTGAATACCTGCTTAAATAAGGGCCAGAGGTGGACCAACACATTAGTGACTTGCTCAATTTGTGAGGCTCTTTCTGTTGAATAAATCATTCAATTTTTTGAAAAAAGTAATCCTTTTTTTGCCTATACATGTATGTCACATCTACTGATTTCTGCCCCATTTGGATGATTCCTTCATGGTGCATCTTTTGTTACTTTTTGTCTTAGAATGTATTTATGATGTACTTCATTGAGCTATAGAGGTAGAGGCTACATTCAGGAAGGTGGCTGAGGAGGGTCAGGTGAAGCAAATGGTGAAGAAGCTGCTGAGGTAATGGAGAAATGTAGATAAGGTGTTTTGGCCCTACATTCATATCACGAACCTATCATTAATGAACCTGATCCAAATGGGGGTTTGGGATTTTAGATGGCTGAGGTTACCTCTAAATTGCACACAAAGAAGTTGGCACATAACAGTCACATGCAAATGCAACACTTGAGGCTCTGTACATTCAATTGGAGGATTTTGACAATGAAGATAAATGTCAATTGCTACCTAAGCCTTTTTAACATAAAAATGAAATGAGATACCTAATTGTTTGTGGTAGTATTACCATGCTTACCCTCACAGTTTACATACCTTCAAGGAACACTATCCATCTATTACTGTTGTTTGATCTTCGTAGGTAGAAGCTAGAAAGATGTAAAGATAACATTATCTTCATGTGGTGTGTAGCACAAAGAGTGAAGACTAACAAAATTTGAACATAACATAGATTCTCAGACATGCCACAAACAAATATGTGTAACAATAAATAAATGCTGGACTTTTCATATGTGCATCATATTTTGGAAAAGCTGAGAGAAAAATTATACAGTGAAACTATATTCCCTGAATGAACAATTTTTTCTCTTGTTTCATTCCACATCCTAGAAATTCTTTTTCATGTTTAAAAGTTATGTAAGCTAAGAGTGTGTGTGTGTGTGTGTGTGTGTGTGTGTGTGTGTGTGTGTGTGTCTGTGTGGATATCTGGTTCATTATGTGTACTCACAAGGCAACCTCCCCATCGCACCCCCCTCAGATTTAGTTATAAGTTGGCACAGTGGATAGGCCTTGAAAAACTGAACACAGATCAATCGAGAAAACAGGAAGAAGTTGTGTGGAACTATGAAAAAAATAAGCAAAATATATAAACTGAGAAGTCCATGCGCAACATACTCAACATTAAGGGCAGGTATGAGCTCAGGAGCGCCGTGGTCCCGTGGTTAGCGTGAGCAGCTGCGGAGTGAGAAGTCCTTGGTTCAAGTCTTCCCTCGAGTGAAAAGTTTAATTTTTTATTTTCAGACAATTATCAAAGTTCAGGCACTCACACATAATCAGTTTCGCTCTCCAAAATTCCAGGACATGTTTAGATTTGCTTGGACATATGCAGGATTTGACGGTCTACACAAGGAAAAATTTGAAAACGTTAAAAACATATGTTTTGACAGAGCACAGGGAAAAGTGTGCGACTGTGAAACTGTTGCATTCATTTGTTGCAGTTTATGTGACACACTCTTATGTTTTCATCACTTTTTTGGCAGTAATTATCACATCCACAAGAAAACCTAAATCGCGCAAGGTAAAACCCATTCGCCAAGTGTACAAGTTAGGTGGGTCGACAACATATTCCTGTCATGAGACACACATGCCGTTACCACTGTCGTATAGAATATATCAGATGTGTTTTCCTGTGGAGGAATCGGTTGACCTATGACCTTGCGATCAAATGTTTTCGATTCCCATTGGAGAGACATGTCCTTTCGTCTACTAATCGCACGGTTTTGAGGTGCGATCCCAAAACACAGACACTAAACACATTACAGTGAACAGAAATGTCAATGAACAAACAGACAGGTCATAACTTTGCAAAAATAAACTTTTCACTTGAGGGAAGACTTGAACCAATGACCTCTCGTTCCGCAGCTGCTCACGCTAACCACGGGACCCCCACGGTGCTCCTGGGCTCACAGTATCCTTGGTGTTGCCTATCTTGCACATGGACTACTCAGTTTGTATATTTTGCTTATTTTTTTCATAGTTCCACACAACTTCTTCCTGTTTTCTCGATTGATCTGTGTTCAGTTTTTCAAAGCCTATCCACTGTGCCAACTTATAACTAAATCTGAGGGGGGTGCGATGGGGAGGTTCCCTTGTCAGTATACTGAATCCAAAATTTTGCATACAAGTAGGTATTAAATAAATTGTGTATTAGCAATTACAAGGCAGTTAAATAAATAAATAAATAAATAAAACAGTCATCAATGAATGAGATAATGTGCACTACAGCATGTGGAATACAGCCTTAAGGTCTGTGCCATAAAATTATGTTTACTAAAAGGGAGAAAAGGAAACATAGCAGGTGAATATGGATTGGGGCTAAGAAATGAAAGAGGAAGCCGCCTGGTAGAATTTTGCACAGAGCATAACTTAATCATAGCTAACACTTGGCTCAAGAATAATAAAAGAAGGTTGTATACATGGAAGAATCCTGGAGATACTAGAAGGTATCAGATAGATTATATAATGGTAAGACAGAGATTTAGGAACCAGGTTTTAAATTGTAAGACATTTCCAGGGGCAGATGTGGACTCTGACCACAATCTATTGGTTATGAACTGTAGATTAAAACTGAAGAAACTGCAAAAAGGTGGGAATTTAAGGAGGTGGGACCTGGATAAACTGACTAAACCAGAGGGTGTACAGAGTTTCAGGGAGAGCATAAGGGAACAATTGACAGGAATGGGGGAAAGAAATACAGTAGAAGAAGAATGGGTAGCTTTGAGGGATGAAATAGTGAAGGCAGCAGAGGATCAAGTAGGTAAAAAGACGAGGGCTAGTAGAAATCCTTGGGTAACAGAAGAAATATTGAATTTAATTGATGAAAGGAGAAAATATAAAAATGCAGTAAATGAAGCAGGCAAAAAGGAATACAAACATCTCAAAAATGAGATCGACACGAAGTGCAAAATAGCTAAGCAGGCATGGCTAGAGGACAAATGTAAGGATGTAGAGGCTTATCTCACTAGGGGTAAGATAGATACTGCCTACAGGAAAATCAAAGAGACCTTTGGAAAAAAGAGAACCACTTGTATGAATATCAAGAGCTCAGATGGAAACCCAGTTCTAAGCAAAGGAGGGAAAGAAGAAATGGGGAAGGAGTATATAGAGGGTCTATACAAGGGCCATGCACTTGAGGACAATATTATGGAAATGGAAGAGGATGTAGATGAAGATGAAATGGGAGATACGATACTGCGTGAAGAGTTTGACAGAGCATTGAAAGATCTGAGTTGAAAAAAGGCCTCAGGAGTAGACAACATTTCATTAGATCTACTGACAGCCTTGGGAGAGCCAGTCCTGACAAAACTCTACCACCTGGTGAGCAAGATGTATGAGATAGGCGAAATACCCTCAGACTTCAAGAAGAATATAATAATTCCAATCCCAAAGAAAGCAGGTGTTGACAGATGTGAAAATTACCGAACTATCAGTTTAATAAGTCACAGCTGCAAAATATTAACATGAATTCTTTACAGACGAATGGAAAAACTGATAGAAACTGACCTCGGGGAAGATCAGTTTGGGTTCCATAGAAATATTGGAACATGTGAGGCAATACTGACCCTAGGACTTATCTTAGAAGAAAGATTAAGGAAAGGCAAACCTACGTTTCTAGCATTTGTAGACTTAGAGAAAGCTTTTGGCAATGTTGACTGGAATACTCTCTTTCAAATTTTGAAGATGGGAGGCATAAAATACAGGGAGCGAAAGGCTATTTACAATTTGTACAGAAACCAGATGGCAGTTATAAAGGTCGAGGGACATGAATGACAAGCAGTGGTTGGGAAGGAAGTGAGACAGGGTTGTAGCCTCTCCCCAATGTTAGTCATCTGTATACTGAGCAAGCAGTAAAGGAAACAAAAGAAAAATTTGGAGTAGGTATTAAAATTCATGGAGAAGAAATAAAAACTTTGAGGTTCGCCGATGACATTGTAATTCTGTTAGAGACAGCAAAGGACTTGGAAGAGCAGTTGAACGGAATGGACAGTGTCTTGAAAGGAGGATATAAGATGAACATCAACAAAAGAAAAATGAGGATAATGGAATGTAGTCAAGTTAACTTGGGTGATACTGAGGGAATTAGATTAGGAAATGAGACACTTAAAGTAATAAACGACATTGCTATTTGGGGAGCAAAACAACTGATGATGTTTGAAGTAGAGAGGATATAAAATGTAGACTGGCAATGGCAAGGAAAGCGTTTCTGAAGAAGAGAAATTTGTTAATATCGAGTATAGATTTAAGTATCAGGAAGTTGTTTCTGAAAGTATTTGTATGGAGTGTAGCCATGTATGGAAGTGAAACATGGACGATAAATAGTTTGGACAAGAAGAGAGCAGAAGCTTTCGAAATGTGGTGCTACAGAAGAATGCTGAAGATTAGATGGGTAGATTACATAACTAACGAGGAGGTATTGAATAGAATTGGGGAGAAGAGGAGATTGTGGCACAACTTGACAAGAAGAAGGGATCGGTTGGTAGGACATGTTCTGAGGCATCAAGGGATCACCAATTTAGTATTGGAGGTTAAAAATCGTAGAGGGAGACCAAGAGATGAATACACTAAGCAGATTCTGAAGGATGTAGGTTGCAGTAGTTACTCAGAGATGAAGAAGCTTGCACATGATAGAGTAGCATGGAGAGCTGCATCAAACCAGTCTCAGGACTGAAGACAACAACAACAAACAACAAAGCATGGGTCATGGCTAGTTTCACTTCACAATATTTTATTATGTAGAGAAAGATAATTTCATTTGTTGTAGTCAATGCATCTTCTCAGTTCTGTATTAGTTCTTGTTGTGTATACAGGCAGTTACGGAGGTTCACATAGTGGGGATTCGAAACCACAATGTAACTAGGCATCTTTTATTATTATATCCATAACATTCTGTTTTCAAGATATGTTATTGATTAGTAAGGCATATATAAACAACAATGTCAGATATTGGACTCACTTTATTATCAGCCACTATGCATTTAAACAGTCATGCCATCACCACACAGATTTTATGGTAAAGAAGAACTTTTATATTTAATTTGTGGCGTGTAAATGGTAGCAACTTTCACTAGAAAAGGAGGAACACATTTTACTTTATTTGAATCTGCTATGACAAATACATACAGTGTAATATGCTGTACACTTTAATATATCAAGACATGATGAAACTTTTCTTGGTTACAGAAATTTCTGATATCTCTAAATTCTGGCCAGATTTGAGATTATTTTTGATTTATAAATTATGTAATCTGTGACTAAGGATGTTCACATAGCAAATTTGCCACAAATATAATTTTTAGTTTGTGTATCAATATTTTAATATACTGGGATTACACTATGGAGGTTACTTTTCAAATTAATGACAGAAAATGCTAATAAAACAAACTATATAATTTATCATTATTTTAGAATATAATTACAAGAAAACATAAATTATTATAATATTTTTATTGTGATATTATCAACACTCAAACACTGTTTCATTATAACCTTAAGTTAACAGCTTTAAGCATATTTTCAAATGTCCTCAAAGGAATTAATACTTATGAAAAATATGTAACAAATTAAACCTGAATTAAGGTGTAAAAGAAGACATTACATAAACAGTGTTGTGGCTCACAGAATATTCTGAAAGGTTTGAGAACAATTAGCACGGTTTATATTACTCTTGATTGGCGCCAGCTGTGTCAGACTCATTTTACTGTTGGAAGGGTTAACATCATGGAAACTCTGTGGAGGTGTGGGTTTTAGAAAGACAATGAAACTGTTCTCACACCAAAAAGTAATTAATGTAGAGAAATGAAATTTTGGGAATGCATTTGTCTAGGTAACATATTTAAGCAATTAACATTGCAAAATCATGCGCGAGATAAGCCATTGCAAATGTGAAATGATGACACATTAATAGCTGGTGAAACCGCCATAATGTGGAGTACAAGCATGAAAACGTGCATGCATTGTGTTGTATAGCTGTTGGATGTCAGTTTAGGGGATGGAGTTCCCTGCATGTTGCACTTGCTTGGTTAATATATGGACAGTTTATGCTGTCTGTGGATGACGCTGCAGTTGTCTTCCAATGATGTCCTGTGTGTGCTCACTTGGAGGCAGATCTGCTGATAGGGTAGGCTAACGCAACATGTCAACACTCTGTAAAGCATGTTGGGTTACAACAACGGTATGTGGGCGACCGTTATCCTGCTGGAAAACAACCCCTAGAATGCTGTTCATGAATGGCAGCACAACAGGTCGAACCACCAGACTGATGTAAAATTTTAAAGTCAGGGCGCTGTCATAAGAAACGGCATCCGTGGCCATAACTCGAGGTGTAGGTCCATTGTGTCTAGCATGCAGACACGTTGGTTGCAGGCGCTCAACGGGCCTCCTTCTAACCAACACACGGCCGTCACTGGCACTGAGGCAGAGTCAGCTTTTATCGAAAAACACAACAGACCACCATCCTGCCCTCCAATTCGCTCTCGCTTGACACCAATGAAGTCGCAATCGGCGGTGGTTTGGGACCACAAGCATGCTGCATGGCGTCTGGCTCAGGGCTGTCCTTGAAGTAACTTAATTTCAACAGTTCGTTGCGTCACTGTGGTGCCAACTGCTGCTCAGGTTACTGCTGCAGATGCAGGACAATGCATCAGAGCCATACACCGGACACAATGGCCTTCCCTTTCGGGAGTGCAAGTGGCTGTCTGGAGCCCGGTCTCCTTGTGACCGCACGCTAAAGCGACCACCGCTGGCAGAAATCATGTACAGTGGTTACAATCCTGCCAAGTCTTTCTGGAATATCGCAGTACGAACATCCAGCTTCTCGTAGCCCTAGCTGTCTGACAGACAGCAAAGCACCGAGTGGGATAGCTCAGTGGGTAGTACACTGGACTCGCATTCCAATTTAGGTTCTCTGTGATTTCCCTGAACCGTTTAATGCAAAGCCCAGGATGGTTCCTTCGGAAGGACACTACTGCTTTCCTTCTCCATCCTCCCCTAACCCGAGCTTGTGCCCCGTCTCTAATGATCCCGTTGTCGACGGGACATTAAACACTGATCTATTTCTCCTCTTCCAGACAGCAAAGCAAAATTTGAAAACAAACTGAAACAGTTGCTCCTTGACAATTGCTTCTAACTAGTAGAAGAATTTCAATTAGTGTAACATGTAAAAGGTGGTGGGTGGTAATTACTAACTCATATATAAGTGTTGGCGTTTAGCCATATTTACAAATGTGATTAGACACTGACGCCATTTGCAAGTTAAGTAAACTGCGTTTTATAAAATGTAATCATGTTCCTTTTACACAGCAAATACATTGACATTACAGTACTGCTCACTCACATGTAATGTGAGCGCCGGGCGGGGTGGCCGAGCGGTTCTAGGCGCTACAGTCTGCAACCGCGCGACCGCTACGGTCGCAGGTTCGAATCCTGCCTCGGGCATGGATGTCTGTGATGTCCTTAGGTTAGTTAGGTTTAAGTAGTTCTGAGTTCTAGGGGACTGATGGCCTCAAAAGTTAAGTCCCATAGTGCTCACAAGGGAACCTCCCCATCGCACCCCCCTCAGATTTAGTTATAAGTTAGCACAGTGGATAGGCCTTGAGAAACTGAACACCGATCAATCGAGAAAACAGGAAGAAGTTGTGTGGAACTATGAAAAAAAAAGCAAAATATACAAACTGAGTAGTCCATGTGCGAGATATGCAACATCAAGGATAGTGTGAGGTCCGGAGCGCCGTGGTCGCGTGGTTAGTGTGAGCAGCTACGGAACGAGAGGTCCTTGGATCAAGTCTTCCCTCAAGTTAAAAGTTTAATTTTTTATTTTCATTTATGTAACAAACACTCATGTTTTCATCACTTTATAGGAGTGATTATCACATCCACAAGAAAACCTAAATCGGGCAAGGTAGAAGAATCTTTTTACCCATTCGCCAAGTGTACAAGTTAGGTGGGTCGACAACATATTCCTGTCATGTGACGCACATGCCGTCACCAGTGTCGTATAGAATATATCAGACGTGTTTTCCTGTGGAGGAATCGGTTGACCTATGACCTTACGATCAAATGTTTTCGGTTCCCATTGGAGAGGCACGTCCTTTCGTCCACTAATCGCACGATTTTGTGGTGCGGTCGCAAAACACAGACACTAAATTATTACAGTGAACAGAGACGTCAATGAACGAACGGACAGATCATAACTTTGCGAAAATAAGAAAAGTAAACTTTCCACTCGAGGCAAGACTTGAACCAAGGAACTCTCGTTCAGCAGTTGCTCACGCTAACCTCGGGACCACGGCGCTCCTGCGCTCGTAATCTCCTTGATATTGTCTATCTCGCGCATGGACTACTCAGTTTGTTTATTTTTCTTATTTTTTTCATAGTTCCACACAACTTCTTCCTGTTTTCTCGATTGATCTGTGTTCCGTTTTTCAAAGCCTATCCACCTTGCCAACTTATAACTAAATCTGAGGGAGGTGCGATTGGGAGGTTCCCTTGTCAGAGCCATTTGAACCATTTTGTAATGTCAGCGAAAGTAAACATTTTGTACGTACTTTATTAGGAGAGAATCACATAGCATCTGTTTTACTCTTATGGTGCATGCAAAATGAACAAATGTATAGTTAATTTCGAGGAATCCCAAAGGAGTGTTAAAGGGCCGTTACTCTTTACAATACATAGTAATGGTCTAATGGGTAATGCCGAAAACTCCGTTAGCCTTTCTGAAGGTATATAAGGTTGTAACACTAGAATACGGGGAAGATGCAGGTTCGGCGACTGGTGCAGGTACTGGGAGTTGATCCCCTTAAGTAGGCAAACTGATCCACTACTGTTCGTTTACATTATTGACAAAAAATCACTGGAAACAACTAGCAGTAAAGTGGAATGACCACATAAAATAAAATGTAGGAAATTCAGATATCAAGAAAAGATACATTGGGTGAACCACAAGGAAATGTAATTCATCCACTAAATAAATGGCTTACTGAACACTAGTTCAATTGATTCTTAAGTACTGCTAATCAATCTTGGACCATTACCGAGCTGGTTTAGCAGAAGAGACAGAGAAGATCCAAGGAATCTGATTCGTTTAGTCGGAGCGAGAGCGTTATATATATTTTAAAAAAGTGGTAGACGCCACAAGAGGCGTTGTGTCAAGAAGAGATGGGCAACATATTACTACCTTGCAAACATACCTCGTGAACCGATCACAACGAGAAAATCAGAGAAATTAGAGTCTATTTGGATGTTTACTGACAACCATTCTTCCCACGCACCAAACGTTATTGGAACAGGCAAGGCGGGAAAAGACAGTGGTGCCAGAAATTCCCTCCACCATAGACGTAAGGTGTATTGCGTAGTATGGATGTACAAGGTAGGGCAAATGAAAGATGCCCGGACGAGTGGATGCGATAGGCCGTGATTATGTAGCAGCATTAACGGATGAGGAAAAGACCTACAGTTACTTCCAGCAGGATGGAGCAACTGTTCATACAGTTGGCAGAACCTTGGAGAACATTTACACGACCTACACGCCTGACAAAGTTGTTAGCAGATGTCAGTCCCGTCGCGGATCTAGCTGGCCACCCAGGTCACCTGATCTGCAGTGTGCTATTACTTTGTGTGAGGAGTCGTCAAGCCTAAGGTGAATCGGAACAATCCTCATTGTCTTCAAGAACTGCAGCAGGACATTTCGGATGAAACTGCAGTAATTCCAGCAGTAGAGCTTCGATCAGTCTTCAGAAACTTGCTGACCAGGGCCCGAACGGACCAAGAGATAAATCGTGTTCCCTTTCAGTATCTGCTGTGGTCAGGTTAGTACTGTATTTCCTTTCCCCTGCTGTGTTTCTTTACACCCCGGAACTCTGTTTTCTGGGCCACTTTTATTTGTCCCACCCTGTAGATAGCACTCTGAAACAGTTTAGTTTTGGAGCGGCAGGGTAGTGTATTGGCTTGCAAACTGCACAAATCTCTTGTAGGTTGCGGTTGGCAAACAAATGGATGCTCGTAACCAGCCAATACGTTCCAGCGTCGTTCGTCGACGAGAGATGATAGCAAATATATCAGAAACGGCGTTTATAATCCATCTAAGCACATCCCACACAAGACTACCTGCTTTTCGACATCCACGCAACCTGCCATTGGCATGTACCTCGACTCAACAGTCCAGGTGATCTCTCTTTTTCCATCCTTAAGACGTACAGTGATGCCGATTCTATGAACTTGCTAACACCTATGTCGTGTGATGCAGATCTATAGGTACACGTTTTGAGCGTTAGCTTCTGTGCGCCACAATGTGGAGGTGGTTCTGGGTGGAATGAATGCTCACCAATGTCCCAGTTACCCGCTTTTATAATTTGCGATAGTCGACGGCAACCTTTGGCAGGAGGAAATTTTGCCCGTGGCAGTTCGCTCACGGTACACCCTTGACAGAAGCATGTAAGAGACCGTGCTTGCACTACATCAGAAATGGAATATCCCAGCTTCCCACGATCTGGCCGTGACCAAATGTACTAATAGGGTGTCTCTTGCCCATCATGCGCTCGACTCGATTAACCCATCGACAGCTATAGACATATAGGCATATAGATAATCGTTTTTTCCTCGCTCTATTTGCGAATGGAACAGGAAAGGTCATGACTAGTAGTATTGTATTGTATTGTATTAAACCGGCGACCTAGAAACGACGGAGAGGCTTCGTCCCGCCGTAGCCCTCAGTGGTTCACAACCCCACAACAGGCCACAGCAGTCCACCCACCCCACCGCCGTCCCACACCGAACCCAGGGTTATTGTGCGGTTCGACCCACAGAGTAATTATCCGACGGGTGGATTCGTGCCGGCCGCGCGGAGTGGCCGCGCGGTTTGAGGCGCCATACACGGACTGCGTGGTCCCTCCCGCCGGAGGTTCGAATCCTTCCTCTGGCATGAGTGTGTGTGTGTTGCTCATAGCATAAATTAGTTTAAGTAGTGTGTAAGTCTAGGGACCCATGACCTCAGCAGTTTGGTCCCTTAGGAATTCACACAATTTTTTTTTTTTTTTTTTTTTCGCCTTCCCGCTCGGGAAGTAGCGCGTAAGACTTCACGGCCAGCCGGTCGACATTACTAGTAGTGGTATGGGGTACCCTCCGCGGAATATGTACGTAGTTGTAATGCAACAGAACCCACGAGAAATACGGGCCCCGCAACGAAGTTGTAATGTTACAGTAGTTGCCTTGTCCGCCGTACATCGCGAACGCTGGGCTCCGTGCAGGGCCAACCAATAAAGGTCTAAACTTTGTCGCAGGTTATCGAGAGTTGCATGTATTCAAACGCAAAGTTAAGAATCATTAAATTCGTGTGAAATAGTAACTCAGTCCCCACCAGAGACGGTCGCTGGAACTCGTAAGAACAGTGGTGTCACATGCTGCGACCAATGCCACACGACCTGTATATCAATACAGAGCCTGACGACATCTCAGTCACGCGACACGCCGAATTATTCGATCCGCTGTTTCTCCAACCAGTTACTGCCGCTTATTCAGTTGTTTATGAGTGCGTCGTTGACGTATTTCTTCTTCTACCAACTGAAGTTAATTATGAAATCTTAATGAAGACGCTCCAGTAATTTGTACTACTAGATAAAGACGAGATGTTGTTTAACGTTGTTATGAAAAATCTCGAAAAGTTATTGACCCATT
The DNA here is from genome assembly GCF_021461385.2 of Schistocerca piceifrons. Classification (NCBI taxonomy): domain Eukaryota; kingdom Metazoa; phylum Arthropoda; class Insecta; order Orthoptera; family Acrididae; genus Schistocerca; species Schistocerca piceifrons. Next base: position 280,975,946 of record NC_060149.1, read on the forward strand.
TACTTCAGATTTTTACAGGAAGCTCTAATAAACATTTGGACAGACACAAAAATGAAAAGTGCTATTGATCTGCGGTTTTCACAGGATGGATTGGTAGTCAGGGGCTCGTATTGTTAGCCAAGAAACAAAACGTAATAACACTTAGAAAGTTTATTTTTTGTGCAAACATGCGCTTCTTTAAATGCAACAATGCCTATGACAGTAATGAAATAAAAGTAGGGTAAATCAGAAGGTCAGTGGTATTTGTTGCAGGACAACAGTGAGAGTAGTTTACGACATATCGTATTTTGATAAGTTCCCACACCGACACTTGTACAATAGCTGTGGGAGCACACACTAAGGAACAACACAAATGCATAAACTAATTTTCTGACCAGTAACGAGACAACTGACCATCACAGGTTGTGTTCAAAATGACCACCGGCAGCGTCGATACACGCTTCCATTCTGGTATGGAATGACTGCTGTGCGTGTGCTAACATTTCAGTGGAGATGTCCAAGCAGCCTGCAGTAATACGTCGTTGGATATCATTGGGTGTAGTTGGTATGTCCTTCTAGACAGCGTCTTTCCGATTTCCCCACAGGAAGAAGTCTGCAGGCGCTAAATCTGGAGAATGGGCGAGCTGAAGTACAGGTCCTCTGCGTCCAATCGAACGATTTGGAAACAAATCATGAAGACATGCTGTAGTACTTGGTGCACTACGGGCTTGACAGCCGTCATGTTGGTTCCACAGGTTCCTCCTAGTCTGCAGAGGAACATCTTCTAGCAGCCGTGGAAGATGGGCTGTTAACAGGCTGCAATACTTGTGCGTGTTCACTGTTCTATGAAAAAAGCGCCTATGAGGTGATGCTTCACTATCCCACACCACACGTTTACACTCCATAGACGCTGACGTTCCATCTGACTAAGACCACGGAGGATTATCGACAAACCAATAGCGCATGTTTCAGCGGTCCTGGCCATGATTGGTAAATGTGGATTCATCACTACATAAGATACACGATACATCTGGAGTCTCCTGTCTTAATGAAGCCAACACGATTATCATAATCGTTTCCGTGAAGCTCTTGACGGAGAGAGATGTGGCAGGGCTGGAACCTATGTCGAAGGAGAATGTGTGCCGGCCGCTGTGGCCTAGCTGTTCTAGGCGCTTCAGTCCGGGACCACGCTGCTGCTACAGTCGCAGGTTCGAATCCTGCCTCGGACATGGATGTGTGTGATGTCCTTAGGTTAGTTAGGTTTAAGTAGTTCTAAGTTTAGGGGACTGATAACCTCAGATGTTAAGTCCCATAGTGCTTAGAGCCATTTGAACTATTTTTGAAAATGTGTAGGACACTTACTTGATCCATGCCACTTCCTCATGCGATTGCGCAGGAGCTAACATGCGGATCACCTGCAGCAGCAGCAAGAACATTAATTTCCCCCTGTTCTGTTGTCACTTGTTTCCTTCTGTTACGTTGCCTAGGTGTTGCTCTTTGACTTTCACGTAACTGGTTGAGAAGGTTGATAACTAATTGCGAGTTGATTGATGTCTATTGGGATATCTCGCCGCCTACGCCTTACAAGAACGAATTGCATTCTTCCTATACTCTCCATACACCATGAAGATGTCGGCTTTTTCTGCATTGGTAAATCCCATCGACCTCTCACGAGACCTACTGCCTGAATCGTCACACGCTAACTAACTAGCACATCGCGATGCACTCAAGGAACACACAAGAATACTGTAAGCAAACATAACAACATCGTACTCAGCAACTACACAGGTTGAATGGCACAAACAAGTGTCCGTGGTGAAACTTTTCAAAATACGATAGCTCATAAACGACTCACACTTTAACTCTGCAACAAAAACTGTTGATATTCTGATTTATTATACTTTTAATTTGTTAATGTCAATAGGCATTATTTCATTTAAAATGTGTAGCTTTACACAAAAATGCATTTTCTAAATATTATTACAATCTGTTTATTTGTTAACAATACCAGCACCTGACAACCAATCCATTCTGTGAAAATCATACATCAACAGCACTTTGCATTTCCGCAATCTCTGCTGTTCAAGTTTTAAGTGATTCACCCTACATACTGATGGGAAAAAATCGCTACATCAAGAAGGAGTTGTGCGACATAAACGAAAGTTGGTAGGCATGTTTCTACACCTGAATGGCGCTATTAGTGCCACTATGAGGATGCAAATCGGGTTTGCTTTAAATACACGCTGTAACGGTCGTGAGTGTTAGTTACCTTTGAAACTGGACGTGATGAGTTGTTAGATAAGAATTCCTTGAAGGCGACAAAGACGCCATTATCAGTACCCAACTGAGTTTGAAGGAGGTCGTGTAATAGCGCTACGAAAAGCTGGATGTTCCTTCTGCGATATTGCAGAAATACAACGAACTGTTAGAAATCGGTTACTTCAAGGACAGCTCCGAGCCAGACGCCCTGTAGTGTGCATTGCACTGACCCCAAAACACTGTCATATGCGACTTCAGTTGTGAAAAGCAAGAGCTCTCTGTAGGGCAGGGTGGAGGTCTGTCGTGTTTTTTGATGAAAGCTGGTTCTGCTTCGGTGCCAGTGATGTTCGTGTGTTGGATAGGAGATGAGCAGTTGAGGGCCTGCAAACAAGCTAGATGTGCTTGACAAACTGGACCTAGACCCGTAGTTATGGTCTGGGGTGCGATTTCCTATGACAGCAAGAGCAATCTCGTGGTATCCCACGCACCCTGACTGCAAAATTGTACATCTGTCTGGAGGTTCGACATTTGTGCTACCATTCATGAACAGCGTTCTAGGGGCTTTTCTCCAGCTGAATAACGCTCTCCCACATATCTCGTCTCCTACCTTCCAAATTTTACAGAAGCTCTCGCAGGAGAGCTTCTGTAAAGTTTGGAAGCAACAGGCATTGAATTCCATCCCACAAAATGACTTTTACGACCACGGTTCTTACGCTGTGTAATACGGCTGCATGAGGTACATCATTCCTTGTAGATACGCTGGTCAGTTCGCGATGAAACATCGACAGATTAGGCAACTTTCCCTACGATGTGGTCAAGGAGCGGGCGTGAGTCGTGCTTCTGTAGCTCAGATGGACCAACATCACGACCTCCGATGGTGTTCACCACACAACACAGGCGGCAGTTGTGTCTGCCTTTGCTGAACATTATCGCCAATTTTATGATGATGAACCGATGGCGACGCCCATTCCTGATGATCTCCGTCCTTCCCCTGATCGGACCCTCACCGTAGCGGAGTCAACGTCCATGATGTCTGCAATCACCGCAGAAGAGGTGGTAGATGCGATCAACAAAGGGGCCAAGAACAAATCACCCGGACCAGATGGTCTCCCAGTGGAGTTTTACCGGGCGTTCACCACGTTAATGCTTCCTCGCTGGACGGAAATGATTCAGGAACTCTTTACTCCGTCCTTCCCAATTCCACCTGAATTCGTCACTGGCATTCTTCTACCTGTGCCTAAACCGAAGGGAGGTCTCATGTCTCTGCATATCGCCCCCTTACACTCTTGAATGCAGACTATAAAACCTATGCACGCCTCTTACCAGCGCGCATACGCACCGTCTTACCTACGGTCCTTTCACCTGAGCAGACTGCACGTGGTTGTGGGGCCACCTTACAAACAGCCCTAGGAGAATGCCGTGACCTCATTGCACTGGCGTCGGTTTGTCGCCTTCGTGCAGCACTGGTATCCGTCGATTTCACGAGTGCCTTTGATCGCGTTCGACACCCATTCCTCCTCATGGTGGCGACACGTATAGGGTTCCCATTGCTTTTTGTCGATGCCATTCGCCGGTTACTACTTCCCGCGGTCTCGATGGTACAAGTCAATGGGAGGCTTGTAGGACCGATTCCTATACGCCGCTCTGTGCGTCAAGGATGCCCTATGTCTACTTTACTACATGCCATTGCACTTGTGCCCCTCATCACTGGACTTACCTCTAGACTGCAGGGCCTCACTTTGCGTGACCACACCTTTCACTGTAGGGCTTATGCGGACGATCTCCTCTTTCTCACCTGCTCCTCCACGGAACTCAATGACGCCATCCAATGGATCCACCAGTATGGAAGTCTTTCTGGTAGCATTCTTAATGTCCGTAAATCGACTATGTTGCACATTGGGCGCGGCCTCCCGGCTATGGTGCCGACCCCACTCCCAGTCAGTGCCACCCTTCGTTACTTGGGTATCGAATTTACGAGCTCCACACACCGCACAGTGGCCCTGGCTTACCGGCGGCTTTTGCAGTCGATTCGGCACCATGTCCGCGGTCAAGTGCACCGTAACTTAAACCAACTCCAACGTGTGTCCTATGTCAACATCTATGTCGCCCCTAAACTGGTACACGTCGCCCAGATCCTCCCAATGCCGTTACTCCTTGGCCGCCGCATCCAATCAGCCTTTGGATATTTCGTGTCAGCAGGGGCACTTTTCAAAGTCCGCTACAACACTCTAACACTGCCTCCTGCAAAAGGTGGCCTCGGACTCATCAACGTGCGGGCACGCTCTTCTGCACTCTTTGTCCACACTCTGTTGCGGCACTGGCAGGGGCCGGCCCCGTCCTTAACACGCAGTCTCTTAGATATCCTCCGACCAGCTTCTCTCGATCCACCGATCAATGTGGCACCTATTTCTCCATTATTGTACTACGTCGCCAATTGTTTCATAGAACTCAGCTACGTTCGGGCCGATCTTCCAGTCACCCGTCCTCCCCGTACAAAAGATTATTATCGTTTGTTTATGCTGTCCAACCCTTGCGACCCCATGGTGCTACAGCATCCTGACATTAACTGGCGCACGGTTTGGGGGTGTGTGCATGCACCCTTTTTACCGTCGTCTGTGTCTGCACTCTAGTATGTTTTAGTCTATGGAAAATT